>NC_090392.1:24082947-24693815 GCF_036365525.1 Heterodontus francisci | reverse complement strand
ACTCTTTCACACTCTCTGACACTCTCTGACCCTCTCTGACCGTCTATGACCCTCTCTGACACTCTCAGACACTCTCTAGCACACTCTATCACTCTCTGACACTCTCGATCACTGTCAATCATTCTCAATCACTCTCAATCACTCTCTGACACTCTCTGACACTCTCTATCACTCTCAGACAATCTCTGACACTTTCAGTCACTCTCTGCCTCTGTCTGTCACTCTCTGCCTCTTTCTATCACTCTCTGACACTCTCTGACACTCTCTGACACTCGCACACTCTCTGACTCTCTCTGACACTCTCTGACACTCTTTCACACTCTCTGACACTCTCTGACCCTCTCTGAGCCTCTCTGACACTCTCAGACAGTCTCTGGCACTCTCTATCACTCTCTGACACTCTCTATCACTCTCTGTCACTCTCTGACACTCTCTGATATACTCTGACACTCTCAGACACACTCAGACACTCTCTGCCACTCTCTGCCACTCTCTATCACTCTCTGACACTCTCTGATACACTCCAACACTCTCAGACACTCTCTTACACTCTCTATCACTCACTGACTCAATCTGACACTCTCAGACAGTCTCAGACACTCTCTATCACTCTCTGACACTCTCTGACACTCTCTGATACTCTCTGATACACTCTGACACTCTCTGACACTCTCTATCACTCTCTGAAACTCTCTGACAATCTCAGACACACTCAAACACTCTCTGACACTCTCTATCACTCTCTGACACTCTCTGACACTTTCAGACACTCTCTGCCACTCTCTATCACTCTCTATCAGCCTCTGACACTCTCTATCACTCTCTATCACTCTCTGACGCTCTCTGACACTCTCTATCACTCTCTGACACTCTCTGACACTCTCTCTCTGACACTCTCTCACACTCTCTGACACTCTCTGACCCTCCCTGACACTCTCTGAGACTCTCCGACACTCTCTATCACTCTCTGACACTCTCTGACAATCTCAGACACTTTCAGACACTCTCTGCCACTCTCTATCACTCTCTATCACTCGCTGACACTTTCAGACACTCTCTGCCACTCTCCATCACTCTCTATCGCTCTCTGACACTCTCTGACACACTCTGACACACCCACACTCTCTGACACTCTCACAATCTCGGACCCTCTCTGACACTCTCTGACACTCTCTATCACTCTCTGACACTGTCTGACACTCTCTGTTACTCTCTGACACTCTCTGACACTTTCAGACACTCTCTGCCACTCTCTATCACTCTCTGCCACTCTCTGACACTCTCACACTCTCTGACACACTCTGACATTCTCGATCATTGTCACACTCTCAGACACTCTCTGACCCTCCCTGACACTCTCTGACCTTTCTCAGACACTCTCTGACACTCTCTATCACTCTCTGACACGCTCGGACCCTCTCTTACACTCTCCATCACTCTCTGACACTCTCTGATACACTGTGACACTCTCAGACACACTCTGACACACTCAGACAAACTCTACCACACTCTATCACTCTCTCACACTGTCTGACACTCTCTGATACACTCGAACACTCTCTGACACTCTCTCTTACTCTCTGACACTCTCCGACACTTTCAGACACTCCCTGCCACTCTCTATCACTCTCTGACACTCTCTGACACTCTCTGACACACTCAGACACTCTCTGTCACACTCTGACACTTTCAGACACTCTCTGACACTCTCTGACACTCGCACACTCTCTGATACTCTCTGAAACTCTTTCACACTCTCTGACAATCTCTGACCCTCTCTGACCGTCTATGACCCTCTCTGACACTCTCAGACACTCTCTGGCACACTCTATCACTCTCTGACACTCTCTATCACTGTCAATCATTCTCAATCACTCTCTGACACTCTCTATCACTCTCAGACAATCTCTGACACTTTCAGTCACTCTCTGCCTCTGTCTATCACTCTCTGACACTCTCTGACAATCGCACACTCTCTGACACTCTCTGACACTCTTTCACACTCTCTGACACTCTCTGACCCTCTCTGACCCTCTCTGACACTCTCAGACAGTCTCTGGCACACTCTATCACTCTCTGACACTCTCTATCACTCTCTGTCACTCTCTGACACTCTCTGATACACTCTGGTTCTCTCAGACACTCTCTGACACTCTCTATCACTCTCTGACACTCTCTGACACTCTCTGACACTCTCTGCCACTCTCTGTCACTCTCTGACGCTCTCTGACACTCTCTGACACTCGCACACTCTCTGATACTCTCTGAAGCTCTTTCACACTCTCTGACACTCTCAGACAGTCTCAGACACTCTCTATCCCTCTCTGTCACTCTCAGACACTCTCGTGCACACTCTATCACTCTCTGACACTCTCTGGCACACTCTATCACTCTCTGAAACTCTCTATCACTCTCAGACAGTCTCTGCCTCTGTCTATCACTCTCTGACACTCTCTGACACTCTCTGACACTCGCACACTCTCTGACACTCTCTGACACTCTCTGACCCTCTCTGACCCTCTCTGAACCTCTCTGACACTCTCAGACAGTCTCTGGCACACTCTATCACTCTCTGACACTCCCTATCACTCTCTGACACTCTCTGATACACTCTGGCACTCTCAGACACTCTCTGACACTCTCTATCACTCTCTGACACTCTCTGATATACTCTGACACTCTCAGACACACTCAGACACTCTCTGCCACTCTCTATCACTCTCTGACACTATCTGATACACTCCAACACTCTCAGACACTCTCTTACACTCTTTATCACTCACTGACTCAATCTGACACTCTCAGACAGTCTCAGACACTCTCTATCACTCTCTGACACTCTCTGATACTCTCTGATACACTCTGACACTCTATGACACTCTCTTTCACTCTCTGAAGCTCTCTGACAATCTCAGACACACTCAGACACCCTCTGACACTCTCTATCACTCTCTGACACTCTCTGACACTTTCAGACACTCTCTGCCACTCTCTATCACTCTCTATCAGCCTCTGACACTCTCTATCACTCTCTATCACTCTCTGACGCTCTCTGACACTCTCTATCACTCTCTGACACTCTCTAACACTCTCTCTCTGACACTCTCTCACACTCTCTGACACTCTCTGACCCTCCCTGACACTTTCTGAGACTCTCCGACACTCTCTATCACTCTCTGACACTCTCTGACAATCTCAGACATACTCAGACACTCTCTGACACTCTCGATCACTCTCTGACACTTTCAGACACTCTCTGCCACTCTCTATCACTCTCTATCACTCGCTGACACTTTCAGACACTCTCTGCCACTCTCTATCACTCTCTATCACTCTCTGATACTCTCTGACACACTCTGACACACCCACACTCTCCGACACTCTCACAATCGCGGACCCTCTCTGACACTCTCCGACACTCTCTATCACTCTCTGACACTCTCTGACACTCTCCCTTACTCTCTGACACTCTCCGACACTTTCAGACACTCCCTGCCACTCTCTATCACTCTCTGACACGCTCTGACACTCTCTGACACACTCAGACACTCTCTGTCACACTCTGACTCTTTCAGACACTCTCTGACACTCTCTGACACTCGCACACTCTCTGATACTCTCTGAAACTCTTTCACACTCTCTGACAATCTCTGACCCTCTCTGACCGTCTATGACCCTCTCTGACACTCTCAGACACTCTCTGGCACACTCTATCACTCTCTGACACTCTCTATCACTGTCAATCATTCTCAATCACTCTCTGACACTCTCTATCACTCTCAGACAATCTCTGACACTTTCAGTCACTCTCTGCCTCTGTCTATCACTCTCTGACACTCTCTGACAATCGCACACTCTCTGACACTCTCTGACACTCTTTCACACTCTCTGACACTCTCTGACCCTCTCTGACCCTCTCTGACACTCTCAGACAGTCTCTGGCACACTCTATCACTCTCTGACACTCTCTATCACTCTCTGTCACTCTCTGACACTCTCTGATACACTCTGGTTCTCTCAGACACTCTCTGACACTCTCTATCACTCTCTGACACTCTCTGATATACTCTGACACTCTCAGACACACTCAGACACTCTCTGCCACTCTCTATCACTCTCTGACACTCTCTGATACACTCCAACACTCTCAGACAATCTCTTACACTCTCTATCACTCACTGACTCAATCTGACACTCTCAGACAGTCTCAGACACTCTCTATCACTCTCTGACACTCTCTGATACTCTCTGATACACTCTGACACTCTCTGACACTCTCTATCACTCTCTGACACTCTCTGACAATCTCAGACACACTCAGACACTCTCTGACTCTCTCTATCACTCTCTGACACTCTCTGACACTTTCAGACACTCTCTGCCACTCTCTATCACTCTCTATCAGCCTCTGACACTCTCTATCACTCTCTATCACTCTCTGACGCTCTCTGACACTCTCTATCACTCTCTGACACTCTCTGACACTCTCTCTCTGACACTCTCTCACACTCTCTGACACTCTCTGACCCTCCCTGACAATCTCTGAGACTCTCCGACACTCTCTATCACTCTCTGACACTCTCTGACAATCTCAGACACACTCAGACACTCTCTGACACTCTCGATCACTCTCTGACACTTTCAGACACTCTCTGCCACTCTCTATCAAACTCTATCACTCGCTGACACTTTCAGACACTCTCTGCCACTCTCTATCACTCTCTGACACACTCTGACACATCCACACTCTCTGACACTCTCACAATCTCGGACCCTCTCTGACACTCTCTGACACTCTCTATCACTCTCTGACACTCTCTGACACTCTCTATTACTCTCTGACACTCTCTGACACTTTCAGACACTCTCTGCCACTCTCTATCACTCTCTGACACTCTCTGATACTCTCTGACTCACTCACACTCTCTGACACTCTCTCATACTATCTGACACACTCTGTCCCTCTCTGACACTCTCTGATACTATCAGACACTCTCTGACCCTCCCTGAAACTCTCTGACCTTTCTCAGACACTCTCTGACACACTCTGAGACTCTCTATCACTCTCTGACACGCTGAGACCCTCTCTTACACTCTCCATCACTCTCTGACACTCTCTGATACACTGTGACACTCTCAGACACACTCTGACACTCTCGGACACACTCTACCACACTCTATCACTCTCTCACACTGTCTGACACTCTCTGATACACTCTAACACTCTGTGACACTCTCTGACACATTCTAACCCTCTGTGACACTCTCTGACACTATCTGACACTCTCTGACACTCTCACACTCTCTGACACTCTCACACTCTCTGACACTCTCTGACACTCTCTCACACTCTCTGACATTCTCTAACACTGTCTGACACTCTCTGACCATCTCTGACAATCTTTGACACTCTCTGACAAACTCTATCACTCTCTGACACTCTCTGACACACTCAGACACTCTTTGTCACTCTCTGACACACTCAGACACTCTCTGCCACTCTTGATCACTCTCTGACACTCTCTGACACTCTCTGACACTTTCAGACACTCTCTGCCACTCTCTGTCACTCTCTGACACTCTCTGACACTCTCTGACACTCGCACACTCTCTGATACTCTCTGAAACTCTTTCACACTCTCTGACACTCTCGACCCTCTCTGACCGTCTATGACCCTCTCTGACACTCTCAGACACTCTCGAGCACACTCTATCACTCTCTGACACTCTCTATCACTGTCAATCATTCTCAATCACTCTCAATCACTCTCTGACACTCTCTGACACTCTCTATCACTCTCAGACAATCTCTGACACTTTCAGTCACTCTCTGCCTCTGTCTGTCACTCTCTGCCTCTTTCTATCACTCTCTGGCACTCTCTGACACTCTCTGACACTCGCACACTCTCTGACACTCTCTGACACTCTCTGACACTCTTTCACACTCTCTGACACTCTCTGACCCTCTCTGACCCTCTCTGACACTCTCAGACAGTCTCTGGCACTCTCTATCACTCTCTGACACTCTCTATCACTCTCTGTCACTCTCTGACACTCTCTGATATACTCTGACACTCTCAGACACACTCAGACACTCTCTGCCACTCTCTGCCACTCTCTATCACTCTCTGACACACTCTGATACACTCCAACACTCTCAGACACTCTCTTACACTCTCTATCACTCACTGACTCAATCTGACACTCTCAGACAGTCTCAGACACTCTCTATCACTCTCTGACACTCTCTGACACTCTCTGACACTCTCTATCACTCTCTGAAACTCTCTGGCAATCTCAGACACACTCAAACACTCTCTGACACTCTCTATCACTCTCTGACACTCTCTGACACTTTCAGACACTCTCTGCCACTCTCTATCACTCTCTATCAGCCTCTGACACTCTCTATCACTCTCTATCACTCTCTGACGCTCTCTGACACTCTCTATCACTCTCTGACACTCTCTGACACTCTCTCTCTGACACTCTCTCACACTCTCTGACACTCTCTGTCCCTCCCTGACACTCTCTGAGACTCTCCGACACTCTCTATCACTCTCTGACACTCTCTGACAATCTCAGACACTTTCAGACACTCTCTGCCACTCTCTATCACTCTCTATCACTCGCTGACACTTTCAGACACTCTCTGCCACTCTCCATCACTCTCTGACACTCTCTGACACACCCACACTCTCTGACACTCTCACAATCTCGGACCCTCTCTGACACTCTCTGACACTCTCTATCACTCTCTGACACTCTCTGACACTCTCTGTTACTCTCTGACACTCTCTGACACTTTCAGACACTCTCTGCAACTCTCTATCACTCTCTGCCACTCTCTGACACTCTCACACTCTCTGACACACTCTGACATTCTCGATCATTGTCACACTCTCAGACACTCTCTGACCCTCCCTGACACTCTCTGACCTTTCTCAGACACTCTCTGACACTCTCTGACACTCTCTATCACTCTCTGACACGCTCGGACCCTCTCTTACACTCTCCATCACTCTCTGACACTCTCTGATACACTGTGACACTCTCAGACACACTCTGACACACTCAGACACACTCTACCACACTATATCACTCTCTCACACTGTCTGACACTCTCTGATACACTCGAACACTCTCTGACACTCTCTGACACATTCTAACCCTCTATGACACTCTCTGACACTATCTGACACTCTCTGACACTCTCACACTCTCTGACACTCTCACACTCTCTGACACTCTCTGACACTCTCTCACACTCTCTGACATTCTCTAACACTGTCTGACACTCTCTGACCATCTCTGACAATCTTTGACACTCTCTGACAAACTCTATCTCTCTCTGATACTCTCTGACACACTCAGACACTCTCTGTCACACTCTGAGACTCTCTATCACTCACTGACACGCTGAGACCCTCTCTTACACTCTCCATCACTCTCTGACACTCTCTGATACACTGTGACACTCTCAGACACACTCCGACACTCTCGGACACACTCTACCACACTCTATCACTCTCTCACACTGTCTGACACTCTCTGATACACTCTAACACTCTGTGACACTCTCTGACACATTCTAACCCTCTCTGACACTCTCTGACACTATCTGACACTCTCTGACACTCTCACACTCTCTGACACTCTCACACTCTCTGACACTCTCTCACACTCTCTGACATTCTCTAACACTGTCTGACACTCTCTGACCATCTCTGACAATCTTTGACACTCTCTGACAAACTCTATCACTCTCTGACACTCTCTGACACACTCAGACACTCTTTGTCACTCTCTGACACTTTCAGACACTCTCTGCCACTCTTGATCACTCTCGGACACTCTCTGACACTCTCTGACACTCTCTGACACTCTCTGACACTTTCAGACACTCTCTGTCACTCTCTGTCACTCTCTGACACTCTCTGACACTCTCTGACACTCGCACACTCTCTGATACTCTCTGAAATGCTTTCACACTCTCTGACACTCTCTGACCCTCTCTGACCGTCTATGACCCTCTCTGACACTCTCAGACACTCTCTAGCACACTCTATCACTCTCTGACACTCTCGATCACTGTCAATCATTCTCAATCACTCTCAATCACTCTCTGACACTCTCTGACACTCTCTATCACTCTCAGACAATCTCTGACACTTTCAGTCACTCTCTGCCTCTGTCTGTCACTCTCTGCCTCTTTCTATCACTCTCTGACACTCTCTGACACACTCTGACACTCGCACACTCTCTGACACTCTCTGACACTCTCTGACACTCTTTCACACTCTCTGACACTCTCTGACCCTCTCTGACCCTCTCTGACACTCTCAGACAGTCTCTGGCACTCTCTATCACTCTCTGACACTCTCTATCACTCTCTGACACTCTCTGACACTCTCTGATATACTCTGACACTCTCAGACACACTCAGACACTCTCTGCCACTCTCTGCCACTCTCTATCACTCTCTGACACTCTCTGATACACCCCAACACTCTCAGACACTCTCTTACACTCTCTATCACTCACTGACTCAATCTGACACTCTCAGACAGTCTCAGACACTCTCTATCACTCTCTGACACTCTCTGACACTCTCTGATACTCTCTGATACACTCTGACACTCTCTGACACTCTCTATCACTCTCTGAAACTCTCTGACAATCTCAGACACACTCAAACACTCTCTGACACTCTCTATCACTCTCTGACACTCTCTGACACTTTCAGACACTCTCTGCCACTCTCTATCACTCTCTATCAGCCTCTGACACTCTCTATCACTCTCTATCACTCTCTGAAACTCTCTGACAATCTCAGACACACTCAAACACTCTCTGACACTCTCTATCACTCTCTGACACTCTCTGACACTTTCAGACACTCTCTGCCACTCTCTATCACTCTCTATCAGCCTCTGACACTCTCTATCACTCTCTATCACTATCTGACGCTCTCTGACACTCTCTATCACTCTCTGACACTCGCTGACACTCTCTCTCTGACACTCTCTCACACTCTCTGACATTCTCTGACCCTCCCTGACACTCTCTGAGACTCTCCGACACTCTCTATCACTCTCTGACACTCTCTGACAATCTCAGACACTTTCAGACACTCTTTGCCACTCTCTATCACTCTCTATCACTCGCTGACACTTTCAGACACTCTCTGCCACTCTCCATCACTCTCTATCACTCTCTGACACTCTCTGACACACTCTGACACACCCACACTCTCTGACACTCTCACAATCTCGGACCCTCTCTGACACTCTCTGACACTCTCTATCACTCTCTGACACTCTCTGACACTCTCTGTTACTCTCTGACACTCTCAGACACTTTCAGACACTCTCTGCCACTCTCTATCACTCTCTGCCACTCTCTGACACTCTCACACTCACTGACACACTCTGACATTCTCGATCATTGTCACACTCTCAGACACTCTCTGACCTTCCTCAGACACTCTCTGGCACTCTCTGACACTCTCTATCACTCTCTGACACGCTCAGACCCTCTCTTACACTCTCCATCACTCTCTGACACTCTCTGATACACTGTGACACTCTCAGACACACTCTGACACACTCAGACACACTCTACCACACTCTATCACTCTCTCACACTGTCTGACACTCTCTGATACACTCGAACACTCTCTGACACTCTCTGACACATTCTAACCCTCTATGACACTCTCTGACACTATCTGACACTCTCTGACACTCTCACACTCTCTGACACTCTCACACTCTCTGACACTCTCTGACACTCTCTCACACTCTCTGACATTCTCTAACACTGTCTGACACTCTCTGACCATCTCTGACAATCTTTGACACTCTCTGACAAACTCTATCACTCTCTGACACTCTCTGACACACTCAGACACTCTCTGTCACACTCTGACACTTTCAGACACTCTCTGCCACTCTCTATCACTCTCTGACACTCTCTGACACTCTCTGACACTCTCTGACACTTTCAGACACTCTCTGCCACTCTCTGTCACTCTCTGACACTCTCTGACACTCTCTGACACTCGCACACTCTCTGAAACTCTCTGAAACTCTTTCACACTCTCTTACACTCTCTGTCCCTCTCTGACCGTCTATGACCCTCTCTGACACTCTCAGACACTCTCTGGCACACTCTATCACTCTCTGACACTCTCTATCACTGTCAATCATTCTCAATCACTCTCTGACACTCTCTGCCTCTGTCTATCACTCTCTGACACTCTCTGACACTCGCACACTCTCTGACACTCTCTGACACTCTTTCACACTCTCTGACACTCTCTGACCCTCTCTGACCCTCTCTGACATCTCAGACAATCTCAGACACACTCAGACACTCTCTGACACTCTCGATCACTCTCTGACACTTTCATACACTCTCTATCACTCTCTATCACTCGCTGACACTTTCAGACACTCTCTGCCACTCTCTATCACTCTCTATCACTCTCTGACACTCTCTGACACACTCTGGCACACCCACACTCTCTGACACTCTCTGACACATTCTAACCCTCTCTGACACTATCTGACACTCTCTGACACTCTCTGACACTCTCACACTCTCTGACACTCTCACACTCTCTGACACTCTCTCACACTCTCTGACATTCTCTAACACTGTCTGACACTCTCTGACAATCTTTGACACTCTCTGACAAACTCTATCACTCTCTGACACTCTCTGACACACTCAGACACACTCAGACACTCTCTGTCACTCTCTGACACTTTCAGACACTCTCTGCCACTCTCTATCACTCGATATCAATCTCTGACACTTTCAGACACTCTCGAACAGTCTCTATCACTCTCTGACACTCTCTGACACTCTCTGACACTCTCTGCCACTCTCTGTCACTCTCTGACGCTCTCTGACACTATCTGACACTCGCACACTCTCTGATACTCTCTGAAGCTCTTTCACACTCTCTGACACTCTCTGACCCTCTCTGACCGTCTATGACCCTCTCTGACACTCTCAGACACTATCGTGCACACTCTATCACTCTCTGACACTCTCTGGCACACACTATCACTCTCTGACACTCTCTATCACTCTCAGACACTCTCTGCCTCTGTCTATCACTCTCTGACACTCTCTGACACTCTCTGACACTCGCACACTCTCTGACACTCTCTGACACTCTCTGACCCTCTCTGACCCTCTCTGAACCTCTCTGACACTCTCAGACAGTCTCTGGCACACTCTATCACTCTCTGACACTCCCTATCACTCTCTGTCACTCTCTGACACTCTCTGATACACTCTGGCACTCTCAGACACTCTCTGACACTCTCTATCACTCTCTGACACTCTCTGATATACTCTGACACTCTCAGACACACTCAGACACTCTCTGCCACTCTCTATCACTCTCTGACACTATCTGATACACTCCAACACTCTCAGACACTCTCTTACACTCTTTATCACTCACTGACTCAATCTGACACTCTCAGACAGTCTCAGACACTCTCTATCACTCTCTGAAGCTCTCTGACAATCTCAGACACACTCAGACACCCTCTGACACTCTCTATCACTCTCTGACACTCTCTGACACTTTCAGACACTCTCTGCCACTCTCTATCACTCTCTATCAGCCTCTGACACTCTCTATCACTCTCTATCACTCTCTGACGCTCTCTGACACTCTCTATCACTCTCTGACACTCTCTGACACTCTCTCTCTGACACTCTCTCACACTCTCTGACACTCTCTGACCCTCCCTGACACTTTCTGAGACTCTCCGACACTCTCTATCACTCTCTGACACTCTCTGACAATCTCAGACACACTCAGACACTCTCTGACACTCTCGACCACTCTCTGACACTTTCAGACACTCTCTGCCACTCTCTATCACTCTCTATCACTCGCTGACACTTTCAGACACTCTCTGCCACTCTCTATCACTCTCTGATACTCTCTGACACACTCTGACACACGCACACTCTCCGACACTCTCACAATCTCGGACCCTCTCTGACACTCTCCGACACTCTCTATCACTCTCTATCACTCTCTGACACTCTCTGACACTCTCTCTTACTCTCTGACACTCTCCGACACTTTCAGACACTCTCTGCCACTCTCTATCACTCTCTGACACTCTCTGACACTCTCTGACACTCGCACACTCTCTGATACTCTCTGAAACTCTTTCACACTCTCTGACACTCTCTGACCCTCTCTGACCGTCTATGACCCTCTCTGACACTCTCAGACACTCTCTGGCACACTCTATCACTCTCTGACACTATCTGATACACTCCAACACTCTCAGACATTCTCTTACACTCTTTATCACTCACTGACTCAATCTGACACTCTCAGACAGTCTCAGACACTCTCTATCACTCTCTGAAGCTCTCTGACAATCTCAGACACACTCAGACACCCTCTGACACTCTCTATCACTCTCTGACACTCTCTGACACTTTCAGACACTCTCTGCCACTCTCTATCACTCTCTATCAGCCTCTGACACTCTCTATCACTCTCTATCACTCTCTGACGCTCTCTGACACTCTCTATCACTCTCTGACACTCTCTGACACTCTCTCTCTGACACTCTCTCACACTCTCTCACACTCTCTGACACTCTCTGACCCTCCCTGACACTTTCTGAGACTCTCCGACACTCTCTATCACTCTCTGACACTCTCTGACAATCTCAGACACACTCAGACACTCTCTGACACTCTCTGACACTCTCGATCACTCTCTGACACTTTCAGACACTCTCTGCCACTCTCTATCACTCTCTATCACTCGCTGACACTTTCAGACACTCTCTGCCACTCTCTATCACTCTCTGATACTCTCTGACACACTCTGACACACCCACACTCTCCGACACTCTCACAATCTCGGACCCTCTCTGACACTCTCCGACACTCTCTATCACTCTCTATCACTCTCTGACACTCTCTGACACTCTCTCTTACTCTCTGACTCTCTCCGACACTTTCAGACACTCTCTGCCACTCTCTATCACTCTCTGACACTCTCTGACACTCTCTGACACACTCAGACACTCTCTGTCACACTCTGACACTTTCAGACACTCTCTGACACTCTCTGACACTCGCACACTCTCTGATACTCTCTGAAACTCTTTCACACTCTCTGACACTCTCTGACCCTCTCTGACCGTCTATGACCCTCTCTGACACTCTCGGACACTCTCTGGCACACTCTATCACTCTCTGACACTCTATATCACTGTCAATCATTCTCAATCACTCTCTGACACTCTCTGACACTCTCTATCACTCTCAGACAATCTCTGACACTTTCAGTCACTCTCTGACTCTGTCTATCACTCTCTGACACTCTCTGACAATCGCACACTCTCTGACACACTCTGACACTCTTTCACACTCTCTGACACTCTCTGACCCTCTCTGACCCTCTCTGACACTCTCAGACAGTCTCTGGCACACTCTATCACTCTCTGACACTCTCTATCACTCTCTGTCACTCTCTGACACTCTCTGATACACTCTGGTTCTCTCAGACACTCTCTGACACTCTCTATCACTCTCTGACACTCTCTGCTATACTCTGACACTCTCAGACACACTCAGACACTCTCTGCCACTCTCTGCCACTCTCTATCACTCTCTGACACTCTCTGATACACTCCAACACTCTCAGACACTCTCTTACACTCTCTATCACTCACTGACTCAATCTGACACTCTCAGACAGTCTCAGACACTCACTATCACTCTCTGACACTCTCTGATACTCTCTGATACACTCTGACACTCTCTGACACTCTCAATCACTCTCTGACACTCTCTGACAATCTCAGACACACTCAGACACTCTCTGACTCTCTCTATCACTCTCTGACACTCTCTGACACTTTCAGACACTCTCTGCCACTCTCTATCACTCTCTATCAGCCTCTGACACTCTCTATCACTCTCTATCACTCTCTGACGCTCTCTGACACTCTCTATCACTCTCTGACACTCTCTGACGCTCCCTGACAATGGCTGAGACTCTCCGACACTCTCTATCACTCTCTGACACTCTCTGACAATCTCAGACACACTCAGACACTCTCTGACACTCTCGATCACTCTCTGACACTTTCAGACACTCTCTGCCACTCTCTATCACTCTCTATCACTCGCTGACACTTTCAGACACTCTCTGCCACTCTCTATCACTCTCTATCACTCTCTGACACTCTCTGACACTCTCTGACACACCCACACTCTCCGACACTCTCACAATCTCGGACCCTCTCTGACACTCTCCGACACTCTCTATCACTCTCTGACACTCTCTGACACTCTCTCTTACTCTCTGACACTCTCTGACAATTTCAGACACTCTCTGCCACTCTCTGTCACTCTCTGACACTCTCTGACACTCTCTGACACTCTCACACTCTCTGACACTCTCTCATACTCTCTGACACACTCTGTCCCTCTCTGACACTCTCTGACATTATCTGACAATCTCTGACACTCTCACACTCTCTGACACTGTCACACTCTCAGACACTCTCTGACCCTCCCTGACACTCTCTGACCTTTCTCAGACAATCTCTGACACTCTCTGATACACTGTGACACTCTCAGACACACTCTGACACACTCAGACACACTCTACCACACTCTATCACTCTCTCACACTGTCTGACACTCTCTGATACACTCTAACACTCTCTGACACTCTCTGACACATTCTAACCCTCTGTGACACTATCTGACACTCTCTGACACTCTCTGACACTCTCACACTCTCTGACACTCTCACACTCTCTGACACTCTCTCACACTCTCTGACATTCTCTAACACTGTCTGACACTCTCTGACCATCTCTGACAATCTTTGACACTCTCTGACAAACTCTATCACTCTCTGACACTCTTTAACACACTCAGACACTCTCTGTCACTCTCTGACACTTTCAGACACTCTCTGCCACTCTCTATCACTCTATATCAATCTCTGACACTTTCAGACACTCTCTATCAGTCTCTGTCACTCTCTGACACTCTCTGACACTCTCTGACACTCTCAGACACTCTCTGACACTTTCAGACACTCTCTGCCACTCTCTGTCACTCTCTGACACTCTCTGACACTCTCTGACACTCGCACACTCTCTGATACTCTCTGAAACTCTTTCACACTCTCTGACACTCTCTGACCCTCTCTGACCGTCTATGACCCTCTCTGACACTCTCAGACACTCTCTGGCACACTCTATCACTCTCTGACACTCTCTATCACTGTCATTCATTCTCAATCACTCTCAATCACTCTCTGACACTCTCTGACACTCTCTATCACTCTCAGACAATCTCTGACACTTTCAGTCACTCTCTGCCACTGTCTATCACTCTCTGACACTCTCTGACACTCTCTGACACTCGCACACTCTCTGACACTCTCTCACACTCTCTGACACTCTCTGACCCTCTCTGACCCTCTCTGACACTCTCAGACAGTCTCTGGCACACTCTATCACTCTCTGACACTCTCTATCACTCTCTGTCACTCTCTGACACTCTCAGATACACTCTGGCACTCTCAGACACTCTCTGACACTCTCTATGACTCTCTGACACTCTCTGATATACTCTGACACTCTCAGACACACTCAGACACTCTCTGCCACTCTCTATCACTCTCTGACACTCTCTGATACACTCCAACACTCTCAGACACTCTCTTACACTCTTTATCACTCACTGACTCAATCTGACACTCTCAGACAGTCTCAGACACTCTCTATCACTCTCTGACACTCTCTGACACTCTCTGACAGTCTCTGACAATCTCAGACACACTCAGACACTCTCTGCCACTCTCTATCACTCTCTATCAGCCTCTGACACTCTCTATCACTCTCTAACACTCTCTGACACTCTCTATCACTCTCTGTCACTCTCTGACACTCTCTGATACACTCTGGTTCTCTCAGACACTCTCTGACAATCTCTATCACAAACTGACTCAATCTGACACTCTCAGACAGTCTCAGACACTCTCTATCACTCTCTGACACTCTCTGATACTCTCTGATACACTCTGACACTCTCTGACACTCTCTATCACTCTCTGACACTCTCTGACAATCCCAGACACACTCAGACACTCTCTGACACTCTCTATCACTCTCTGACACTCTCTGACACTTTCAGACACTCTCTGCCACTCTCTATCACTCTCTATCAGCCTCTGACACTCTCTATCACTCTCTATCACTCTCTGACGCTCTCTGACACTCTCTATCACTCTCTGACAATCTCTGACACTCTCTATCACTCTCTGAAACTCTCTGACAATCTCAGACACTCTCTGCCACTCTCTATCACTCTCTGACACTCTCTGATACACTCCAACACTCTCAGACACACTCTTACACTCTCTATCACAAACTGACTCAATCTGACACTCTCAGACAGTCTCAGACACTCTCTATCACTCTCTGACACTCTCTGATACTCTCTGATACACTCTGACACTCTCTGACACTCTCTATCACTCTCTGACACTCTCTGACAATCTCAGACACACTCAGACACTCTCTGACACTCTCTATCACTCTCTGACACTCTCTGACACTTTCAGACACTCTCTGCCACTCTCTATCACTCTCTATCAGCCTCTGACACTCTCTATCACTCTCTATCACTCTCTGACGCTCTCTGACACTCGCTATCACTCTCTGACAATCTCTGACACTCTCTCTCTGACACTCTCTCACACTCTCTGACACTCTCTGACCCTCCCTGACAATCTCTGAGACTCTCCGACACTCTCTATCACTCTCTGACACTCTCTGACAATCTCAGACACACTCAGACACTCTCTGACACTCTCGATCACTCTCTGACACTTTCAGACACTCTCTGCCACTCTCTATCACTCTCTATCACTCGCTGACACTTTCAGACATTCTCTGCCACTCTCTATCACTCTCTATCACTCTCTGACACTCTCTGACACACTCTGACACACCCACACTCTCCGACACTCTCACAATCTCGGACCCTCTCTGACACTCTCCGACACTCTCTATCACTCTCTGACACTCTCTGACACTCTCTCTTACTCTCTGACACTCTCTGACAATTTCAGACACTCTCTGCCACTCTCTATCACTCTCTGACACTCTCACACTCTCTGACACTCTCTCATACTCTCTGACACACTCTGTCCCTCTCTGACACTCTCTGACATTATCTGACACTCTCTGACACTCTCACATTCTCTGACACTGTCACACTCTCCGACACTCTCTGACCCTCCCTGACACTCTCTGACCTTTCTCAGACACTCTCTGACACTCTCTGACACTCTCTATCACTCTCTGACACGCTCAGACCATCTCTTACACTCTCTATCACTCTCTGACACTCTCTGACACTCTCTGATACACTGTGACACTCTCAGACACACTCTGACACACTCAGACACACTCTACCACACTCTATCACTCTCTCACACTGTCTGACACTCTCTGATACACTCTAACACTCTCTGACACTCTCTGACACTCTCCATCACTATCTGACACTCTCTGACACTCTCCATGACACATTCTAACCCTCTGTGACACTATCTGACACTCTCTGACACTCTCTGACACTCTCACACTCTCTGACACTCTCACACTCTCTGACACTCTCTGACCATCTCTGACAATCTTTGACACTCTCTGACAAACTCTATCACTCTCTGACACTCTTTTACACACTCAGACACTCTCTGTCACTCTCTGACACTTTCAGACACTCTCTGCCACTCTCTATCACTCTATATCAATCTCTGACACTTTCAGACACTCTCCATCAGTCTCTGTCACTCTCTGACACTCTCTGACACTCTCTGACACTCTCAGACACTCTCTGACACTTTCAGACACTCTCTGCCACTCTCTGTCACTCTCTGACAATCTCTGACACTCTCTGACACTCGCACACTCTCTGATACTCTCTGAAACTCTTTCACACTCTCTGACACTCTCTGACCCTCTCTGACCGTCTATGACCCTCTCTGACACTCTCAGACACTCTCTGGCACACTCTATCACTCTCTGACACTCTCTATCACTGTCAATCATTCTCAATCACTCTCAATCACTCTCTGACACTCTCTGACACTTTCAGTCACTCTCTGCCTATGTCTGTCACTCTCTGACACTCTCTGACCCTCTCTGACCCTCTCTGACACTCTCAGACAGTCTCTGGCACACTCTATCACTCTCTGACACTCTCTATCACTCTCTGTCACTCTCTGACACTCTCTGATACACTCTGGCACTCTCAGACACTCTCTGACACTCTCTATCACTCTCTGACACTCTCTGATATACTCTGACACTCTCAGACACACTCAGACACTCTCTGCCACTCTCTATCACTCTCTGACACTCTCTGATACACTCCAACACTCTCAGACACTCTCTTACACTCTTTATCACTCACTGACTCAATCTGACACTCTCAGACAGTCTCAGACACTCTCTATCACTCTCTGACACTCTCTGACACTCTCTGACACTCTCTGATACTCTCTGATACACTCTGACACTCTCTGACACTCTCTATCACTCTCTGAAACTCTCTGACAATCTCAGACACACTCAGACACTCTCTGCCACTCTCTATCACTCTCTATCAGCCTCTGACACTCTCTATCACTCTCTGACACTCTCTATCACTCTCTGTCACTCTCTGACACTCTCCGATACACTCTGGTTCTCTCAGACACTCTCTGACACTCTCTGCCACTCTCTATCACTCTCTGACACTCTCTGATACACTCCAACACTCTCAGACACTCTCTTACACTCTCTATCACAAACTGACTCAATCTGACACTCTCAGACAGTCTCAGACACTCTCTATCACTCTCTGACACTATCTGATACTCTCTGATACACTCTGACACTCTCTGACACTCTCTATCACTCTCTGACACTCTCTGACAATCTCAGACACACTCAGACACTCTCTGACTCTCTCTATCACTCTCTAACACTCTCTGACACTTTCAGACACTCTCTGCCACTCTCTATCACTCTCTATCAGCCTCTGACACTCTCTATCACTCTCTATCACTCTCTGACGCTCTCTGACACTCTCTATCACTCTCTGACACTCTCTGACACTCTCTCTCTGACACTCTCTCACACTCTCTGACACTCTCTGACCCTCCCTGACAATCTCTGAGACTCTCCGACACTCTCTATCACTCTCTGACACTCTCTGACAATCTCAGACACTCTCACACTCTCATACACTCTCACACTCTCTGACACTCTCTCACACTCTCTGACATTCTCTAACACTGTCTGACACTCTCTGACCATCTCTGACAATCTTTGACACTCTCTGACAAACTCTATCACTCTCTGACACTCTCTGACACACTCAGACACTCTCTGTCACTCTCTGACACTTTCAGACACTCTCTGCCACTCTCTATCACTCTATATCAATCTCTGACACTTTCAGACACTCTCTATCAGTCTCTGTCACTCTCTGACACTCTCTGACACTCTCTGTCACACTCAGACACTCTCTGACACTTGCAGACACTCTCTGCCACTCTCTGTCACTCTCTGACACTCTCTGACACTCTCTGACACTCGCACACTCTCTGATACTCTCTGAAACTTTTTCACACTCTCTGACACTCTCTGACCCTCTCTGACCGTCTATGACCCTCACTGACACTCTCAGACACTCTCTGGCACACTCTATCACTCTCTGACAATCTCTATCACTGTCAATCATTCTCAATCACTCTCAATCACTCTCTGACACTCTCTGACACTCTCTATCACTCTCAGACAATCTCTGACACTTTCAGTCACTCTCTGGCTCTGTCTATCACTCTCTGACACTCTCTGACACTCTCTGACACTCGCACACTCTCTGACACTCTCTCACACTCTCTGACACTCTCTGACACTCTCTGACCCTCTCTGACCCTCTCTGACACTGTCAGACAGTCTCTGGCACAATCTATCACTCTCAGACACTCTCGATCACACTCTGTCACTCTCTGACCCTCTCTGACAGTCTCAGACAGACTCTGGCACACTCTATCACTCTCTGACACTCTCTATCACTCTCTGTCACTCTCTGACACTCTCTGCTACACTCTGGCACTCTCAGACACTCTCTGACACTCTCTATCACTCTCTGACACTCTCTGATATACTCTGACACTCTCAGACACACTCAGACACTCTCTGCCACTCTCTATCACACTCTGACACTCTCTGATACACTCCAACACTCTCAGACACTCTCTTACACTCTTTATCACTCACTGACTCAATCTGACACTCTCAGACAGTCTCAGACACTCTCTATCACTCTCTGACACTCTCTGACACTCTCTGACACTCTCTGATACTCTCTGATACACTCTGACACTCTCTGACACTCTCTATCACTCTCTGAAACTCTCTGACAATCTCAGACACACTCAGACACTCTCTGACACTCTCTATCACTCTCTGACACTCTCTGACACTTTCAGACACACTCTGCCACTCTCTATCACTCTCTATCAGCCTCTGACACTCTCTATCACTCTCTATCACTCTCTGACGCTCTCTGACACTCTCTATCACTCTCTGACCCTCTCTGACACTCTCTCTCTGACACTCTCTCACACTCTCTGACACTCTCTGACCCTCCCTGACACTCTCTGAGACTCTCCGACACTCTCTATCACTCTCTGACACTCTCTGATACACTCCAACACTCTCAGACACACTCTTACACTCTCTATCACAAACTGACTCAATCTGACACTCTCAGACAGTCTCAGACACTCTCTATCACTCTCTGACACTCTCTGATACTCTCTGATACACTCTGACACTCTCTGACACTCTCTATCACTCTCTGACACTCTCTGACAATCTCAGACACACTCAGACACTCTCTGACACTCTCTATCACTCTCTGACACTCTCTGACACTTTCAGACACTCTCTGCCACTCTCTATCACTCTCTATCAGCCTCTGACACTCTCTATCACTCTCTATCACTCTCTGACGCTCTCTGACACTCGCTATCACTCTCTGACAATCTCTGACACTCTCTCTCTGACACTCTCTCACACTCTCTGACACTCTCTGACCCTCCCTGACAATCTCTGAGACTCTCCGACACTCTCTATCACTCTCTGACACTCTCTGACAATCTCAGACACACTCAGACACTCTCTGACACTCTCGATCACTCTCTGACACTTTCAGACACTCTCTGCCACTCTCTATCACTCTCTATCACTCGCTGACACTTTCAGACATTCTCTGCCACTCTCTATCACTCTCTATCACTCTCTGACACTCTCTGACACACTCTGACACACCCACACTCTCCGACACTCTCACAATCTCGGACCCTCTCTGACACTCTCCGACACTCTCTATCACTCTCTGACACTCTCTGACACTCTCTCTTACTCTCTGACACTCTCTGACAATTTCAGACACTCTCTGCCACTCTCTATCACTCTCTGACACTCTCACACTCTCTGACACTCTCTCATACTCTCTGACACACTCTGTCCCTCTCTGACACTCTCTGACATTATCTGACACTCTCTGACACTCTCACATTCTCTGACACTGTCACACTCTCCGACACTCTCTGACCCTCCCTGACACTCTCTGACCTTTCTCAGACACTCTCTGACACTCTCTGACACTCTCTATCACTCTCTGACACGCTCAGACCATCTCTTACACTCTCTATCACTCTCTGACACTCTCTGACACTCTCTGATACACTGTGACACTCTCAGACACACTCTGACACACTCAGACACACTCTACCACACTCTATCACTCTCTCACACTGTCTGACACTCTCTGATACACTCTAACACTCTCTGACACTCTCTGACACATTCTAACCCTCTGTGACACTATCTGACACTCTCTGACACTCTCTGACACTCTCACACTCTCTGACACTCTCACACTCTCTGACACTCTCTGACCATCTCTGACAATCTTTGACACTCTCTGACAAACTCTATCACTCTCTGACACTCTTTAACACACTCAGACACTCTCTGTCACTCTCTGACACTTTCAGACACTCTCTGCCACTCTCTATCACTCTATATCAATCTCTGACACTTTCAGACACTCTCCATCAGTCTCTGTCACTCTCTGACACTCTCTGACACTCTCTGACACTCTCAGACACTCTCTGACACTTTCAGACACTCTCTGCCACTCTCTGTCACTCTCTGACAATCTCTGACACTCTCTGACACTCGCACACTCTCTGATACTCTCTGAAACTCTTTCACACTCTCTGACACTCTCTGACCCTCTCTGACCGTCTATGACCCTCTCTGACACTCTCAGACACTCTCTGGCACACTCTATCACTCTCTGACACTCTCTATCACTGTCAATCATTCTCAATCACTCTCAATCACTCTCTGACACTCTCTGACACTTTCAGTCACTCTCTGCCTATGTCTGTCACTCTCTGACACTCTCTGACCCTCTCTGACCCTCTCTGACACTCTCAGACAGTCTCTGGCACACTCTATCACTCTCTGACACTCTCTATCACTCTCTGTCACTCTCTGACACTCTCTGATACACTCTGGCACTCTCAGACACTCTCTGACACTCTCTATCACTCTCTGACACTCTCTGATATACTCTGACACTCTCAGACACACTCAGACACTCTCTGCCACTCTCTATCACTCTCTGACACTCTCTGATACACTCCAACACTCTCAGACACTCTCTTACACTCTTTATCACTCACTGACTCAATCTGACACTCTCAGACAGTCTCAGACACTCTCTATCACTCTCTGACACTCTCTGACACTCTCTGACACTCTCTGATACTCTCTGATACACTCTGACACTCTCTGACACTCTCTATCACTCTCTGAAACTCTCTGACAATCTCAGACACACTCAGACACTCTCTGCCACTCTCTATCACTCTCTATCAGCCTCTGACACTCTCTATCACTCTCTGACACTCTCTATCACTCTCTGTCACTCTCTGACACTCTCCGATACACTCTGGTTCTCTCAGACACTCTCTGACACTCTCTATCACTCTCTGACACTCTCTGATATACTCTGACACTCTCAGACACACTCAGACACTCTCTGCCACTCTCTATCACTCTCTGACACTCTCTGATACACTCCAACACTCTCAGACACTCTCTTACACTCTCTATCACAAACTGACTCAATCTGACACTCTCAGACAGTCTCAGACACTCTCTATCACTCTCTGACACTATCTGATACTCTCTGATACACTCTGACACTCTCTGACACTCTCTATCACTCTCTGACACTCTCTGACAATCTCAGACACACTCAGACACTCTCTGACTCTCTCTATCACTCTCTAACACTCTCTGACACTTTCAGACACTCTCTGCCACTCTCTATCACTCTCTATCAGCCTCTGACACTCTCTATCACTCTCTATCACTCTCTGACACTCTCTGACACTCTCTCTCTGACACTCTCTCACACTCTCTGACACTCTCTGACCCTCCCTGACAATCTCTGAGACTCTCCGACACTCTCTATCACTCTCTGACACTCTCTGACAATCTCAGACACTCTCACACTCTCATACACTCTCACACTCTCTGACACTCTCTCACACTCTCTGACATTCTCTAACACTGTCTGACACTCTCTGACCATCTCTGACAATCTTTGACACTCTCTGACAAACTCTATCACTCTCTGACACTCTCTGACACACTCAGACACTCTCTGTCACTCTCTGACACTTTCAGACACTCTCTGCCACTCTCTATCACTCTATATCAATCTCTGACACTTTCAGACACTCTCTATCAGTCTCTGTCACTCTCTGACACTCTCTGACACTCTCTGTCACACTCAGACACTCTCTGACACTTGCAGACACTCTCTGCCACTCTCTGTCACTCTCTGACACTCTCTGACACTCTCTGACACTCGCACACTCTCTGATACTCTCTGAAACTTTTTCACACTCTCTGACACTCTCTGACCCTCTCTGACCGTCTATGACCCTCACTGACACTCTCAGACACTCTCTGGCACACTCTATCACTCTCTGACAATCTCTATCACTGTCAATCATTCTCAATCACTCTCAATCACTCTCTGACACTCTCTGACACTCTCTATCACTCTCAGACAATCTCTGACACTTTCAGTCACTCTCTGGCTCTGTCTATCACTCTCTGACACTCTCTGACACTCTCTGACACTCGCACACTCTCTGACACTCTCTCACACTCTCTGACACTCTCTGACACTCTCTGACCCTCTCTGACCCTCTCTGACACTGTCAGACAGTCTCTGGCACAATCTATCACTCTCAGACACTCTCGATCACACTCTGTCACTCTCTGACCCTCTCTGACACTCTCAGACAGTCTCTGGCACACTCTATCACTCTCTGACACTCTCTATCACTCTCTGTCACTCTCTGACACTCTCTGCTACACTCTGGCACTCTCAGACACTCTCTGACACTCTCTATCACTCTCTGACACTCTCTGATATACTCTGACACTCTCAGACACACTCAGACACTCTCTGCCACTCTCTATCACACTCTGACACTCTCTGATACACTCCAACACTCTCAGACACTCTCTTACACTCTTTATCACTCACTGACTCAATCTGACACTCTCAGACAGTCTCAGACACTCTCTATCACTCTCTGACACTCTCTGACACTCTCTGACACTCTCTGATACTCTCTGATACACTCTGACACTCTCTGACACTCTCTATCACTCTCTGAAACTCTCTGACAATCTCAGACACACTCAGACACTCTCTGACACTCTCTATCACTCTCTGACACTCTCTGACACTTTCAGACACTCTCTGCCACTCTCTATCACTCTCTATCAGCCTCTGACACTCTCTATCACTCTCTATCACTCTCTGACGCTCTCTGACACTCTCTATCACTCTCTGACCCTCTCTGACACTCTCTCTCTGACACTCTCTCACACTCTCTGACACTCTCTGACCCTCCCTGACACTCTCTGAGACTCTCCGACACTCTCTATCACTCTCTGACACTCTGTGACAATCTCAGACACACTCAGACACTCTCTGACACTCTCGATCACTCTCTGACACTTTCAGACACTCTCTGCCACTCTCTATCACTCTCTATCACTCGCTGACACTTTCAGACACTCTCTGCCACTCTCTATCACTCTCTGATACTCTCTGACACACCCACACTCTCTGACACTCTGACAATCTCGGACACTCTCTGACACTCTCTATCACTCTCTGACACTCTCTGACACTCTCTATTTCTCTCTGACACTCTCTGACACTTTCAGACACTCTCTGCCACTCTCTATCACTCTCTGCCACTCTCTGCCACTCTCTGACACTCTCACACTCTCTGACACTCTCTCATACTCTCTGACACACTCTGTCCCTCTCTGACACTATCTGACACTCTCTGACACTCTCACACTCTCTGACACACTCACACTCTCTGACACAGTCACACTCTCAGACACTCTCTGACCCTCCCTGACACTCTCTGACCCTTCTCAGACACTCTCTGACACTCTCTGACACTCTCCATCACTCTCTGACACGCTCAGACCCTCTCTTACACTCTCTATCACTCTCTGACACTCTCTGATACACTGTGACACTCGCAGACACACTCTGACACACTCAGACACACTCTATCACTCTCTCACACTGTCTGACACTCTCTGATACACTCTAACACTCTCTGACACTCTCTGACACATTCTAACCCTCTCTGACACTCTCTGACACTATCTGACACTCTCTGACACTCTCACACTCTCTGACACTCTCTGACACTCTCACACACTCTCTGACATTCTCTAACACTGTCTGACACACTATGAACATCTCTGACAATCTTTGACACTCTCTGACAAACTCTATCACTCTCTGACACTCTCTGACACACTCAGACACTCTGTCACTCTCTGACACTTTCAGACACTCTCTGCCACTCTCTATCACTCTATATCAATCTCTGACACTTTCAGACACTCTCTATCAGTCTCTGTCACTCTCTGACACTCTCTGACACTCTCTGACACTCGCACACTCTCTGATACTCTCTGAAACTCTTTCACACTCTCTGACACTCTCTGACCCTCTCTGACCGTCTATGACCCTCTCTGACACTCTCAGACACTCTCTGGCACACTCTATCACTCTCTGACACTCTCTATCACTGTCAATCATTCTCAATCACTCTCAATCACTCTCTGACACTCTCTGACACTCTCTATCACTCTCAGACAATCTCTGACACTTTCAGTCACTCTCTGCCTCTGTCTATCACTCTCTGACACTCTCTGACACTCTCTGACACTCGCACACTCTCTGACACTCTCTCACACTCTCTGACACTCTCTGACCCTCTCTGACCCTCTCTGACACTCTCAGACAGTCTCTGGCACACTCTATCACTCTCTGAAACTCTCTATCACTCTCTGTCACTCTCTGACACTCTCTGATACACTCTGGCACTCTCAGACACTCTCTGACACTCTCTATCACTCTCTGACACTCTCTGATATACTCTGACACTCTCAGACACAGTCAGACACTCTCTGCCACTCTCTATCACTCTCTGACACTCTCTGATACACTCCAACACTCTCAGACACTCTCTTACACTCTTTATCACTCACTGACTCAATCTGACACTCTCAGACAGTCTCAGACACTCTCTATCACTCTCTGACACTCTCTGACACTCTCTGACACTCTCTGACACTCTCTGATACTCTCTGATACACTCTGACACTCTCTGACACTCTCTATCACTCTCTGAAACTCTCTGACAATCTCAGACACACTCAGACACTCTCTGACACTCTCTATCACTCTCTGACACTCTCTGACACTTTCAGACACTCTCTGCCACTCTCTATCACTCTCTATCAGCCTCTGACACTCTCTATCACTCTCTATCACTCTCTGACGCTCTCTGACACTCTCTATCACTCTCTGAAACTCTCTGACAATCTCAGACACACTCAGACACTCTCTGGCACTCTCTATCACTCTCTGACACTCTCTGACACTTTCAGACACTCTCTGCCACTCTCTATCACTCTCTATCAGCCTCTGACACTCTCTATCACTCTCTATCACTCTCTGACCCTCTCTGACACTCTCTCTCTGACACTCTCTCACACTCTCTGACACTCTCTGACCCTCCCTGACACTCTCTGAGACTCTCCGACACTCTCTATCACTCTCTGACACTCTCTGACAATCTCAGACACACTCAGACACTCTCTGACACTCTCGATCACTCTCTGACACTTTCAGACACTCTCTGCCACTCTCTATCACTCACTATCACTCGCTGACACTTTCAGACACTCTCTGCCACTCTCTATCACTCTCTATCACTCTCTGATACTCTCTGACACACCCACACTCTCTGACACTCTGACAATCTCGGACAATCTCTGACACTCTCTATCACTCTCTGACACTCTCTGACACTCTCTATTACTCTCTGACAATCTCTGACACTTTCAGACACTCTCTGCCACTCTCTATCACTCTCTGCCACTCTCTGACACTCTCTGACACTCTCTGACACTCTCACACTCTCTGACACTCTCTCATACTCTCTGACACACTCTGTCCCTCTCTGACACTCTCTGACACTATCTGACACTCTCTGACACTCTCACACTCTCTGACACACTGACACTCTCTGACACTGTCACACTCTCAGACACTCTCTGACCCTCCCTGACACTCTCTGACCCTTCTCAGACACTCTCTGACACTCTCTGACACTCTCCATCACTCTCTGACACGCTCAGACCCTCTCTTACACTCTCCATCACTCTCTGACACTCTCTGATACACTGTGACACACTCAGACACACTCTACCACACTCTATCACTCTCTCACACTGTCTGACACTCTCTGATACACTCTAACACTCTCTGACACTCTCTGACACATTCTAACCCTCTCTGACACTATCTGACACTCTCTGACACTCTCACACTCTCTGACACTCTCACACTCTCTGACACTCTCACACTCTCTGACACTCTCTGACACTCTCACACACTCTCTGACATTCTCTAACACTGTCTGACACTCTATGACCATCTCTGACAATCTTTGACACTCTCTGACAAACTCTATCACTCTCTGACACTCTCTGACACACTCAGACACTCTCTGACACTTTCAGACACTCTCTGCCACTCTCTGACACTCTCTGACACTCTCTGACACTCTCTGACACTTTCAGACTCTCTCTGCCACTCTCTGTCACTCTCTGACCGTCTATGACCCTCACTGACACTCTCAGACACTCTCTGGCACACACTATCACTCTCTGACACTCTCTATCACTGTCAATCATTCTCAATCACTCTCTGACACTCTCTGAAACTCTCTATCACTCTCAGACAATCTCTGACAATTTCAGTCACTCTCTGCCTCTGTCTATCACTCTCTGACACTATCTGACACTCTCTGACAATCGCACACTCTCTGACACTCTCTGACACTCTTTCACACTCTCTGACACTCTCTGACCCTCTCTGACCCTCTCTGACACTCCAGACAGTCTCTGGCACACTCTATCACTCTCTGACACTCTCTATCACTCTCTGTCACTCTCTGACACTCTCTGATACCCTCTGGCACTCTCAGACACTCTCTGACACTCTCTATCACTCTCTGACACTCTCTGATACACTCCAACACTCTCAGACACTCTCTTACACTCTCTATCACTCACTGACTCAATCTGACACTCTCAGACAGTCTCAGACACTCTCTATCACTCTCTGACACTCTCTGACACTCTCTGATACTCTCTGATACACTCTGACACTCTCTGACACTCTCTGACACTCTCTGACACTCTCTGACAATCTCAGACACACTCAGACACTCTCAGACACACTCAGACACTCTCTGACACTCTATATCACTCTCTGACACTCTCTGACACTTTCAGACACTCTCTGCCAATCTCTATCACCCTCTATCAGCCTCTGACACTCTCTATCACTCTCTATCACTGTCTGACGCTCTCTGACACTCTCTATCACTCTCTGACACTCTCTGACACTCTCTCTCTGACACTTTCTCACACTCTCTGACCCTCCCTGACACTCTCTGAGACTCTCCGACACTCTCTATCACTCTCTGACACTCTCTGACAATCTCAGACACACTCAGACACTCTCTGACACTCTCGATCACTCTCTGACACTTTCAGACACTCTCTGCCACTCTCTATCACTCTCTATCACTCGCTGACACTTTCAGACACTCTCTGCCACTCTCTATCACTCTCTGACACTCTCTGACACACTCTGACACAACCACACTCTCTGACACTCTCACAATCTCGGACCCTCTCTGACACTCTCTGACACTCTCTATCACTCTCTGACACTCTCTGACACTTTCAGATACTCTCTGCCACTCTCTATCACTCTCTGACACTCTCTGACACTCTCACACTCTCTGACACTCTCTCATACTCTCTGACACACTCTGTCCCTCTCTGACACTCTCTGACACTCTCTGACACTCTCTGACACTCTCACACTCTCTGACACTGTCACACTCTCAGACACTCTCTGACCCTCCCTGACACTCTCAGACCTTTCTCAGACAGTCTCTGACACTCTCTGACACTCTCTATCACTCTCTGACACGCTCAGACCCTCTCTTACACTCTCCATCACTCTCTGACACTCTCTGATACACTGTGACACTCTCAGACACACTCTGACACACTCAGACACACTCTACCACACTCTATCACTCTTTCACACTGTCTGACACTCTCTGATACACTCTAACACTCTCAGACACTCTCTGACACATTCTCACCCTCTCTGACACTATCTGACACTCTCTGACACTCTCTGACACTCTCACACTCTCTGACACTCTCACACTCTCAGACACTCTCTCACACTCTCTGACATTCTCTAACACTGTCTGACACTCTCTGACCATCTCTGACAATCTTTGACACTCTCTGACACTCTCACACTCTCTGACACTCTCACACACTCAGACACTCTCTGTCACTCTCTGACACTTTCAGACACTCTTTCCCACTCTCTATCACTCTATGTCAATCTCGGACACTTTCAGACACTCTCTATCAGTCTCTATCACTCTCTGACACTCTCTGACACACTCCGACACACTCAGACACTCTCTGACACTTTCAGACACTCTCTGCCACTCTCTGTCACTCTCTGAGACTCTCTGACACTCTCTGACACTCGCACACTCTCTGATACTCTCTGAAACTCTTTCACACTCTCTGACACTCTCTGACCCTCTCTGACCCTCTATGACCCTCTCTGACACTCTCAGACACTCTCTGGCACACTCTATCACTCTCTGACACTCTCTATCACTGTCAATCATTCTCAATCACTCTCAATCACTCTCTGACACTCTCTGACACTCTCTATCACTCTCAGACAATCTCTGACACTTTCAGTCACTCTCTGCCTCTGTCTATCACTCTCTGACACTCTCTGACACTCTCTGACACTCTCTGACCCTCTCTGACCCTCTCTGACACTCTCACACAGTCTCTGGCACACTCCATCACTCTCTGACACTCTCTGACACTCTCTGATACACTCTGATACACTCTGGCACTCTCAGACACTCTCTGACACTCTCTATCACTCTCTGACACTCTCTGATATACTCTGACACTCTCAGACACACTCAGACACTCTCTGCCACTCTCTATCACTCTCTGACACTCTCTGATACACTCCAACACTCTCAGACATTCTCTTACACTCTTTATCACTCACTGACTCAATCTGACACTCTCAGACAGTCTCAGACACTCTCTATCACTGTCTGACACTCTCTGACACTCTCTGATACTCTCTGATACACTCTGACACTCTCTATCACTCTCTGAAACTCTCTGACAATCTCAGACACACTCAGACACTCTCTGACACTCTCTATCACTCTCTGACACTCTCTGACACTTTCAGACACTCTCTGCCACTCTCTATCACTCTCTATCATCCTCTGACACTCTCTATCACTCTCTATCACTCTCTGACGCTCTCTGACACTCTCTATCACTCTCTGACACTCTCTCTCTGACACTCTCTGACACTCTCTGACACTGTCTGACCCTGCCAGACACTCTCTGAGACTCTCCGACACTCTCCATCACTCCCTGACACTCTCTGACAATCTCAGACACACTCAGACACTCTCTGACACTCTCGATCACTCTCTGACACTTTCAGACATTCTCTGCCACTCTCTATCACTCTCTATATCTCGCTGACACTTTCAGACACTCTCTGCCACTCTCTATCACTCTTTATCACTCTCTGACACACTCTGACGCACCCACACTCTCTGACACTCTCACTATCTCGGACCCTCTCTGACACTCTCTGACACTCTCTATCACTCTCTGACACTCTCTATTACTCTCTGACACTCTCTGACGCTATCAGACACTCTTTGCCACTCTCTATCACTCTCTGACACTCTCTGACACTCTCACACTCTCTGACACTATCACACTCTCAGACACTCTCTGACCCTCCCTGACACTCTCTGACCTTTCTCAGACACTCTCTGACACTCTCTGACACTCTCTATCACTCTCTGACACGCTCAGACCCTCTCTTACACTCTCCATCACTCTCTGACACTCTCTGACACACTGTGACACTCTCAGACACACTCTGACACACTCAGACACACTCTACCACACTCTATCGCTCTCTCACACTGTCTGACACTCTCTGATACACTCTAAAACTCTCAGACACTCTCTGACACATTCTAACCCTCTCTGACACTCTCTGACACCATCTGACACTCTCTGACACTCTCACACTCTCTGACACTCTCACACTCTCTGACACTCTCTCACACTCTCTCACACTCTCTCACACTCTCTGACATTCTCTAACACTGTATGACACTCTCTGACCATCTCTGACAATCTTTGACACTCTCTGACAAACTCTATCACTCTCTAACACTCTCTGACACACTCAGATACTCTCTGTCACTGTCTGACACTTTCAGACACTCTCTGCCACTCTCTATCACTCTATACCAATCTCTGACACTTTCAGACACTCTCTATCACTCTCAATCACTCTCTGACACTCTCTGACACTCTCTATCACTCTCAGACAATCTCTGACACTTTCAGTCAATCTCTGCCTCTGTCTATCACTCTCTGACACTCTCTGACACTCTTTCACACTCTCTGACACTCTCTGACCCTCTCTGACCCTCTCTGACACTCTCAGACAGTCTCTGGCACACTCTATCACTCTCTGACACTCTCTATCACTCTCTATCAGCCTCTGACACACTCTATCACTCTCTATCACTCTCTGACGCTCTCTGACACTCTCTATCACTCTCTGACACTCTCTGACACTCTCTCTCTGACACACTCTCAGACTCTCTGACACTCTGTGACCCTGCCTGACACTCTCTGAGACTCTCCGACGCTCTCCATCACTCCCTGACACTCTCTGACAATCTCAGACACACTCAGACACTCTCTGACACTCTCGATCACTCTCTGACACTTTCAGACACTCTCTGACACTCTCTATCACTCTCTATCACTCGCTGACACTTTCAGACACTCTCTGCCACTCTCTATCACTCTCTGACACTCTCTGACACACTCTGACACACCCACACTCTCTGACACTCTCACAATCTCGGACCCTCTCTGACACTCTCTGACACTCTCTATCACTCTCTGACACTCTCTGACACTCTCTATTACTCTCTGACACTCTCTGACACTTTCAGATACTCTCTGCCACTCTCTATCACTCTCTGACACTCTCTGACACTCTCTGACACTCTCACACTCTCTGACACTCTCTCATACTCTCTGACACACTCTGTCCCTCTCTGACACTCTCTGACACTCTCACACTCTCTGACACTGTCACACTCTCAGACACTCTCTGACCCTCCCTGACACTCTCAGACCTTTCTCAGACAGTCTCTGACACTCTCTGACACTCTCTATCACTCTCTGACACTCTCAGACCCTCTCTTACACTCTCCATCACTCTCTGACACTCTCTGATACACTGTGACACTCTCAGACACACTCTGACACACTCAGACACACTCTACCACACTCTATCACTCTTTCACACTGTCTGACACTCTCTGATACACTCTAACACTCTCAGACACTCTCTGACACTATCTCACCCTCTCTGACACTATCTGACACTCTCTGACACTCTCTGACACTCTCACACTCTCTGACACTCTCACACTCTCTGACACTCTCTCACACTCTCTGACATTCTCTAACACTGTCTGACACTCTCTGACCATCTCTGACAATCTTTGACACTCTCTGACAAACTCTATCACTCTCTGACACTCTCTCACACACTCAGACACTCTCTGTCACTCTCTGACACTTTCAGACACTCTTTCCCACTCTCTATCACTCTATGTCAATCTCTGACACTTTCAGGCACTCTCTATCAGTCTCTATCACTCTCTGACACTCTCTGACACTCTCTGACACACTCAGACACGCTCTGACACTTTCAGACACTCTCTGCCACTCTCTGTCACTCTCTGACACTCTCTGACACTCGCACACTCTCTGATACTCTCTGAAACTTTTTCACACTCTCTGACACTCTCTGACCCTCTCTGACCGTCTATGACCCTCTCTGACACTCTCAGACACTCTCTGGCACACTCTATCACTCTCTGACACTCTCTATCACTGTCAATCATTCTCAATCACTCTCAATCACTCTCTGACACTCTCTGACACTCTCTAGCATTCTCAGACAATCTCTGACACTTTCAGTCACTCTCTGCCTCTGTCTATCACTCTCTGACACTCTCTGACACTCTCTGACACTCGCACACTCTCTGACACTCTCTGACACTCTCTCACACTCTCTGACACTCTCTGACCCTCTCTGACCCTCTCTGACACTCTCACACAGTCTCTGGCACACTCTATCACTCTCTGACACTCTCTGACACTCTCTGATACACTCTGATACACTCTGGCACTCTCAGACACTCTCTGACACTCTCTATCACTCTCTGACACTCTCTGATATACTCTGACACTCTCAGACACACTCAGACACTCTCTGCCACTCTCTATCACTCTCTGACACTCTCTGATACACTCCAACACTCTCAGACATTCTCTTACACTCTTTATCACTCACTGACTCAATCTGACACTCTCAGACAGTCTCAGACACTCTCTATCACTGTCTGACACTCTCTGACACTCTCTGATACTCTCTGATACACTCTCTATCACTCTCTATCACTCTCTGAAACTCTCTGACAATCTCAGACACACTCAGACACTCTCTGACACTCTCTATCACTCTCTGACACTCTCTGACACTTTCAGACACTCTCTGCCACTCTCTATCACTCTCTATCAGCCTCTGACACTCTCTATCACTCTCTATCACTCTCTGACGCTCTCTGACACTCTCTATCACTCTCTGACACTCTCTCTCTGACACTCTCTGACACTCTCTGACACTCTCTGACCCTGCCAGACACTCTCTGAGACTCTCCGACACTCTCTATCACTCTCTGACACTCTCTGACAATCTCAGACACACTCAGACACTCTCTGACACTCTCGATCACTCTCTGACACTTTCAGACATTCTCTGCCACTCTCTATCACTCTCTATATCTCGCTGACACTTTCAGATACTCTCTGCCACTATCTATCACTCTCTGACACTCTCTGACACTCTCTGACACTCTCACACTCTCTGACACTCTCTCATACTCTCTGACACACTCTGTCCCTCTCTGACACTCTCTGACACTCTCACACTCTCTGACACTGTCACACTCTCAGACACTCTCTGACCCTCCCTGACACTCTCAGACCTTTCTCAGACAGTCTCTGACACTCTCTGACACTCTCTATCACTCTCTGACACTCTCAGACCCTCTCTTACACTCTCCATCACTCTCTGACACTCTCTGATACACTGTGACACTCTCAGACACACTCTGACACACTCAGACACACTCTACCACACTCTATCACTCTTTCACACTGTCTGACACTCTCTGATACACTCTAACACTCTCAGACACTCTCTGACACATTCTCACCCTCTCTGACACTATCTGACACTCTCTGACACTCTCTGACACTCTCACACTCTCTGACACTCTCACACTCTCTGACACTCTCCCACACTCTCTGACATTCTCTAACACTGTCTGACACTCTCTGACCATCTCTGACAATCTTTGACACTCTCTGACAAACTCTATCACTCTCTGACACTCTCTCACACACTCAGACACTCTCTGTCACTCTCTGACACTTTCAGACACTCTTTCCCACTCTCTATCACTCTATGTCAATCTCTGACACTTTCAGGCACTCTCTATCAGTCTCTATCACTCTCTGACACTCTCTGACACTCTCTGACACACTCAGACACTCTCTGACACTTTCAGACACTCTCTGCCACTCTCTGTCACTCTCTGACACTCTCTGACACTCTCCGACACTCTCTGACCCTCTCTGACCCTCTCTGACACTCTCAGACAGTCTCTGGCACACTCTATCACTCTCTGACACTCTCTGTCACTCTCTGTCACTCTCTGACACTCTCTGATACACTCTGATACACTCTGGCACTCTCAGACACTCTCTGACACTCTCTATCACTCTCTGACACTCTCTGATATACTCTGACACTCTCAGACACACTCAGACACTCTCTGCCACTCTCTATCACTCTCTGACACTCTCTGATACACTCCAACACTCTCAGACACTCTCTTACACTCTCGATCACTCACTGACCCAATCTGACACTCTTAGACAGTCTCAGACACTCTCTATCACTCTCTGACACTCTGTCACTCTCTGATACTCTCTGATACACTCTGACACTCTCTGACGCTCTCTATCACTCTCTGACACTCTCTGACAATCTCAGACACACTCAGACACTCTCTGACACTCTCTATCACTGTCTGACACTCTCTGACACTTTCAGACACTCTCTGCCACTCTCTTTCACTCTCTATCAGCCTCTGACACTCTCTATCACTCTCTGACGCTCTCTGACACTCTCTATCACTCTCTGACACTCTCTGACACTCTCTCTCTGACACTCTCTCACACTCTCTGACACTCTCTGACCCTCCCTGACACTCTCTGAGACTCTCCGACACTCTCTATCACTCTCTGACACTCTCTGACAATCTCAGACACACTCAGACACTCTCTGACAATCTCGATCACTCTCTGATACTTTCAGACACTCTCTGCCACTCTCTATCACTCTCTATCACTCGCTGACACTTTCAGACACTCTCTGCCACTCTCTATCACTCTCTATCACTCTCTGACACTCTCTGACACACTCTGACACACCCACACTCTCTGACACTCTCACAATCTCGGACCCTCTCTGACACTCTCTGACACTCTCTATCACTCTCTGCCAATCTCTGACACTCTCTGTTACTCTCTGACACTCTCTGACACTTACAGACACTCTCTGCCACTCTCTATCACTCTCTATCACTCGCTGACACTTTCAGACACTCTCTGCCACTCTCTATCACTCTCTATCACTCTCTGACACTCTCTGACACACTCTGACACACCCACACTCTCTGACACTCTCACAATCTCGGACCCTCTCTGACACCCTCTGACACTCTCACACTCTCTGACACTCTCTCATACTCTCTGACACACTCTGTCCCTCTCTGACACTCTCTGTCACTATCTGACACTCTCTGACAATCTCGATCACTCTCTGACACTTTCAGACACTCTCTGCCACTCTCTATCACTCTCTATCACTCGCTGACACTTTCAGACACTCTCTGCCACTCTCTATCACTCTCTATCACTCTCTGACACTCTCTGACACACTCTGACACACCCACACTCTCTGACACTCTCACAATCTCGGACCCTCTCTGACACTCTCTGACACTCTCACACTCTCTGACACTCTCTCATACACTCTGACACAGTCTGTCCCTCTCTGACACTCTCTGTCACTATCTGACACTCTCTGACACTCTCACACTCTCTGACACTCTCACACTCTCTGCCACTCTCTGTCACTCTGTGACACTCTCTGACACTCTCTGACACTCGCACACTCTCTGATCCTCTCTGAAACTCTTTCACACTCTCTGACACTCTCTGACCCTCTCTGACCGTCTATGACCCTCTCTGACACTCTCAGACACTCTCTGGCTCACTCTGGCACACTCTATCACTCTCTGACACACTCTATCACTGTCAATCATTCTCAATCAATCTCTGACACTCTCTGACACTCTCTATCTCTCTCAGACAATCTCTGACACTTTCAGTCACTCTCTGCCTCTGTCTATCACTCTCTGACACTCTCTGACAATCGCACACTCTCTGACACTCTCTGACACTCTTTCACTCTCTTTCACACTCTCTGACACTCTCTGACCCTCTCTGACCCTCTCTGACACTCTCAGACAGTCTCTGGCACACTCTATCACTCTCTGACACTCTCTATCACTCTCTGTCACTCTCTGACACTCTCTGATACACTCTGGCACTCTCAGACACTCTCTGACACTCTCTATCACTCTCTGACACTCTCTGATATACTCTGACACTCTCAGACACACTCAGACACTCTCTGCCGCTCTCCATCACTCTCTGACACTCTCTGATACACTCCAACACTCTCAGACACTCTCTTACACTCTCTATCACTCACTGACTCAATCTGACACTCTCAGACAGGCTCAGACACTCTCTATCACTCTCTGGCACTCTCTGACACTCTCTGATACTCTCTGATACACTCTGACACTCTCTGACACTCTCTATCACTCTCTGACACTCTCTATCACTCTCTGACACTCTCTGACAATCTCAGACACACTCAGACACTCTCTGACACTCTCTATCACTCTCTGACACTTTCAGACACTCTCTGCCACTCTCTTTCACTCTCTATCAGCCTCTGACACTCTCTATCACTCTCTATCACTCTCTGACGCTCTCTGACACTCTCTATCACTCTCTGACACTCTCTGACACTCTCTTTCTGACACTCTCTCACACTCTCTGACACTCTCTGACCCTCCCTGACACTCTCTGAGACTCTCCGACACTCTCTATCACTCTCTGACACTCTCTGACAATCTCAGACACACTCAGACACTCTCTGACACTCTCGATCACTCTCTGACACTTTCAGACACTCTCTGCCACTCTCTATCACTCTCCATCACTCGCTGACACTTTCAGACACTCTCTGACACTCTCTGTCACTCTCTATCACTCTCTGACACTCTCTGACACACTCTGACACACCCACACTCTCTGACACTCTCACAATCTCGGACCCTCTCTGACACTCTCTGACACTCTCTATCACTCTCTGACACTCTCTGACACTCTCTATTACTCTCTGACACTCTCTGACACTTTCAGACACTCTCTGCCACTCTCTATCACTCTCTGACACTCTCTGACACTCTCACACTCTCTGACACTCTCTCATACTCTCTGACACACTCTGTCCCTCTCTGACACTATCTGATACTCTCTGACACTCTCACACTCTCTGACACTGTCACACTCTCAGACACTCTCTGACCCTCCCTGACACTCTCAGACCTTTCTCAGACACTCTCTGACACTCTCTGACACTCTCTATCACTCTCTGATACGCTCAGACCCTCTCTTACACTCTCCATCACTCTCTGACACTCTCTGATACACTGTGACACTCTCAGACACACTCTACCACACTCTATCACTCTCTCACACTGGCTGACACTCTCTGATACACTCTAACACTCTCTGACACTCTCTGACACATTCTAACCCTCTCTGACACTATCTGACACTCTCACACTCTCTGACACTCTCACACTCTCTGACACTCTCTCACACTCTCTGACATTCTCTAACACTGTCTGACACTCTCTGACCATCTCTGACAATCTTTGACACTCTCTGACAAACTCTATCACTCTCTGACACTCTCTGACACACTCATACACTCTCTGTCACTCTCTGACCCTTTCAGACACTCTTTCCCACTCTCTATCACTCTATATCAATCTCTGACACTTTCAGACACTTTCTATCAGTCTCTATCACTCTCTGACACTCTCTGACACTCTCTGACACTCTCAGACACTCTCTGACACTTTCTGCCACTCTCTGCCACTCTCTGTCACTCTCTGTCACTCTCTGACACTCTCTGACACTCTCTGACACTTGCACACTCTCTGATACTCTCTGAAACTCTTTCACACTCTCTGACACTCTCTGACCCTCTCTGACCGTCTATGACCCTCTTTGACACTCTCAGACACTCTCTGGCACACTCTATCACTCTCTGACACTCTCTATCACTGTCAATCATTCTCAATCACTCTCAATCACTCTCTGACACTCTCTGACACTCTCTATCACTCTCAGACAATCTGACACTTTCAGTCACTCTCTGCCTCTGTCGATCACTCTCTGACACTCTCTGACCCTCTCTGACACTCTCACAGAGTCTCTGGCACACTCTATCACTCTCTGACACTCTCTATCACTCTCTGTCACTCTCTGACACTCTCTGATACACTCTGGCACTCTCAGACACTCTCTGACACTCTCTATCACTCTCTGACACTCTCTGACACTCTTTCACACTCTCTGACACTCTCTGACCATCGCTGACCCTCTCTGACACTCTCAGACAGTCTCTGACACTTTCAGACACTCTCTGCCACTCTCAATCACTCTCTGTCACTCTCTGACACTCTCTGATACACTCTGGCACTCTCAGACACTCTCTGACACTCTCTATCACTCTCTGACACTCTCTGATATACTCTGACACTCTCAGACACACTCAGACAATCTCTGCCACTCTCTATCACTCTCTGACACTCTCTGATACACTCCAACACTCTCAGACACTCTCTTACACTCTTTATCACTCACTGACTCAATCTGACACTCTCAGACAGTCTCAGACACTCTCTATCACTCTCTGACACTCTCTGACACTCTCTATCACTCTCTGAAACTCTCTGACAATCTCAGACACACTCAGACACTCTCTGACACTCTCTATCACTCTCTGACACTCTCTGACACTTTCAGACACTCTCTGCCACTCTCTATCACTCTGTATCAGCCTCTGACACTCTCTATCACTCTCTATCACTCTCTGACGCTCTCTGACACTCTCTATCACTCTCTGACACTCTCTGACCCTGCCTGACACTCTCTGAGACTCTCCGACACTCTCTATCACTCTCTGACACTTTCAGACACTCTCTGCCACTCTCTATCACTCTCTGACACTCTCTGACACACTCTGACACACCCACACTCTCTGACACTCTCACAATCTCGGACCCTCTCTGACACTCTCTGACACTCTCTCATACTCTCTAACACACTCTGTCCCTCTCTGACACTCTCTGACACTATCTGACACTCTCTGACACTCTCACACTCTCTGACACACTCACACTCTCTGTCACTGTCACACTCTCAGACACTCTCTGACACTCTCTATCACTCTCTGACACTCTCTGATATACTCTGACACTCTCAGACACACTCAGACACTCTCTGCCGCTCTCCATCACTCTCTGACACTCTCTGATACACTCCAACACTCTCAGACACTCTCTTACACTCTCTATCACTCACTGACTCAATCTGACACTCTCAGACAGTCTCAGACACTCTCTATCACTCTCTGACACTCTCTGACACTCTCTGATACTCTCTGATACACTCTGACACTCTCTGACACTCTCTATCACTCTCTGACACTCTCTATCACTCTCTGACACTCTCTGACAATCTCAGACACACTCAGACACTCTCTGACACTCTCTATCACTCTCTGACACTTTCAGACACTCTCTGCCACTCTCTATCACTCTCTATCAGCCTCTGACACTCTCTATCACTCTCTATCACTCTCTGACGCTCTCTGACACTCTCTATCACTCTCTGACACTCTCTGACACTCTCTCTCTGACACTCTCTCACACTCTCTGACACTCTCTGACACTCTCTGACCCTCCCTGACACTCTCTGAGACTCTCCGACACTCTCTATCACTCTCTGACACTCTCTGACAATCTCAGACACACTCAGACACTCTCTGACACTCTCGATCACTCTCTGACACTTTCAGACACTCTCTGCCACTCTCTATCACTCTCCATCACTCGCTGACACTTTCAGACACTCTCTGCCACTCTCTGTCACTCTCTATCACTCTCTGACACTCTCTGACACACTCTGACACACCCAAGCTCTCTGACACTCTCACAATCTCGGACCCTCTTTGACACTCTCTGACACTCTCTATCACTCTCTGACACTCTCTGACACTCTCTATTACTCTCTGACACTCTCTGACACTTTCAGACACTCTCTGCCACTCTCTATCACTCTCTGACACTCTCTGACACTCTCACACTCTCTGACACTCTCTCATACTCTCTGACACACTCTGTCCCTCTCTGACACTATCTGATACTCTCTGACACTCTCACACTCTCTGACACTGTCACACTCTCAGACACTCTCTGACCCTCCCTGACACTCTCAGACCTTTCTCAGACACTCTCTGACACTCTCTGACACTCTCTATCACTCTCTGATACGCTCAGACCCTCTCTTACACTCTCCATCACTCTCTGACACTCTCTGATACACTGTGACACTCTCAGACACACTCTACCACACTCTATCACTCTCTCACACTGGCTGTCACTCTCTGATACACTCTAACACTCTCTGACACTCTCTGACACATTCTAATCCTCTCTGACACTATATGACACTCTCTGACACTCTCTGACACTCTCACACTCTCTGACACTCTCACACTCTCTGACACTCTCTCACACTCTCTGACATTCTCTAACACTGTCTGACACTCTCTGACCTTCTCTGACAATCTTTGACACTCTCTGACAAACTCTATCACTCTCTGACACTCTCTGACACACTCATACACTCTCTGTCACTCTCTGACACTTTCAGACACTCTTTCCCACTCTCTATCACTCTATATCAATCTCTGACACTTTCAGACACTCTCTATCAGTCTCTATCACTCTCTGACACTCTCTGACACTCTCTGACACTCTCAGACACTCTCTGACACTTTCTGACACTCTCTGCCACTCTCTGTCACTCTCTGTCACTCTCTGACACTCTCTGACACTCGCACACTCTCTGATACTCTCTGAAACTCTTTCACACTCTCTGACACTCTCTGACCCTCTCTGACCGTCTATCACCCTCTCTGACACTCTCAGACACTCTCTGGCACACTCTATCACTCTCTGACACTCTCTATCACTGTCAATCATTCTCAATCACTCTCAATCACTCTCTGACACTCTCTGACACTCTCTATCACTCTCAGACAATCTGACACTTTCAGTCACTCTCTGCCTCTGTCGATCACTCTCTGACACTCTCTGACCCTCTCTGACACTCTCACAGAGTCTCTGGCACACTCTATCACTCTCTGACACTCTCTATCACTCTCTGTCACTCTCTGACACTCTCTGATACACTCTGGCACTCTCAGACACTCTCTGACACTCTCTATCACTCTCTGACACTCTCTGATATACTCTGACACTCTCAGACACACTCAGACAATCTCTGCCACTCTCTATCACTCTCTGACACTCTCTGATACACTCCAACACTCTCAGACACTCTCTTACACTCTTTATCACTCACTGACTCAATCTGACACTCTCAGACAGTCTCAGACACTCTCTATCACTCTCTGACACTCTCTGACACTCTCTGATACTCTCTGATACTCTCTGATACACTCTGACACTCTCTGACACTCTCTATCACTCTCTGAAACTCTCTGACAATCTCAAACACACTCAGACACTCTCTGACACTCTCTATCACTCTCTGACACTCTCTGACACTTTCAGACACTCTCTGCCACTCTCTATCACTCTGTATCAGCCTCTGACACTCTCTATCACTCTCTATCACTCTCTGACGCTCTCTGACACTCTCTATCACTCTCTGACACTCTCTGACCCTGCCTGACACTCTCTGAGACTCTCCGACACTCTCTATCACTCTCTGACACTTTCAGACACTCTCTGCCGCTCTCTATCACTCTCTGACACTCTCTGACACACTCTGACACACCCACACTCTCTGACACTCTCACAATCTCGGACCCTCTCTGACACTCTCTGACACTCTCTCATACTCTCTAACACACTCTGTCCCTCTCTGACACTCTCTGACACTATCTGACACTCTCTGACACTCTCACACTCTCTGACACACTCACACTCTCTGTCACTGTCACACTCTCAGACACTCTCTGACCCTCCCTGACACTCTCTGACCTTTCTCAGACACTCTTGGACACTCTCTGACACTCTCTATCACTCTCTGACACGCTCAGACCCTCTCTTACACTCTCCATCACTCTCTAACACTCTCTGACACACTGTGACACTCTCAGACACACTCTGACACACCCACACTCTCTGACACTCTCACAATCTCGGACCCTCTCTGACACTCTCTGACACTCTCTATCACTCTCTGACACTTTCTGTTGCTCTCTGACACTCTCTGACACGATCAGACACTCTCTGCCACTCTCTATCACTCTCTGACACTCTCAGACACTCTCTTACACTCTCTATCACTCACTGACTCAATCTGACATTCTCAGACAGTCTCAGAAACTCACTATCACTCTCTGACACTCTCTGACACTCTCTGATACTCTCTGATACACTCTGACACTCTCTTACACTCTCTATCACTCTCTGACACTCTCTATCACTCTCTGAAACTCTCTGACAATCTCAGACACACTCAGACACTCTCTGACACTCTCTATCACTCTCTGACACTCTCTGATATACTCTGACACTCTCAGACACACTCAGACAATCTCTGCCACTCTCTATCACTCTCTGACACTCTCTGATACACTCCAACACTCTCAGACACTCTCTTACACTCTTTATCACTCACTGACTCAATCTGACACTCTCAGACAGTCTCAGACACTCTCTATCACTCTCTGACACTCTCTGACACTCTCTGATACTCTCTGATACTCTCTGATACACTCTGACACTCTCTGACACTCTCTATCACTCTCTGAAACTCTCTGACAATCTCAGACACACTCAGACACTCTCTGACACTCTCTATCACTCTCTGACACTCTCTGACACTTTCAGACACTCTCTGCCACTCTCTATCACTCTGTATCAGCCTCTGACACTCTCTATCACTCTCTATCACTCTCTGACGCTCTCTGACACTCTCTATCACTCTCTGACACTCTCTGACCCTGCCTGACACTCTCTGAGACTCTCCGACACTCTCTATCACTCTCTGACACTTTCAGACACTCTCTGCCGCTCTCTATCACTCTCTGACACTCTCTGACACACTCTGACACACCCACACTCTCTGACACTCTCACAATCTCGGACCCTCTCTGACACTCTCTGACACTCTCTCATACTCTCTAACACACTCTGTCCCTCTCTGACACTCTCTGACACTATCTGACACTCTCTGACACTCTCACACTCTCTGACACACTCACACTCTCTGTCACTGTCACACTCTCAGACACTCTCTGACCCTCCCTGACACTCTCTGACCTTTCTCAGACACTCTCGGACACTCTCTGACACTCTCTATCACTCTCTGACACGCTCAGACCCTCTCTTACACTCTCCATCACTCTCTAACACTCTCTGACACACTGTGACACTCTCAGACACACTCTGACACACCCACACTCTCTGACACTCTCACACTCTCTGTCACTGTCACACTCTCAGACACTCTCTGACCCTCCCTGACACTCTCTGACCTTTCTCAGACACTCTCGGACACTCTCTGACACTCTCTATCACTCTCTGACACGCTCAGACCCTCTCTTACACTCTCCATCACTCTCTAACACTCTCTGACACTCTCTGACACTCTCTATCACTCTCTGACACTTTCTGTTGCTCTCTGACACTCTCTGACACGATCAGACACTCTCTGCCACTCTCTATCACTCTCTGACACTCTCAGACACTCTCTTACACTCTCTATCACTCACTGACTCAATCTGACATTCTCAGACAGTCTCAGAAACTCACTATCACTCTCTGACACTCTCTGACACTCTCTGATACTCTCTGATACACTCTGACACCCTCTTACACTCTCTATCACTCTCTGACACTCTCTATCACTCTCTGAAACTCTCTGACAATCTCAGACACACTCAGACACTCTCTGACACTCTCTATCACTCTCTGACACTCTCTGACACTCTCTGACACTCTCACACTCTCTGACACTCTCTCATACTCTCTGACACACTCTGTCCCTCTCTGACACTATCGGACACTCTCTGACACTCTCACACTCTCTGACACACTCACACTCTCTGTCACTGTCACACTCTCAGACACTCTCTGACCCTCCCTGACACTCTCTGACCTTTCTCAGACACTCTCTGACACTCTCTGACACTCTCTATCACTCTCTGACACGCTCAGACCCTCTCTTACACTCTCCATCACTCTCTGACACTCTCTGACACTCTCAGACACACTCTGACACACTCAGACACACTCTACCACACTCTATCACTCTCTCACACTGTCTGACACTCTCTGATACACTCTAAAACTCTCAGACACTCTCTGACACATTCTAACCCTCTCTGACACTCTCTGACACCATCTGACACTCTCTGACACTCTCACACTCTCTGACACTCTCACACTCTCTGACACTCTCTGACACTCTCTCACACTCTCTCACACTCTCTGACATTCTCTAACACTGTATGACACTCTCTGACCATCTCTGACAATCTTTGACACTCTCTGACAAACTCTATCACTCTCTAACACTCTCTGACACACTCAGATACTCTCTGTCACTGTCTGACACTTTCAGACACTCTCTGCCACTCTCTATCACTCTATACCAATCTCTGACACTTTCAGACACTCTCTATCACTCTCAATCACTCTCTGACACTCTCTGACACTCTCTATCACTCTCAGACAATCTCTGACACTTTCAGTCAATCTCTGCCTCTGTCTATCACTCTCTGACACTCTCTGACACTCGCACACTCTCTGACACTCTCTGACACTCTTTCACACTCTCTGAAACTCTCTGACCCTCTCTGACCCTCTCTGACACTCTCAGACAGTCTCTGGCACACTCTATCACTCTCTGACACTCTCTCTCACTCTCTATCAGCCTCTGACACACTCTATCACTCTCTATCACTCTCTGACGCTCTCTGACACTCTCTATCACTCTCTATCAGCCTCTGACACACTCTATCACTCTCTATCACTCTCTGACACTCTCTGACACTCTCTCTCTGACACTCTCTCACACTCTCTGACACTCTCTGACCCTGCCTGACACTCTCTGAGACTCTCCGACGCTCTCCATCACTCCCTGACACTCTCTGACAATCTCAGACACACTCAGACACTCTCTGACACTCTCGATCACTCTCTGACACTTTCAGACACTCTCTGCCACTCTCTGTCACTCTCTATCACTCGCTGACACTTTCAGACACTCTCTGCCACTCTCTATCACTCTCTGACACTCTCTGACACACTCTGACACACCCACACTCTCTGACACTCTCACAATCTCGGACCCTCTCTGACACTCTCTGACACTCTCTATCACTCTCTGACACTCTCTGACACTCTCCATTACTCTCTGACACTCTCTGACACTTTCAGATACTCTCTGCCACTCTCTATCACTCTCTGACACTCTCTGACACTCTCTGACACTCTCACACTCTCTGACACTCTCTCATACTCTCTGACACACTCTGTCCCTCTCTGACACTCTCTGACACTCTCTGACCCTCCCTGACACTCTCAGACCTTTCTCAGACAGTCTCTGACACACTCTGACACTCTCTATCACTCTCTGACACGCTCAGACCCTCTCTTACACTCTCCATCACTCTCTGACACTCTCTGATACACTGTGACACTCTCAGACACACTCTGACACACTCAGACACACTCTACCACACTCTATCACTCTTTCACACTGTCTGACACTCTCTGATACACTCTAACACTCTCAGACACTCTCTGACACATTCTCACCCTCTCTGACACTATCTGACACTCTCTGACACTCTCTGACACTCTCACACTCTATGACACTCTCACACTCTCTGACACTCTCTCACACTCTCTGACATTCTCTAACACTGTCTGACACTCTCTGACCATCTCTGACAATCTTTGACACTCTCTGACAAACTCTATCACTCTCTGACACTCTCTCACACACTCAGACACTCTCTGTCACTCTCTGACACTTTCAGACACTCTTTCCCACTCTCTATCACTCTATGTCAATCTCTGACACTTTCAGGCACTCTCTATCAGTCTCTATCACTCTCTGACACTCTCTGACACTCTCTGACACACTCAGACACTCTCTGACACTTTCAGACACTCTCTGCAACTCTCTGTCACTCTCTGACACTCTCTGACACTCTCTGACACTCGCACACTCTCTGATACTCTCTGAAACTCTTTCACACTCTCTGACACTCTCTGACCCTCTCTGACCGTCTATGACCCTCTCTGACACTCTCAGACACTCTCTGGCACACTCTATCACTCTCTGACACTCTCTATCACTGTCAATCATTCTCAATCACTCTCAATCACTCTCTGACACTCTCTGACACTCTCCAGCACTCTCAGACAATCTCTGACACTTTCAGTCACTCTCTGCCTCTGTCTATCACTCTCTGACACTCTCTGACACTCTCTGACACTCTCTCACACTCTCTCACACTCTCTGACACTCTCTGACCCTCTCTGACCCTCTCTGACACTCTCACACAGTCTCTGGCACACTCTATCACTCTCTGACACTCTCTGACACTCTCTGATACACTCTGATACACTCTGGCACTCTCAGACACTCTCTGACACTCTCTATCACTCTCTGACACTCTCTGATATACTCTGACACTCTCAGACACACTCAGACACTCTCTGCCACTCTCTATCACTCTCTGACACTCTCTGATACACTCCAACACTCTCAGACATTCTCTTACACTCTTTATCACTCACTGACTCAATCTGACACTCTCAGACAGTCTCAGACACTCTCTATCACTGTCTGACACTCTCTGACACTCTCTGATACTCTCTGATACACTCTGACACTCTCTATCACTCTCTGAAACTCTCTGACAATCTCAGACACACTCAGACACTCTCTGACACTCTCTATCACTCTCTGACACTCTCTGACACTTTCAGACACTCTCTGCCACTCTCTATCACTCTCTATCAGCCTCTGACACTCTCTATCACTCTCTATCACTCTCTGACGCTCTCTGACACTCTCTATCACTCTCTGACACTCTCTCTCTGACACTCTCTGACACTCTCTGACACTCTCTGACCCTGCCAGACACTCTCTGAGACTCTCCGACACTCTCTGTCACTCTCTGACACTCTCTGACAATCTCAGACACACTCAGACACTCTCTGACACTCTCGATCACTCTCTGACACTTTCAGACATTCTCTGCCACTCTCTATCACTCTCTATATCTCGCGGACACTTTCAGACACTCTCTGCCACTCTCTATCACTCTCTATCACTCTCTGACACTCTCTGACACACTCTGACGCACCCACACTCTCTGACACTCTCACAATCTCGGACCCTCTCTGACACTCTCTGACACTCTCTATCACTCTCTGACACTCTCTATTACTCTCTGACACTCTCTGACACTATCAGACACTCTCTGCCACTCTCTATCACTCTCTGACACTCTCTGACTCTCTCACACTCTCTGACACTCTCTCATACTCTCTGACACACTCTGTCCCTCTCTGACACTCTCTGACACTATCTGACACTCTCTGACACTCTCACACTCTCTGACACACTCACACTCTCTGTCACTGTCACACTCTCAGACACTCTCTGACCCTCCCTGACACTCTCTGACCTTTCTCAGACACTCTCTGACACTCTCTGACACTCTCTATCACTCTCTGACACGCTCAGACCCTCTCTTACACTCTCCATCACTCTCTGACACTCTCACACTCTCTGACACACTCACACTCTCTGTCACTGTCACACTCTCAGACACTCTCTGACCCTCCCTGACACTCTCTGACCTTTCTCAGACACTCTCTGACACTCTCTGACACTCTCTATCACTCTCTGACACGATCAGACCCTCTCTTACACTCTCCATCACTCTCTGACACTCTCTGACACACTGTGACACTCTCAGACACACTCTGACACACTCAGACACACTCTACCACACTCTATCGCTCTCTCACACTGTCTGACACTCTCTGATACACTCTAAAACTCTCAGACACTCTCTGACACATTCTAACCCTCTCTGACACTCTCTGACACCATCTGACACTCTCTGACACTCTCACACTCTCTGACACTCTCACACTCTCTGACACTCTCTGACACTCTCTCACACTCTCTCACACTCTCTGACATTCTCTAACACTGTATGACACTCTCTGACCATCTCTGACAATCTTTGACACTCTCTGACAAACTCTATCACTCTCTAACACTCTCTGACACACTCAGATACTCTCTGTCACTGTCTGACACTTTCAGACACTCTCTGCCACTCTCTATCACTCTATACCAATCTCTGACACTTTCAGACACTCTCTATCACTCTCAATCACTCTCTGACACTCTCTGACACTCTCTATCACTCTCAGACAATCTCTGACACTTTCAGTCAATCTCTGCCTCTGTCTATCACTCTCTGACACTCTCTGACACTCGCACACTCTCTGACACTCTCTGACACTCTTTCACACTCTCTGACACTCTCTGACCCTCTCTGACCCTCTCTGACACTCTCAGACAGTCTCTGGCACACTCTATCACTCTCTGACACTCTCTATCACTCTCTATCAGCCTCTGACACACTCTATCACTCTCTATCACTCTCTGACGCTCTCTGAAACTCTCTATCACTCTCTGACACTCTCTCTCTGACACTCTCTCACACTCTCTGACACTCTCTGACCCTGCCTGACACTCTCTGAGATTCTCCGACACTCTCCATCACTCCCTGACACTCTCTGACAATCTCAGACACACTCAGACACTCTCTGACACTCTCGATCACTCTCTGACACTTTCAGACACTCTCTGCCACTCTCTATCACTCTCTATCACTCGCTGACACTTTCAGACACTCTCTGCCACTCTCTATCACTCTCTGACACTCTCTGACACTCTCAGACACTATCTGACACTTTCAGACACTCTCTGCCACTCTCTGTCACTCTCTGAGTCTCTCTGACCGTCTATGACCCTCTCTGACACTCTCAGACACTCTCTGGCACACTCTATCACTCTCTGACACTCTCTATCACTGTCAATCATTCTCAATCACTCTCAATCACTCTCTGACACTCTCTGACACTCTCTATCACTCTCAGACAATCTCTGACACTCGCACACTCTCTGACACTCTCTGACACTCTTTCACACTCTCTGACACTCTCTGACCATCTCTGACCCTCTCTGACAGTCTCAGACAGTCTCTGGCACACTCTATCACTCTCTGACACTCTCTATCACTCTCTGTCACTCTCTGACAGTCTCTGATACACTCTGATACACTCTGGCACTCTCAGACACTCTCTGACACTCTCTATCACTCTCTGACACTCTCTGATATACTCTGACACTCTCAGACACACTCAGACACTCTCTGAAACTGTCTATCACTCTCTGACACTCTCTGATACACTCCAACACTCTCAGACAATCTCTTACACTCTCGATCACTCACTGACCCAATCTGACACTCTTAGACAGTCTCAGACACTCTCTATCACTCTCTGACACTCTGTCACTCTCTGATACTCTCTGATACACTCTGACACTCTCTGACACTCTCTATCACTCTCTGACACTCTCTGACAATCTCAGACACACTCAGACAGTCTCTGACACTCTCTATCACTGTCTGACACTCTCTGACACTTTCAGACACTCTCTGCCACTCTCTTTCACTCTCTATCAGCCTCTGACACTCTCTATCACTCTCTATCACTCTCTGACGCTCTCTGACACTCTCTATCACTCTCTGACACTCTCTGACACTCTCTCTCTGACACTCTCTCACACTCTCTGACACTCTCTGACCCTCCCTGACACTCTCTGAGACTCTCCGACACTCTCTATCACTCTCTGACACTCTCTGACAATCTCAGACACACTCAGACACTCTCTGACAATCTCGATCACTCTCTGACACTTTCAGACACTCTCTGCCACTCTCTATCACTCTCTATCACTCGCTGACACTTTCAGACACACTCTGCCACTCTCTATCACTCTCTATCACTCTCTGACACTCTCTGACACACTCTGACACACCCACACTCTCTGACACTCTCACAATCTCGGACCCTCTCTGACACTCTCTGACACTCTCTATCACTCTCTGCCACTCTCTGACACTCTCTGTTACTCTCTGACACTCTCTGACACTTACAGACACTCTCTGCCACTCTCTATCACTCTCTGACATTCTCTGACACTCTCACACTCTCTGACACTCTCTCATACTCTCTGACACACTCTGTCCCTCTCTGACACTCTCTGTCACTATCTGACAATCTCTGACACTCTCACACTCTCTGACACTCTCACACTCTCTGCCACTCTCTGTCACTCTCTGACACTCTCTGACACTCTCTGACACTCGCACACTCTCTGATCATCTCTGAAACTCTTTCACACTCTCTGACACTCTCTGACCCTCTCTGACCGTCTATGACCCTCTCTGACACTCTCAGACACTCTCTGGCTCACTCTGGCACACTCTATCACTCTCTGACACACACTATCACTGTCAACCATTCTCAATCAATCTCTGACACTCTCTGACACTCTCTATCACTCTCAGACAATCTCTGACACTTTCAGTCACTCTCTGCCTCTGTCTATCACTCTCTGACACTCTCTGACACTCTCTGACAATCGCACACTCTCTGACACTCTCTGACACTCTTTCACACTCTCTGACACTCTCTGACCCTCTCTGACCCTCTCTGACACTCTCAGACAGTCTCTGGCACACTCTATCACTCTCTGACACTCTCTATCACTCTCTGTCACTCTCTGACACTCTTTCACACTCTCTGACACTCTCTGACCCTCTCTGACCCTCTCTGACACTCTCAGACAGTCTCTGGCACACTCTATCACTCTCTGACACTCTCTATCACTCTCTGTCACTCTCTGACACTCTCTGATACTCTCTGGCACTCTCAGACACTCTCTGACACTCTCTATCACTCTCTGACACTCTCTGATATACTCTGACACTCTCAGACACACTCAGACACTCTCTGCCGCTCTCCATCACTCTCTGACACTCTCTGATACACTCCAACACTCTCAGACACTCTCTTACACTCTCTATCACTCACTGACTCAATCTGAAACTCTCAGACAGTCTCAGACACTCTCTATCACTCTCTGACACTCTCTGACACTCTCTGATACTCTCTGATACACTCTGACACTCTCTGACACTCTCTATCACTCTCTGACACTCTCTATCACTCTCTGACACTCTCTGACAATCTCAGACACACTCAGACACTCTCTGACACTCTCTATCACTCTCTGACACTTTCAAACACTCTCTGCCACTCTCTATCACACTCTATCAGCCTCTGACACTCTCTATCACTCTCTATCACTCTCTGACGCTCTCTGACACTCTCTATCACTCTCTGACACTCTCTGACACTCTCTTTCTGACACTCTCTCACACTCTCTGACACTCTCTGACCCTCCCTGACACTCTCTGAGACTCTCCGACACTCTCTATCACTCTCTGACACTCTCTGACAATCTCAGACACACTCAGACACTCTCTGACACTCTCGATCACTCTCTGACACTTTCAGACACTCTCTGCCACTCTCTATCACTCCCCATCACTCGCTGACACTTTCAGACACTCTCTGCCACTCTCTGTCACTCTCTATCACTCTCTGACACTCTCTGACACACTCTGACACACCCACACTCTCTGACACTCTCACAATCTCGGAGCCTCTCTGACACTCTCTGACACTCTCTATCACTCTCTGACACTCTCTGACACTCTCTATTACTCTCTGACACTCTCTGACACTTTCAGACACTCTCTGCCACTCTCTATCACTCTCTGACACTCTCTGACACTCTCACACTCTCTGACACTCTCTCATACTCTCTGACACACTCTGTCCCTCTCTGACACTATCTGATACTCTCTGACACTCTCACACTCTCTGACACTGTCACACTCTCAGACACTCTCTGACCCTCCCTAACACTCTCAGACCTTTCTCAGACACTCTCTGACACTCTCTGACACTCTCTATCACTCTCTGATACGCTCAGACCCTCTCTTACACTCTCCATCACTCTCTGACACTCTCTGATACACTGTGACACTCTCAGACACACTCTACCACACTCTATCACTCTCTCACACTGGCTGACACTCTCTGATACACTCTAACACTCTCTGACACTCTCTGACACATTCTAACCCTCTCTGACACTATCTGACACTCTCTGACACTCTCTGACACTCGCACACTCTCTGACACTCTCACACTCTCTGACACTCTCTCACACTCTCTGACATTCTCTAACACTGTCTGACACTCTCTGACCATCTCTGACAATCTTTGACACTCTCTGACAAACTCTATCACTCTCTGACACTCTCTGACACACTCATACACTCTCTGTCACTCTCTGACACTTTCAGACACTCTTTCCCACTCTCGATCACTCTATATCAATCTCTGACACTTTCAGACACTCTCTATCAGTCTCTATCACTCTCTGACACTCTCTGACACGCTCTGACACTCTCAGACACTCTCTGACACTTTCTGCCACTCTCTGCCACTCTCTGTCACTTCTGTCACTCTCTGACACTCTCTGACACTCTCTGACACTCGCACACTCTCTGATACTCTCTGAAACTCTTTCACACTCTCTGACACTCTCTGACCCTCTCTGACCGTCTATCACCCTCTCTGACACTCTCAGACACTCTCTGGCACACTCTATCACTCTCTGACACTCTCTATCACTGTCAATCATTCTCAATCACTCTCAATCACTCTCTGACACTCTCTGACACTCTCTATCACTCTCAGACAATCTGACACTTTCAGTCACTCTCTGCCTCTGTCGATCACTCTCTGACACTCTCTGACCCTCTCTGACACTCTCACAGAGTCTCTGGCACACTCTATCACTCTCTGACACTCTCTATCACTCTCTGTCACTCTCTGACACTCTCTGATACACTCTGGCACTCTCAGACACTCTCTGACACTCTCTATCACTCTCTGACACTCTCTGATATACTCTGACACTCTCAGACACACTCAGACAATCTCTGCCACTCTCTATCACTCTCTGACACTCTCTGATACACTCCAACACTCTCAGACACTCTCTTACACTCTTTATCACTCACTGACTCAATCTGACACTCTCAGACAGTCTCAGACACTCTCTATCACTCTCTGACACTCCCTGACACTCTCTGATACTCTCTGATACTCTCTGACAATCTCAGACACACTCAGACACTCTCTGACACTCTCTATCACTCTCTGACACTCTCTGACACTTTCAGACACTCTCTGCCACTCTCTATCACTCTGTATCAGCCTCTGACACTCTCTATCACTCTCTATCACTCTATGACGCTCTCTGACACTCTCTATCACTCTCTGACACTCTCTGACCCTGCCTGACACTCTCTGAGACTCTCCGACACTCTCTATCACTCTCTGACACTTTCAGACACTCTCTGCCACTCTCTATCACTCTCTGACACTCTCTGACACACTCTGACACACCCACACTCTCTGACACTCTCACAATCTCGGACTCTCTCTGACACACTCTGACACTCTCTCATACTCTCTAACACACTCTGTCCCTCTCTGACACTCTCTGACCTTTCTCAGACACTCTCGGACACTCTCTGACACTCTCTATCACTCTCTGACACGCTCAGACCCTCTCTTACACTCTCCATCACTCTCTGACACTCTCTGACACACTGTGACACTCTCAGACACACTCTGACACACTCAGACACACTCTACCACACTCTATCACTCTCTCACACTGTCTGACAATCTGTGATACACTCTAAAACTCTCTGACACTTTCTGACACTCTCTATCACTCTCTGACACTTTCAGACACTCTCTGCCACTCTCTATCACACTCTATCAGCCTCTGACACTCTCTATCACTCTCTATCACTCTCTGACGCTCTCTGACACTCTCCATCACTCTCTGACACTCTCTGACACTCTCTCTCTGACACTCTCTCACACTCTCTGACACTCTCTGACCCTCCCTGACACTCTCTGAGACTCTCCGACACTCTCTATCACTCTCTGACACTGTCTGACAATCTCAGACACACTCAGACACTCTCGATCACTCTCTGACACTTTCAGACACTCTGTGCCACTCTCTATCACTCTCTATCACTCGCTGACACTTTCAGACACACTCTGCCACTCTCTATCACTCTCTATCACTCTCTGACACTCTCTGACACACACTGACACACCCACACTCTCTGACACTCTCACAATCTCGGACCCTCTCTGACACTCTCTGACACTCTGTATCACTCTCTGCCACTCTCTGACACTCTCTATTACTCTCTGACACTCTCTGACACTTACAGACACTCTCTGCCAGTCTCTATCACTCTCTGACACTCTCTGACACTCTCTGACACTCTCACACTCTCTGACACTCTCTCATACCCTCTGACACACTCTGTCCCTCTCTGACACTCTCTGTCACTATCTGACACTCTCTGACACTCTCACACTCTCTGACACTCTCACACTCTCTGACACTGTCACATTTTCAGACACTCTCTGACCCTCCCTGACACTCTCTGACCCTCTCTGACACTCTCTGACACTCTCTGACACTCGCTATCACTCTCTGACACGCTCAGACCCTCTCTTGCACTAACCATCACTCTCTGACACTCTCTGATACACTGTGACACTCTCAGACACACTCGGACACACTCAGACACACTCTACCACACTCGATCACTCTCTCACACTGTCTGACACTCTCTGATACACTCTGACACTCTCAGACAGTCTCAGACACTCTCTATCACTATCTGACAATCTCTGACACTCTCTGACACTCTCTGATACTGTCTGATGCTCTCTAATACTCTCTGGCACTCTCTATCTCTCTCTGACACTCTCTGACAATCTCATACACACTCAGACACTCTCTGACACTCGCACAATCTCTGACACACTCTGAAACTCTTTCAAACTCTCTGACACTCTCTGACCCTCTCTGACCGTCTATGACCCTCTCTGACACTCTCAGACACTCTCTGGCACACTCTATCACTCTCTGACACTCTCTATCACTGTCTATCATTCTCAATCACTCTCTGACACTCTCTGACACTCTCTATCACTCTCAGACAATCTTTGACACTTTCAGTCACTCTCTGCCTCTGTCTTTCACTCTCTGACACTCTCTGACACTCTCTGACACTCGCACACTCTCTGACACTCTCTGACACTCTGTCACACTCTCTGACACTCTCTGACCCTCTCTGACCCTCTCTGACACTCTCAGACAGTCTCTGGCACACTCTATCACTCTCTGACACACTCTATCACTCTCTGTCACTATCTGACACTCTCTGATACACTCTGGCACTCTCATAAACACTCAGACTCTCTCTGCCACTCTCTATCACTCTCTGAAACTCTCTGCCACTGTCTGACATTCTCTATCACTCTCTTACACTCTCTGACACTCTCTGACCCTCCCTGACACTCTCTGACACTCTCTGACACTCTCTGAAACTCTCTATCACTCTCTGACACTCTCTATCACTCTCTGTCACTATCTGACACTCTCTGATACACTCTGGCACTCTCAGACACTCTCTGACAATCTCTATCACTCTCTGATATACTCTGACACTCTCAGAAACACTCAGACTCTCTCTGCCACTCTCTATCACTCTCTGACACTCTCTGATACACTCCAACACTCTCAGACACTCTCTTACACTCTCCATCACTCACTGACTCAATCTGACATTCTCAGACAGTCTCAGATCCTCTCTATCACTCTCTGACACTCTCTGATACTCTCTGATGCACTCTGACACTCTCTGACACTCTCTATCACTCTCTGACACTCTCTGACACTCTCTGACAATCTCAGACACACTCAGACACTCTCTGCCACTCTCTATCACTCTCTGACACTCTCTGACACTTTCAGACACTCTCTGCCACTATCTATCACTCTCTATCAGCCTCTGACACTCTCTATCACTCTCTATCACTCTCTGAAGCTCTCTGACACTCTCTATCACTCTCTGACACTCTCTCTCTGACACTCTCTGACACTCTCTGACACTCTCTGACCCTCCCTGACACTCTCTGAGACTCTCCGACACTCTCTATCACTCTCTGACACTCTCTGACAATCTCAGACACACTCAGACACTCTCTGACACTCTCGATCACTCTCTGACACTTTCAGACACTCTCTGCCACTCTCTATCACTCTCCATCACTCGCTGACACTTTCAGACACTCTCTGCCACTCTCTATCAATCTCTATCACTCTCTGACACTCTCTGACACTCTCTATTACACTCTGACACTCTCTGACACTTTCAGACACTCTCTGCCACTCAATATCACTCTCTGACACTCTCTGACACTCTCACACTCTCTGACACTCTCTCATACTCTCTGACACACTCTGTCCCTCTCTGACACTCTCTGACACTCTCTGACACTCTCACACTCTCTGACACTCTCACACTCTCTGACACTGTCTCACTCTCAGACACTCTCTGACCCTCCCTGACACTCTCTGACCCTCTCTGACCCTCTCTGACACTCTCTATCCCTCTCTGACACGCTCAGACCCTCTCTTACACTCTCCATCACTCTCTGACACTCTCTGACACACTGTGACACTCTCAGACACACTCTGACACACTCAGACACACTCTACCACACTCTATCACTCTCTCACACTGTCTGACACTCTCTGATACACTCTAACACTCTCAGACAGTCTCAGACACTCTCTATCACTATCTGACAATCTCTGACACTCTCTGACACTCTCTGATACTGTCTGATACTCTCTAATACTCTCTGACACTCTCTATCTCTCTCTGACACTCTCTGACAATCTCATACACACTCAGACACTCTCTGACACTCTCTGACGCTCTCTGACAATCTCAGACACACTCAGACACTCTCTGATACTTTCAGACACACTCTGCCACTCTCTATCACTCTCTGAAACTCTCTGCCACTCTCTGACATTCTCTATCACTCTCTTACACTCTCTGACACTCTCTGACCCTCCCTGACACTCTCTGACCCTCTCTGACACTCTCTATCACTCTCTGAAACTCTCTATCACTCTCTGACACGCTCAGACACTCTCTTACACTCTCCATCACTCTCTGACACTCTCTGATACTCTCAGACCCTCTCTGACACTTTCAGACACTCTCTGCCACTCTCTATCACTCTCTGAAACTCTCTGCCACTCTCTGACATTCTCTATCACTCTCTTACACTCTCTGACACTCTCTGACCCTCCCTGACACTCTCTGACCCTCTCTGACACTCTCTGACACTCTCTGAGTCTCTCTATCACTCTCTGACACGCTCAGATACTCTCTTACATTCTCCATCACTCTCTGACACTCTCTGATACACTGTGACACTCTCAGACACACTCTGACACACTCAGACACACTCTACCACACTCTATCACTCTCTCACACTGTCTGACACTCTCTGATACACTCTAACACTTTCAGACAGTCTCAGACACTCTCTATCACTCTCTGACAACCTCTGACACTCTCTGACACTCTCTGATACTCTCACACTCTCTGACACTCTCTCATACTCTCTGACACACTCTGTCCCTCTCTGACACTCTCTGACACTCTCATACACTCTGACACTCTCACACTCTCTGACACTGTCACACTCTCAGACACTCTCTGACCCTCCCTGACACTCTCTGTCCCTCTCTGACACTCTCTGACACTCTCTATCCCTCTCTGACACGCTCAGACCCTCTCTTGCACTCTCCATCACTCTCTGACACTCTCTGACACACTGTGACACTCTCAGACACACTCTGACACACTCAGACACACTCTACCACACTCTATCACTCTCTCACACTGTCTGACACTCTCTGATACACTCTAACACTCTCAGACAGTCTCAGACACTCTCTATCTCTCTCTGACACTCTCTGACAATCTCATACACACTCAGACACTCTCTGACACTCTCTATCACTCTCTGACACTCTCTGAAACTTTCAGACACTCTCTGCCACTCTCTATCACTCTCAGGCAGTCTCAGACACTCTCTGATACTCTCTGATACTCTCTGACACTCTCTGACGCTCTCTGACAATCTCAGACACACTCAGACCCTCTCTGACACTTTCAGACACTCTCTGCCACTCTCTATCACTCTCTGAAACTCTCTGCCACTCTCTGACATTCTCTATCACTCGCTTACACTCTCTGACACTCTCTGACCCTCCCTGACACTCTCTGATCCTCTCTGACACTCTCTGACACTCTCTGAAACTCTCTATCACTCTCTGACACGCTCGGACACTCTCTTACACTCTCCATCACTCTCTGACACTCTCTGATACTCTCTGACACTCTCTGACGCTCTCTGACAATCTCAGACACACTCAGACCCTCTCTGACACTTTCAGACACTCTCTGCCACTCTCTATCACTCTCTGAATCTCTCTGCCACTCTCTGACATTCTCTATCACTCTCTTACTCTCTCTGACACTCTCTGACCGTCCCTGACACTCTCTGACCCTCTCTGACACTCTCTGACTCTCTCTGAAACTCTCTATCACTCTCTGACACGCTCAGACACTCTCTTGCACTCTCCATCACTCTCTGACACTCTCTGATACACTGTGACACTCTCAGACACACTCTGACACACTCAGATACACTCTGCCACACTCGATCACTCTCTCACACTGTCTGACACTCTCTGATACACTCTAACACTCTCAGACAGTCTCAGACACTCTCTATCACTATCTGACAATCTCTGACACTCTCTGACACTCTCTGATACTGTCTGATACTCTCTAATACTCTCTGACACTCTCTATCTCTCTCTGACACTCTCTGACAATCTCATACACACTCAGACACTCTCTGACACTCTCTATCACTCTCTGTCACTATCTGACACTCTCTGATACACTCTGGCACGCTCAGAAACTCTCTGACAATCTCTATCACTCTCTGACACTCTCTGATATACTCTGACACTCTCAGAAACACTAAGACTCTCTCTGCCACTCTCTATCACTCTCTGACACTCTCTGATACACTCCAACACTCTCAGACACTCTCTTACACTCTCTATCACTCACTGACTCAATCTGACACTCTCAGACAGTCTCAGACCCTCTCTATCACTCTCTGACACTCTCTGATACTCTCTGATGCACTCTGACACTCTCGGACACTCTCTATCACTCTCTGACACTCTCTGACAATCTCAGACACACTCAGACACTCTCTGACACTCTCTATCACTCTCTGACACTCTCTGACACTTTCAGACACTCTCTGCCACTCTCTATCACTCTCTATCAGCCTCTGACACTCTCCATCACTCTCTTTCACTCTCTGACGCTCTCTGACACTCTCTATCACTCTCTGACACTCTCTCACTGACACTCTCTCACACTCTCTGACACTCTCTGACCCTCCCTGACACTCTCTGAGACTCTCCGACACTCTCTATCACTCTCTGACACTCTCTGACAATCTCAGACACTCTCTATCAATCTCTATCACTCTCTGACACTCTCTGACACACTCTGACACACCCACACTCTCTGACACTCTCACAATCTCGGACCCTCTCTGACACTCTCTAACACTCTCTATCACTCTCTGACACTCTCTATTACTCTCTGACCCTCTCTATCACTCTCTATCACTCTCTGACACTCTCTGATACACTCTGGCACTCTCTGACACTCTCACACTCTCTGACACGCTCTCAGACTCTCTGACACACTCTGTCCGTCTCTGACACTCTCTGACACTCTCTGACACTCTCACACTCTCTGACACGCTCACACTCTCTGACACTGTCACACTCTCAGACACTCTCTGACCCTCCCTGACACTCTCTGACCCTCTCTGACACTCTCTGACACTCTCTGACACTCTCTATCCCTCTCTGACACGCTCAGACCCTCTCTTACACTCTCCATCACTCTCTGACACTCTCTGACACACTGTGACAATCTCAGACACACTCTGACACACTCAGACACACTCTACCACACTCTAACACTCTCTCACACTGTCTGACACTCTCTGATACACTCTAACACTCTCAGACAGTCTCAGACACTCTCTATCACTATCTGACAATCTGACACTCTCTGACACTCTCTGATACTGTCTGATACTCTCTAATACTCTCTGACACTCTCTATCTCTCTCTGACACTCTCTGACAATGTCATACACACTCAGACACTCTCTGACACTCTCTATCACTCTCTGACACTCTGAAACTTTCAGACACTCTCTGCCACTCTCTATCACTCTCAGGCAGTCTCAGACACTCTCTGATACTCTCTGATACTCTCTGACACTCTCTGACGCTCTCTGACAATCTCAGACACACTCAGACCCTCTCTGACACTTTCAGACACTCTCTGACACTCTCTGTCACTCTCTGAAACTCTCTGCCATTCTCTGACATTCTCTATCACTCTCTTACACTCTCTGACACTCTCTGACCCTCCCTGACACTCTCTGACCCTCTCTGACCCTTTCTGACACTCTCTGAAACTCTCTATCACTCTCTGACACGCTCAGACACTCTCTTACACTCTCCATCACTCTCTGACACTTTCTGATACTCTCTGACACTCTCTGACGCTCTCTGACAATCTCAGACACACTCAGACCCTCTCTGACACTTTCAGACACTCTCTGCCACTCTCTATCACTCTCTGAATCTCTCTGCCACTCTCTGACATTCTCTATCACTCTCTTACACTCTCTGACACTCTCTGACCCTCCCTGACACTCTCTGACCCTCTCTGACCCTCTCTGACACTCTCTGACACTCTCTGAAACTCTCTATCACTCTCTGACACGCCCAGACACTCTCTTACACTCTCCATCACTCTCTGACACTCTCTGATACACTGTGACACTCTCAGACACACTCTGACACACTCAGACACACTCTACCACACTCTATCACTCTCTCACACTGTCTGACACTCTCTGATGCAGGCTAACACTCTCAGACAGTCTCAGACACTCTCTATCACTATCTGACAATCTCTGACACTCTCTGACACTCTCTGATACTGTCTGATCCTCTCTAATACTCTCTGACACTCTCTATCTCTCTCTGACACTCTCTGACAATCTCATACACACTCAGACACTCTCTGACACTCTCTATCACTCTCTGTCACTATCTGACACTCTCTGATACACTCTGGCACTCTCAGACACTCTCTGACAATCTCTATCACTCTCTGACACTCTCTGATATACTCTGACACTCTCAGAAACACTCAGACTCTCTCTGCCACTCTCTATCACTCTCTGACACTCTCTGATACACTCCAACACTCTCAGACACTCTCTTACACTCTCTATCACTCACTGACTCAATCTGACAATCTCAGACAGTCTCAGACCCTCTCTATCACTCTCTGACACTCTCTGATACTCTCTGATGCACTCTGACACTCTCTGACACTCTCTATCGCTCTCTGACACTCTCTGACAATCTCAGACACACTCAGACACTCTCTGACACTCTCTGACGCTCTCTGACAATCTCAGACACACTCAGACCCTCTCTGACACTTTCAGACACTCTCTGCCACTCTCTATCACTCTCTGAATCTCTCTGCCACTCTCTGACATTCTCTATCACTCTCTTACTCTCTCTGACACTCTCTGACCGTCCCTGACACTCTCTGACCCTCTCTGACACTCTCTGACTCTCTCTGAAACTCTCTATCACTCTCTGACACGCTCAGACACTCTCTTGCACTCTCCATCACTCTCTGACACTCTCTGATACACTGTGACACTCTCAGACACACTCTGACACACTCAGATACACTCTGCCACACTCGATCACTCTCTCACACTCTCTGACACTCTCTGATACACTCTAACACTCTCAGACAGTCTCAGACACTCTCTATCACTATCTGACAATCTCTGACACTCTCTGACACTCTCTGATACTGTCTGATACTCTCTAATACTCTCTGACACTCTCTATCTCTCTCTGACACTCTCTGACAATCTCATACACACTCAGACACTCTCTGACACTCTCTATCACTCTCTGTCACTATCTGACACTCTCTGATACACTCTGGCACGCTCAGAAACTCTCTGACAATCTCTATCACTCTCTGACACTCTCTGATATACTCTGACACTCTCAGAAACACTAAGACTCTCTCTGCCACTCTCTATCACTCTCTGACACTCTCTGATACACTCCAACACTCTCAGACACTCTCTTACACTCTCTATCACTCACTGACTCAATCTGACACTCTCAGACAGTCTCAGACCCTCTCTATCACTCTCTGACACTCTCTGATACTCTCTGATGCACTCTGACACTCTCTGACACCTTTATCACTCTCTGACACTCTCTGACAATCTCAGACACACTCAGACACTCTCTGACACTCTCTATCACTCTCTGACACTCTCTGAAGCTCTCTGACACTCTCTATCACTCTCTGACACTCTCTCACTGACACTCTCTCACACTCTCTGACAATCTCTGACCCTCCCTGACACTCTCTGAGACTCTCCGACACTCTCTATCACTCTCTGACACTCTCTGACAATCTCAGACACACTCAGACACTCTCTGACACTCTCGATCACTCTCTGACACTTTCAGACACTCTCTGCCACTCTCTATCAATCTCTATCACTCTCTGACACTCTCTGACACACTCTGACACACCCACACTCTCTGACACTCTCACAATCTCGGACCCTCTCTGACACTCTCTAACACTCTCTATCACTCTCTGACACTCTCTATTACTCTCTGACCCTCTCTATCACTCTCTATCACTCTCTGACACTCTCTGATACACTCTGGCACTCTCTGACACTCTCACACTCTCTGACACTCTCTCAGACTCTCTGACACACTCTGTCCGTCTCTGACACTCTCTGACACTCTCTGACACTCTCACACTATCTGACACGCTCACACTCTCTGACACTGTCACACTCTCAGACACTCTCTGACCCTCCCTGACACTCTCTGACCCTCTCTGACACTCTCTGACACTCTCTGACACTCTCTATCCCTCTCTGACACGCTCAGACCCTCTCTTACACTCTCCATCACTCTCTGACACTCTCTGACACACTGTGACAATCTCAGACACACTCTGACACACTCAGACACACTCTACCACACTCTAACACTCTCTCACACTGTCTGACACTCTCTGATACACTCTAACACTCTCAGACAGTCTCAGACACTCTCTATCACTATCTGACAATCTGACACTCTCTGACACTCTCTGATACTGTCTGATACTCTCTAATACTCTCTGACACTCTCTATCTCTCTCTGACACTCTCTGACAATCTCATACACACTCAGACACTCTCTGACACTCTCTATCACTCTCTGACACTCTCTGAAACTTTCAGACACTCTCTGCCACTCTCTATCACTCTCAGGCAGTCTCAGACACTCTCTGATACTCTCTGATACTCTCTGACACTCTCTGACGCTCTCTGACAATCTCAGACACACTCAGACCCTCTCTGACACTTTCAGACACTCTCTGACACTCTCTGTCACTCTCTGAAACTCTCTGCCATTCTCTGACATTCTCTATCACTCTCTTACACTCTCTGACACTCTCTGACCCTCCCTGACACTCTCTGACCCTCTCTGACCCTTTCTGACACTCTCTGAAACTCTCTATCACTCTCTGACACGCTCAGACACTCTCGTACACTCTCCATCACTCTCTGACACTTTCTGATACTCTCTGACACTCTCTGACGCTCTCTGACAATCTCAGACACACTCAGACCCTCTCTGACACTTTCAGACACTCTCTGCCACTCTCTATCACTCTCTGAATCTCTCTGCCACTCTCTGACATTCTCTATCACTCTCTTACACTCTCTGACACTCTCTGACCCTCCCTGACACTCTCTGACCCTCTCTGACCCTCTCTGACACTCTCTGACACTCTCTGAAACTCTCTATCACTCTCTGACACGCTCAGACACTCTCTTACACTCTCCATCACTCTCTGACACTCTCTGATACACTGTGACACTCTCAGACACACTCTGACACACTCAGACACACTCTACCACACTCTATCACTCTCTCACACTGTCTGACACTCTCTGATTCACTCTAACACTCTCAGACAGTCTCAGACACTCTCTATCACTATCTGACAATCTCTGACACTCTCTGACACTCTCTGATACTGTCTGATACTCTCTAATACTCTCTGACACTCTCTATCTCTCTCTGACACTCTCTGACAATCTCATACACACTCAGACACTCTCTGACACTCTCTATCACTCTCTGTCACTATCTGACACTCTCTGATACACTCTGGCACTCTCAGACACTCTCTGACAATCTCTATCACTCTCTGACACTCTCTGATATACTCTGACACTCTCAGAAACACTCAGACTCTCTCTGCCACTCTCTATCACTCTCTGACACTCTCTGATACACTCCAACACTCTCAGACACTCTCTTACACTCTCTATCACTCACTGACTCAATCTGACAATCTCAGACAGTCTCAGACCCTCTCTATCACTCTCTGACACTCTCTGATACTCTCTGATGCACTCTGACACTCTCTGACACTCTCTATCGCTCTCTGACACTCTCTGACAATCTCAGACACACTCAGACACTCTCTGACACTCTCTTACGCTCTCTGACAATCTCAGACACACTCAGACCCTCTCTGACACTTTCAGACACTCTCTGCCACTCTCTATCACTCTCTGAATCTCTCTGCCACTCTCTGACATTCTCTATCACTCTCTTACTCTCTCTGACACTCTCTGACCGTCCCTGACACTCTCTGACCCTCTCTGACACGCTCAGACACTCTCTTGCACTCTCCATCACTCTCTGACACTCTCTGATACACTGTGACACTCTCAGACACACTCTGACACACTCAGATACACTCTGCCACACTCGATCACTCTCTCACACTCTCTGACACTCTCTGATACACTCTAACACTCTCAGACAGTCTCAGACACTCTCTATCACTATCTGACAATCTCTGACACTCTCTGACACTCTCTGATACTGTCTGATACTCTCTAATACTCTCTGACACTCTCTATCTCTCTCTGACACTCTCTGACAATCTCATACACACTCAGACACTCTCTGACACTCTCTATCACTCTCTGTCACTATCTGACACTCTCTGATACACTCTGGCACGCTCAGAAACTCTCTGACAATCTCTATCACTCTCTGACACTCTCTGATATACTCTGACACTCTCAGAAACACTAAGACTCTCTCTGCCACTCTCTATCACTCTCTGACACTCTCTGATACACTCCAACACTCTCAGACACTCTCTTACACTCTCTATCACTCACTGACTCAATCTGACACTCTCAGACAGTCTCAGACCCTCTCTATCACTCTCTGACACTCTCTGATACTCTCTGATGCACTCTGACACTCTCTGACACTCTCTATCACTCTCTGACACTCTCTGACAATCTCAGACACACTCAGACACTCTCTGACACTCTCTATCACTCTCTGACACTCTCTGACACTTTCAGACACTCTCTGCCACTCTCTATCACTCTCTATCAGCCTCTGACACTCTCCATCACTCTCTTTCACTCTCTGACGCTCTCTGACACTCTCTATCACTCTCTGACACTCTCTCACTGACACTCTCTCACACTCTCTGACACTCTCTGACCCTCCCTGACACTCTCTGAGACTCTCCGACACTCTCTTACACTCTCTGACACTCTCTGACAATCTCAGACACACTCAGACACTCTCTGACACTCTCGATCACTCTCTGACACTTTCAGACACTCTCTGCCACTCTCTATCAATCTCTATCACTCTCTGACACTCTCTGACACACTCTGACACACCCACACTCTCTGACACTCTCACAATCTCGGACCCTCTCTGACACTCTCTAACACTCTCTATCACTCTCTGACACTCTCTATTACTCTCTGACCCTCTCTATCACTCTCTATCACTCTCTGACACTCTCTGATACACTCTGGCACTCTCTGACACTCTCACACTCTCTGACACTCTCTCAGACTCTCTGACACACTCTGTCCGTCTCTGACACTCTCTGACACTCTCTGACACTCTCTGACACTCTCACACTCTCTGACACGCTCACACTCTCTGACACTGTCACACTCTCAGACACTCTCTGACCCTCCCTGACACTCTCTGACCCTCTCTGACACTCTCTGACACTCTCTGACACTCTCTATCCCTCTCTGACACGCTCAGACCCTCCCTTACACTCTCCATCACTCTCTGACACTCTCTGACACACTGTGACAATCTCAGACACACTCTGACACACTCAGACACACTCTACCACACTCTATCACTCTCTCACACTGTCTGACACTCTCTGATACACTCTAACACTCTCAGACAGTCTCAGACACTCTCTATCACTATCTGACAGTCTGACACTCTCTGACACTCTCTGATACTGTCTGATACTCTCTAATACTCTCTGACACTCTCTATCTCTCTCTGACACTCTCTGACAATCTCATACACACTCAGACACTCTCTGACACTCTCTATCACTCTCTGACACTCTCTGAAACTTTCAGACACTCTCTGCCACTCTCTATCACTCTCAGGCAGTCTCAGACACTCTCTGATACTCTCTGATACTCTCTGACACTCTCTGACGCTCTCTGACAATCTCAGACACACTCAGACCCTCTCTGACACTTTCAGACACTCTCTGACACTCTCTGTCACTCTCTGAAACTCTCTGCCATTCTCTGACATTCTCTATCACTCTCTTACACTCTCTGACACTCTCTGACCCTCCCTGACACTCTCTGACCCTCTCTGACCCTTTCTGACACTCTCTGAAACTCTCTATCACTCTCTGACACGCTCAGACACTCTCTTACACTCTCCATCACTCTCTGACACTTTCTGATACTCTCTGACACTCTCTGACGCTCTCTGACAATCTCAGACACACTCAGACCCTCTCGGACACTTTCAGACTCTCTCTGCCACTCTCTATCACTCTCTGAATCTCTCTGCCACTCTCTGACATTCTCTATCACTCTCTTACACTCTCTGACACTCTCTGACCCTCCCTGACACTCTCTGACCCTCTCTGACCCTCTCTGACACTCTCTGACACTCTCTGAAACTCTCTATCACTCTCGGACACGCTCAGACACTCTCTTACACTCTCCATCACTCTCTGACACTCTCTGATACACTGTGACACTCTCAGACACACTCTGACACACTCTACCACACTCTATCACTCTCTCACACTGTCTGACACTCTCTGATTCACTCTAACACTCTCAGACAGTCTCAGACACTCTCTATCACTATCTGACAATCTCTGACACTCTCTGACACTCTCTGATACTGTCTGATACTCTCTAATACTCTCTGACACTCTCTATCTCTCTCTGACACTCTCTGACAATCTCATACACACTCAGACACTCTCTGACACTCTCTATCACTCTCTGTCACTATCTGACACTCTCTGATACACTCTGGCACTCTCTGATACACTCTCTGACAATCTCTATCACTCTCTGACACTCTCTGATATACTCTGACACTCTCAGAAACACTCAGACTCTCTCTGCCACTCTCTATCACTCTCTGACACTCTCTGATACACTCCAACACTCTCAGACACTCTCTTACACTCTCTATCACTCACTGACTCAATCTGACAATCTCAGACAGTCTCAGACCCTCTCTATCACTCTCTGACACTCTCTGATACTCTCTGATGCACTCTGACACTCTCTGACACTCTCTATCACTCTCTGACACTCTCTGACAATCTCAGACACACTCAGACACTCTCTGACACTCTCTATCACTCTCTGACACTCTCTTACACTCTCTATCACTCACTGACTCAATCTGACAATCTCAGACAGTCTCAGACCCTCTCTATCACTCTCTGACACTCTCTGATACTCTCTGATGCACTCTGACACTCTCTGACACTCTCTATCACTCTCTGACGCTCTCTGACACTCTCTATCACTCTCTGACACTCTCTGACACTCTCTCTCTGACACTCTCTCACACTCTCTGACACTCTCTGACCCTCCCTGACACTCTCTGAGACTCTCCGACACTCTCTATCACTCTCTGACACTCTCTGACAATCTCAGACACACTCAGACACTCTCTGACACTCTCGATCACTCTCTGACACTTTCAGACACTCTCTGCCACTCTCTATCACTCTCTATCACTCGCTGACACTTTCAGACACTCTCTGCCCCTCTCTATCAATCTCTATCACTCTCTGACACTCTCTGACACACTCTGACACACCCACACTCTCTGACACTCTCACAATCTCGGACACTCTCTGACACTCTCTGACACTCTCTATCACTCTCTGACACTCTCTGACACTCTCTATTACTCTCTGACACTCTCTGACACTTTCAGACACTCTCTGCCACTCTCTATCACTCTCTGACACTCTCTGACACTCTCACACTCTCTGACACTCTCTCATACTCTCTGACACACTCTGTCCCTCTCTGACACTCTCTGACACTCTCTGACACTCTCACACTCTCTGACACTCTCACACTCTCTGACACTGTCACACTCTCAGACTCTCTCTGACCCTCCCTGACACTCTCTGAACCTCTCTGACACTCTCTGACACTCTCTATCACTATCTGACAATCTCTGACACTCTCTGACACTCTCTGATACTGTCTGATACTCTCTAATACTCTCTGACACTCTCTATCTCTCTCTGACACTCTCTGACAATCTCATACACACTCAGACACTCTCTGACACTCTCTATCACTCTCTGACACTCTCTGACCCTCCCTGACACTCTCTGACCCTCTCTGACACTCTCTGACACTCTCTGAAACTCTCTATCACTCTCTGACACGCTCAGACACTCTCTTACACTCTCCATCACTCTCTGACACTCTCTGATACACTGTGACACTCTCAGACACACTCTGACACACTCAGACACACTCTACCACACTCTATCACTCTCTCACACTGTCTGACACTCTCTGATTCACTCTAACACTCTCAGACATCTCAGACACTCTCTATCACTATCTGACAATCTCTGACACTCTCTGACACTCTGTGATACTGTCTGATACTCTCTAATACTCTCTGACACTCTCTATCTCTCTCTGACACTCTCTGACAATCTCATACACACTCAGACACTCTCTGACACTCTCTATCACTCTCTGTCACTATCTGACACTCTCTGATACACTCTGGCACTCTCAGACACTCTCTGACAATCTCTATCACTCTCTGACACTCTCTGATATACTCTGACACTCTCAGAAACACTCAGACTCTCTCTGCCACTCTCTATCACTCTCTGACACTCTCTGATACACTCCAACACTCTCAGACACTCTCTTACACTCTCTATCACTCACTGACTCAATCTGACAATCTCAGACAGTCTCAGACCCTCTCTATCACTCTCTGACACTCTCTGATACTCTCTGATGCACTCTGACACTCTCTGACACTCTCTATCACTCTCTGACACTCTCTGACAATCTCAGACACACTCAGACACTCTCTGACACTCTCTATCACTCTCTGACACTCTCTGACACGTTCAGACACTCTCAGACACTCTCTGACACTCTCTATCACTCTCTGACACTCTCTGACACTCTCTCTCTGACACTCTCTCACACTCTCTGACACTCTCTGACCCTCCCTGACACTCTCTGAGACTCTCCGACACTCTCTATCACTCTCTGACACTCTCTGACAATCTCAGACACACTCAGACACTCTCTGACACTCTCGATCACTCTCTGACACTTTCAGACACTCTCTGCCACTCTCTATCACTCTCTATCACTCGCTGACACTTTCAGACACTCTCTGCCACTCTCTATCAATCTCTATCACTCTCTGACACTCTCTGACACACTCTGACACACCCACACTCTCTGACACTCTCACAATCTCGGACACTCTCTGACACTCTCTGACACTCTCTATCACTCTCTGACACTCTCTATCACTCTCTATTACTCTCTGACACTCTCTGACACTTTCCGACACTCTCTGCCACTCTCTATCACTCTCTGACACTCTCTGACACTCTCACACTCTCTGACACTCTCTCATACTCTCTGACACAATCTGTCCCTCTCTGACACTCTCTGACACTCTCTGACACTCTCTGACACTCTCACACTCTCTGACACTCTCACACTCTCTGACACTGTCACACTCTCAGACACTCTCTGACCCTCCCTGACACTCTCTGACCCTCTCTGACACTCTCTGACACTCTCTATCACTATCTGACAATCTCTGACACTCTCTGACACTCTCTGATACTGTCTGATACTTTCTAATACTCTCTGACACTCTCTATCTCTCTCTGACACTCTCTGACAATCTCATACACACTCAGACACTCTCTGACACTCTCTATCACTCTCTGTCACTATCTGACACTCTCTGATACACTCTGGCACTCTCAGACACTCTCTGACAATCTCTATCACTCTCTGACACTCTCTGATATACCGTGACACTCTCAGAAACACTCAGACTCTCTCTGCCACTCTCTATCACTCTCTGACACTCTCTGATACACTCCAACACTCTCAGACACTCTCTTACACTCTCTATCACTCACTGACTCAATCTGACAATCTCAGACAGTCTCAGACCCTCTCTATCACTCTCTGACACTCTCTGATACTCTCTGATGCACTCTGACACTCTCTGACACTCTCTATCACTCTCTGACACTCTCTGACAATCTCAGACACACTCAGACACTCTCTGACACTCTCTATCACTCTCTGACACTCTCTGACACTCTCTGTCACTATCTGACACTCTCTGATACACTCTGGCACTCTCAGACACTCTCTGACAATCTCTATCACTCTCTGACACTCTCTGATATACTCTGACACTCTCAGAAACACTCAGACTCTCTCTGCCACTCTCTATCACTCTCTGACACTCTCTGATACACTCCAACACTCTCAGACACTCTCTTACACTCTCTATCACTCACTGACTCAATCTGACAATCTCAGACAGTCTCAGACCCTCTCTATCACTCTCTGACACTCTCTGATACTCTCTGATGCACTCTGACACTCTCTGACACTCTCTATCACTCTCTGACACTCTCTGACAATCTCAGACACACTCAGACACTTTCTGACACTCTCTATCACTCTCTGACACTCTCTGACACTTTCAGACACTCTCTGACGCTCTCTGACACTCTCTATCACTCTCTGACACTCTCTGACACTCTCTCTCTGACACTCTCTCACACTCTCTGACACTCTCTGACCCTCCCTGACACTCTCTGAGACTCTCCGACACTCTCTATCACTCTCTGACACTCTCTGACAATCTCAGACACACTCAGACACTCTCTGACACTCTCGATCACTCTCTGACACTTTCAGACACTCTCTGCCACTCTCTATCACCCTCTATCACTCGCTGACACTTTCAGAATGCTCTGCCACTCTCTATCAATCTCTATCACTCTCTGACACTCTCTGACACACTCTGACACACCCACACTCTCTGACACTCTCACAATCTCGGACACTCTCTGACACTCTCTGACACTCTCTATCACTCTCTGACACTCTCTGACACTCTCTATTACTCTCTGACACTCTCTGACACTTTCCGACACTCTCTGCCACTCTCTATCACTCTCTGACACTCTCTGACACTCTCACACTCTCTGACACGCTCTCATACTCTGTGACACAATCTGTCCCTCTCTGACACTCTCTGACACTCTCTGACACTCTCTGACACTCTCACACTCTCTGACACTCTCACACTCTCTGACACTGTCACACTCTCAGACACTCTCTGACCCTCCCTGGCACTCTCTGACCCTCTCTGACACTCTCTGACACTCTCTATCTCTCTCTGACACTCTCTGACAATCTCATACACACTCAGACACACTCTGACACTCTCTATCACTCTCTGACACTCTCTGAAACTTTCAGACACTCTCTGCCACTCTCTATCACTCTCAGGCAGTCTCAGACACTCTCTGATACTCTCTGATACTCTCTGACACTCACTGACGCTCTCTGACAATCTCAGACACACTCAGACCCTCTCTGACACTTTCAGACACTCTCTGCCACTCTCTATCACTCTCTGAAACTCTCTGCCACTCTCTGACATTCTCTATCACTCTCTTACACTCTCTGACACTCTCTGACCCTCCCTGACACTCTCTGACACTCTCTGACACTCTCTGAATCTCTCTATCACTCTCTGACACGCTCAGATACTCTCTTACACTCTCCATCACTCTCTGACACTCTCTGACACACTGTGACAGTCTCAGACACACTCTGACACACTCAGACACACTCTACCACACTCTATCACTCTCTCACACTGTCTGACACTCTCTGATTCACTCTAACACTCTCAGACAGTCTCAGACACTCTCTATCACTATCTGACAATCTCTGACACTCTCTGACACTCTCTGATACTCTCACACTCTCTGACACTCTCTCATACTCTCTGACACACTCTGTCCCTCTCTGACACTCTCTGACACTCTCTGACACTCTCTGACACTCTCATACTCTCTGACACTCTCACACTCTCTGACACTGTCACACTCTCAGACACTCTCTGACCCTCCCTGACACTCTCTGTCCCTCTCTGACACTCTCTGACACTCTCTATCCCTCTCTGACACGCTCAGACCCTCTCTTGCACTCTCCATCACTCTCTGACACACTGTGACACTCTCAGACACACTCTGACACACTCAGACACACTCTACCACACTCTATCACTCTCTCACACTGTCTGACACTCTCTGATACACTCTAACACTCTCAGACAGTCTCAGACACTCTCTATCTCTCTCTGACACTCTCTGACAATCTCATACACACTCAGACACTCTCTGACACTCTCTATCACTCTCTGACACTCTCTGAAACTTTCAGACACTCTCTGCCACTCTCTATCACTCTCAGGCAGTCTCAGACACTCTCTGATACTCTCTGATACTCTCTGAGACTCTCTGACGCTCTCTGACAATCTCAGACACACTCAGACCCTCTCTGACACTTTCAGACACTCTCTGCCACTCTCTATCACTCTCTGAAACTCTCTGCCACTCTCTGACATTCTCTATCACTCGCTTACACTCTCTGACACTCTCTGACCCTCCCTGACACTCTCTGATCCTCTCTGACACTCTCTGACACTCTCTGAAACTCTCTATCACTCTCTGACACGCTCGGACACTCTCTTACACTCTCCATCACTCTCTGACACTCTCTGATACTCTCTGACACTCTCTGACGCTCTCTGACAATCTCAGACACACTCAGACCCTCTCTGACACTTTCAGACACTCTCTGCCACTCTCTATCACTCTCTGAATCTCTCTGCCACTCTCTGACATTCTCTATCACTCTCTTACTCTCTCTGACACTCTCTGACCCTCCCTGACACTCTCTGACCCTCTCTGACACTCTCTGACTCTCTCTGAAACTCTCTATCACTCTCTGACACGCTCAGACACTCTCTTGCACTCTCCATCACTCTCTGACACTCTCTGATACACTGTGACACTCTCAGACACACTCTGACACACTCAGATACACTCTACCACACTCGATCACTCTCTCACACTGTCTGACACTCTCTGATACACTCTAACACTCTCAGACAGTCTCAGACACTCTCTATCACTATCTGACAATCTCTGACACTCTCTGACACTCTCTGATACTGTCTGATACTCTCTAATACTCTCTGACACTCTCTATCTCTCTCTGACACTCTCTGACAATCTCATACACACTCAGACACTCTCTGACATTCTCTATCACTCTCTTACACTCTCTGACACTCTCTGACCCTCCCTGACACTCTCTGACCCTCTCTGACACTCTCTGACACTCTCTGAAACTCTCTATCACTCTCTGACACGCTCAGACACTCTCTTACACTCTCCATCACTCTCTGACACTCTCTGATACACTGTGACACTCTCAGACACACTCTGACACACTCAGACACACTCTACCACACTCTATCCCTCTCTCACACTGTCTGACACTCTCTGATACACTCTAACACTCTCAGACAGTCTCAGACACTCTCTAACACTATCTGACCACCTCTGACACTCTCTGACACTCTCTGATACTGTCTGATACTCTCTAATACTCTCTATCACTCTCTGACACTCTCTGAAACTTTCAGACACTCTCTGCCACTCTCTATCACTCTCAGGCAGTTTCAGACACTCTCTGACACTCTCTGACACTCTCTGATACTCTCTGATACTCTCTGACACTCTCTGACGCTCTCTGACAATCTCAGACACACTCAGACCCTCTCTGACACTTTCAGACACTCTCTGCCACTCTCTATCACTCTCTGAATCTCTCTGCCACTCTCTGACTTTCTCTATCACTCTCTTACACTCTCTGACACTCTCTGACACTCTCTGACCCTCTCTGACCCTCTCTGACACTCTCTGAAACTCTCTATCACTCTCTGACACGCTCAGACCCACTCTTACACTCTCCATCACTCTCTGACACTCTCTGACCCTCCCTGACACACTCTCAGACTCTCTGACACTCTCTATGACTCTCTGACACTCTCTGACAATCTCAGACACACTCAGACACTCTCTGACACTCTCGATCACTCTCTGACACTCTCTGACACTTTCTATCACTCGCTGACACTTTCAGACACTCTCTGCCACTCTCTATCACTCTCTATCACTCTCTGACACTCTCTGACACTCTCAGAAACTCACTGACACTCTCTGACACTTTCAGACACTCTCTGCCACTCTCTATCACCCTCTGACACGCTCTGACACTCTCTGACACTCTCACACTCTCTGACACTCTCTCACACTCTCTGAAACTCTCTGACACACTCTGTCCCTCTCTGACACTCTCTGACACTATCTGACACTCTCTGACACTCTCACACTCTCTGACACTCTCTGACACTCTCTCACACTCTCTCACACTCTCTCACACTCTCTCACACTCTCGGACATTCTCTCACACTCTCTGACACTCTCTGACCCTCTCTGACAATCTCAATCACTCTCTGACACTTTCAGACACTCTCTGCCACTCTCTTACACTCTCTGACACTCTCTGACCCTCCCTGACACTCTCTGACCCTCTCTGACACTCTCTGACACTCTCTGAATCTCTCTATCACTCTCTGACACGCTCAGATACTCTCTTACACTCTCCATCACTCTCTGACACTCTCTGATACACTGTGACACTCTCAGACACACTCTGACACACTCAGACACACTCTACCACACTCTATCACTCTCTCACACTGTCTGACACTCTCTGATACTCTCTGACACTCTCTGACGCTCTCTGACAATCTCAGACACACTCAGACCCTCTCTGACACTTTCAGACACTCTCTGCCACTCTCTATCACTCTCTGAATCTCTCTGCCACTCTCTGACTTTCTCTATCACTCTCTTACACTCTCTGACACTCTCTGACACTCTCTGACCCTCTCTGACCCTCTCTGACACTCTCTGAAACTCTCTATCACTCTCTGACACGCTCAGACCCTCTCTTACACTCTCCATCACTCTCTGACACTCTCTGACCCTCCCTGACACACTCTCAGACTCTCTGACACTCTCTATGACTCTCTGACACTCTCTGACAATCTCAGACACACTCAGACACTCTCTGACACTCTCGATCACTCTCTGACACTCTCTGACACTTTCTATCACTCGCTGACACTTTCAGACACTCTCTGCCACTCTCTATCACTCTCTATCACTCTCTGACACTCTCAGAAACTCACTGACACTCTCTGACACTTTCAGACACTCTCTGCCACTCTCTATCACCCTCTGACACGCTCTGACACTCTCTGACACTCTCACACTCTCTGACACTCTCTCACACTCTCTGAAACTCTCTGACACACTCTGTCCCTCTCTGACACTATCTGACACTCTCTGACACTCTCACACTCTCTGACACTCTCTGACACTCTCTCACACTCTCTCACACTCTCTCACACTCTCTCACACTCTCGGACATTCTCTCACACTCTCTGACACTCTCTGACCCTCTCTGACAATCTCAATCACTCTCTGACACTTTCAGACACTCTCTGCCACTCTCTTACACTCTCTGACACTCTCTGACCCTCCCTGACACTCTCTGACCCTCTCTGACACTCTCTGACACTCTCTGAATCTCTCTATCACTCTCTGACACGCTCAGATACTCTCTTACACTCTCCATCACTCTCTGACACTCTCTGATACACTGTGACACTCTCAGACACACTCTGACACACTCAGACACACTCTACCACACTCTATCACTCTCTCACACTGTCTGACACTCTCTGATACACTCTAACACTCTCAGACAGTCTCAGACACTCTCTATCACTATCTGACAATCTCTGACACTCTCTGACACTCTCTGATACTGTCTGATACTCTCTAATACTCTCTGACACTCTCTATCTCTCTCTGACACTCTCTGACAATCTCATACACACTCAGACACTCTCTGACATTCTCTATCACTCTCTTACACTCTCTGACACTCTCTGACCCTCCCTGACACTCTCTGACCCTCTCTGACACTCTCTGACACTCTCTGAAACTCTCTATCACTCTCTGACACGCTCAGACACTCTCTTACACTCTCCATCACTCTCTGACACTCTCTGATACACTGTGACACTCTCAGACACACTCTGACACACTCAGACACACTCTACCACACTCTATCCCTCTCTCACACTGTCTGACACTCTCTGATACACTCTAACACTCTCAGACAGTCTCAGACACTCTCTATCACTATCTGACAATCTCTGACACTCTCTGACACTCTCTGATACTGTCTGATACTCTCTAATACTCTCTATCACTCTCTGACACTCTCTGAAACTTTCAGACACTCTCTGCCACTCTCTATCACTCTCAGGCAGTCTCAGACACTCTCTGACACTCTCTGATACTCTCTGATACTCTCTGACACTCTCTGACGCTCTCTGACAATCTCAGACACACTCAGACACTCTCTGGCACTTTCAGAGACTCTCTGCCACTCTCTATCACTCTCTGAATCTCTCTGCCACTCTCTGACATTCTCTATCACTCTCTTACACTCTCTGACACTCTCTGACCCTCCCTGACACTCTCTGACCCTCTCTGACCCTCTCTGACACTCTCTGAAACTCTCTATCACTCTCTGACACGCTCAGACCCTCTCTTACACTCTCCATCACTCTCTGACACTCTCTGACCCGCCCTGACACACTCTCAGACTCTCTGACACTCTCTATGACTCTCTGACACTCTCTGACAATCTCAGACACACTCAGACACTCTCTGACACTCTCGATCACTCTCTGACACTCTCTGACACTTTCTATCACTCGCTGACACTTTCAGACACTCTCTGCCACTCTCTATCACTCTCTATCACACTCTGACCCTCTCTGACACTCTCAGAAATTCACTGACACTCTCTGACACTTTCAGACACTCTCTGCCACTCTCTATCACCCTCTGACACGCTCTGACACTCTCTGACACTCTCACCCTCTCTGACACTCTCTCACACTCTCTGAAACTCTCTGACACACGCTGTCCCTCTCTGACACTCTCTGACACTATCTGACACTCGCTGACACTCTCACACTCTCTGACACTCTCTGACACTCTCTCACACTCTCTCACACTCTCTCACACTCTCTGACATTCTCTCACACTCTCTGACACTCTCTGACCCTCTCTGACAATCTCAATCACTCTCTGACACTTTCAGACACTCTCTGCCACTCTCTATCACTCTCTGACACTCTCTGACACTCTCTATCACTCTCAGACACTCTCTGACACTTTCAGACACTCTCTGCCAAGCTCTATCACTCTCTGTCACTCTCTGACACTCTCTGTCACTCGCACACTCTCTGACACTCTCTGACACTCGCACACTCTCTGACACTCTCTGACATTCTCTGAACCTCTCTGACCCTCTCTGACACTCTCAGACACTCTCTGGCACACTCTGTCACTCTCTGACACTCTCTATCACTGTCAATCATTCTCAATCACTCTCAATCACTCTCTGCCACTCTCTGCCGCTCTCTATCACTCTCCAGACACTCTCTGACACTTTCAGACACTCTCTGCCACTCTCTATCACTCTCTGTCACTCTCTGACACTCTCTGACACTCGCACACTCTCTGACACTCTCTGACACTCTTTCACACTCTCTGACACTCTCTGACCCTCTCTGACACTCTCAGACATTCTCTGGCACACTCTATCACTCTCTGACACTCTCTATCACTCTCTGACACTCTCTGATACACTCTGGCACTCTCAGACACTCTCTTACACTCTCCATCACTCTCTGACACACTGTGACACTCTCAGACACACTGTGACACACTCAGACACACTCTACCACACTCTATCACTCTCTCACACTGTCTGACACTCTCTGATGCACTCTAACACTCTCAGACAGTCTCAGACACTCTCTATCAATATCTGACAATCTCTGACACTCTCTGACACTCTCTGATACTGTCTGATACTCTCTAATACTCTCTGACACTCTCTATCACTCTCTGACACTCTCTGACAATCTCGTACACAGTCAGACAATCTCTGACACTCTCTATCACTCTCTGACACTCTCTGAAACGTTCAGACACTCTCTGCCACTCTCTATCACTCTCAGGCAGTCTCAGACACTCTCTGACACTCTCTGATACTCTCTGATACTCTCTGACACTCTCTGACGCTCTCTGACAGTCTCAGACACACTCAGACACTCTCTGACACTATCAGACACTCTCTGCCACTCTCTATCACTCTCTATCACTCTCTGAAACTCTCTGCCACTCTCTGACATTCTCTATCACTCTCTGACACTCTCTGACAATCTCTCTGAAACTCTCTCACACTCTCTCACACTCTCTGACACTCTCTGACCCTCCCTGACACTCTCTCAGACTCTCTGACACTCTGTATGACTCTCTGACACTCTCTGACAATCTCAGACACACTCAGACACTCTCTGACACTCTCTGACAATCTCTGACACTCTCAGAAACTCACTGACACTCTCTGACACTTTCAGACACTCTCTGCCACCTCTATCACTCTCTGACACTCTCTGACACTCTCTGACACTCTCACACTCTCTGACACTCTCTCACACTCTCTGACACTCTCTGACACTATCTGACACTCTCTGACACTCTCACACTCTCTGACACTCTCTCACACTCTCTGACACTCTCTGACACTATCTGACACTCTCTCACACTCTCTCACACTCTCTGACATTCTCTCAGACTCTCTGACACTCTCTGACCCTCTCTGACAATCTCTGACACTCTCTGACACTTTCAGACACTCTCTGCCACTCTCTATCACTCTATATCACTCTCTGACACTTTCAGACACTCTCTATCACTCTCTATCACTCTCTATCCCTCTCTGACACTCTCTGACACTATCTATCACTCTCAGACACTCTCTGACACTTTCAGACACTCTCTGCCAAGCTCTGTCGCTCTCTGTCACTCTCTGACACTCTCTGACACTCGCACACTTTCTGGCACTCTCTGAACCTCTCTGACCCTCTCTGACACTCTCAGACACACTCTAGCACTCTCTGACACTCTCTATCACTGTCAATCATTCTCAATCACTCTCTGCCACTCTCTGCCACTCTCTATCACTCTCGAGACACTCTCTGACACTTTCAGACACTCTCTGCCACTCTCTATCACTCTCTGTCACTCTCTGACACTCTCTGACACTCGCACACTCTCTGACACTCTCTGACACTCTTTCACACTCTTTCACACTCTCTGAAACTCTCTGACCCTCTCTGACCCTCTCTGACACTCTCAGACATTCTCTGGCACACTCTATCACTCTCTGACCCTCTCTACCACTCTCTATCACTCTCTGACACTCTCTGATACGCTCTGGCACTCTCTGACACTCTCTGACACTCTCGATCACTGTCTGACACTCACTGATACACTCTGACACTCTCAGACACTCTCTGACACACTCAGACACTCTCTACCACTCTCTATCACTCTCTGATACACTCTAACACTCTCAGACACTCTCTGACACTCTCTATCACGCTCTGACTCAATCTGAAACTCTCAGACAGTCTCAGACACTCTCTATCACTCTCTGACACTCTCTGACACTCGCACACTCTCTGACACTCTCTGACACTCTTTCACACTCTCTGACACTCTCTGAACCTCTCTGACCCTCTCTGACCCTCTCTGACACTCTCAGACATTCTCTGGCACACTCTATCACTCTCTGACCCTCTCTATCACTCTCTATCACTCTCTGACACTCTCTGATACACTCTGGCACTCTCAGACACTCACTTACACTCTCCATCACTCTCTGACACTCTCTGATACACTGTGACACTCTCAGACACACTCTGACACACTCAGACACTCTCTACCACACTCAATCACTCTCTCACACTGTCTGACACTCTCTGATACACACTAACACTCTCAGACACTCTCTGACACTCTCTATCACTATCTGACAATCTCTGACACTCTCTGACACTCTCTGATACTGTCTGATACTCTCTAATACTCTCTGACACTCTCTAACTCTCTCTGCCACTCTCTGACAATTTCATACACACTCAGACACTCTCTGACACTCTCTATCACTCTCTGACACTCTCTGAAACTTTCAGACACTCTCTGCCACTCTCTATCACTCTCAGGCAGTCTCAGACACTCTCTGACACTCTCTGATACTCTCTGATACTCTCTGACACTCTCTGACGCTCTCTGACAATCTCAGACACACTCAGACACTATCTGACACTTTCAGACACTCTCTGCCACTCTCTATCACTCTCTATCACACTCTGAAACTCTCTGCCACTCTCTGACATTCTCTATCACTCTCTGACACTCTCTCTGACACTCTCTCACACTCTCTGACATTTTCTGACACTCTCTGACCTTCCCTGACACTCTGTCAGACTCTCTGACACTCTCTATGACTCTCTGACACTCTCTGACAATCTCAGACACACTCAGACACTCTCTGACACTCTCGATCACTCTCTGACACTCTCCGACACTTTCAGACACTCTCAGCCACTCTCTATCACTCTCTATCACTCGCTGACTCTTTCAGACACTCTCTGCCACTCTCTATCACTTTCAGACACTCTCTGCCACTCTCTATCACTCTCTGACACTCTCTGACACTCTCTGACACTCTCACACTCTCACACTCTCTGACACTCTCTCACACTCTGTCCCTCTCTGACACTCTCTGATACTATCTGACACTCTCTGACACTCTCTGACACTCTCTGACACTCTCTCACACTCTCTGACATTCTCTCACACTCTCTGACACTCTCTGACCCTCTCTGACAATCTCTGACACTCTGTGACAAACTCTATCACTCTCTGATACTTTCAGACACTCTCTGCCACACTCTATCACTCTTTATCACTCTCTGACACTTTCAGACACTCTCTATCACTCTCTATCACTCTCTATGACTCTCTATCACTCTCTGACACTCTCTGACAATCTCTGACACTCTCTATCACTCTCAGACACTCTCTGACACTTTCAGACACTCTCTGCCAAGCTCTCTCACTCTCTGTCACTCTCTGACACTCTCTGACACTCGCACACTCTCTGACACTCTCTGACACACGCACACTCTCTGACACTCTCTGTACCTCTCTGACCCTCTCTGACACTCTCAGACACTCTCTGGCACACTCTATCACTCTCTGACACTCTCTATCACTGTCAATCATTCTCAATCACTCTCAATCACTCTCTGCCACTCTCTGCCACTCTCTATCACTCTCGAGACACTCTCTGACACTTTCAGACACTCTCTGCCACTCTCTATCACTCTCTGTCACTCTCTGACACTCTCTGACACTCGCACACTCTCTGACACTCTCTGACACTCTTTCACACTCTCTGACACTCTCTGACCCTTTCTGACCCTCTCTGACACTCTCAGACATTCTCTGGCACACTCTACCACTCTCTGACCCTCTCTATCACTCTCTATCACTCTCTGACACTCTCTGATACACTCTGGCACTCTCAGACACTCTCTGACACTCTCTATCAATCTCTGACACTCTCTGATACACTCAGACACTCTCAGACACACTCTGACACACTCAGACACTCTCTACCACTCTCTATCACTCTCTGATACACTCTAACACTTTCAGACACTCTCTGACACTCTCTATCACTCTCTGACTCAATCTGAAACTCTCAGACAGTCTCAGACACTCTCTATCACTCTCTGACACTCTCTGACACTCTCTATCACTCTCTGACACTCTCTGACACTCTCTGACAATCTCAGACATACTCAGACACTCTCTGACACTCTCTGACACTCTCTGACACTCTCTACCACTCTCTATCACTCTCTGATGCACTCTAACACTCTCAGACACTCTCTGACACTCTCTATCACTCTCTGACTCAATCTGAAACTCTCAGACAGTCTCAGACACTCTCTATCACTCTCTGACACTCTCTGACTCTCTCTGATACACACTGACACTCTCTGACACTCTCTGTCACTCTCTGACACTCTCTGACAATCTCAGACACACTCAGACACTCTCTGACACTCTCTATCACTCTCTGACACTCTCTGACACTCTCGATCACTCTCTGACCCTCTCTGACACTCTCACACCCAGTCAGACACTCGCTGACACTCACTATCACTCTCTGACACTCTCTGACACATTCAGACATTCTCTGCCACACTCTATTACTCTCTATCACTCGCTGACACTTTCAGACACTCTCTGCCACTCTCTATCACTCTCTATCACTCTCTGTGACTCTCTGACACTCTCTGACACTCTCTGACACTCTCTGACACTCACACACTCTCTGACAATCTCACACTCTCGGACCCTCTCTGACACTCTTTATCACTCTCTGACAATCTCTGACACTCTCTATCACTCTCTGACACTCTCTGACACTCACTGACACTATCGGACACTCTCTATCACTCTCTGACACTCTCTGATACTCTCTGACACTCGCAGACACCCACTGTCACGCTCTGACACACTCTGACACTCACTGTCACTCTCTGACACTCTCTGACACTCTCTCTGACACTCTCTCACACTCTGTCAGACTCTCTGACACTCTCTATGACTCTCTGACACTCTCTGACAATCTCAGACACACTCAGACACTCTCTGACACTCTCTGACACTCTCTGACACTCTCACACTCTCTGACACTCTCTCACACTCTGTCCCTCTCTGACACTCTCTGATACTATCTGACACTCTCTGACACTCTCTCACACTCTCTCACACTCTCTCACACTCTCTGACATTCTCTCACACTCTCTGACACTCTCTGACCCTCTCTGACAATCTCTGACACTCTGTGACAAACTCTATCACTTTCTGATACTCTCTGACACACTCAGACACTCTCTATCACTCTCTGACACTTTCAGACACTCTCTATCACTCTCTATGACTCTCTATCACTCTCTGACACCCTCTGACAGTCTCTGACAATCTCTGACACTCTCTATCACTCTCAGACACTCTCTGACACTTTCAGACACTCTCTGCCAAGCTCTATCACTCTCTGTCACTCTCTGACACTCTCTGACACTCGCACACTCTCTGACACTCTCTGACACTCGCACACTCTCTGACACTCTCTGAACCTCTCTGACCCTCTCTGAAACTCTCAGACACTCTCTGGCACACTCTATCACTCTCTGACACTCTCTATCACTGTCAAGCATTCTCAATCACTCTCAATCACTCTCTGCCACTGTCTGCCACTCTCTATCATTCTCGAGACACTCTCTGACACTTTCAGACACTCTCTGCCACTCTCTATCACTCTCTATCACTCTCTGTCACTCTCTGACACTCTCTTACACTCTTTCACACTCTCTGACACTCTCTGACCCTTTCTGACCCTCTCTGACACTCTCTGACATTCTCTGGCACACTCTATCACTCTCTGACCCTCTCTATCACTCTCTATCACTCTCTGACACTCTCTGATACACTCTGGCACTCTCAGACACACTCAGACACTCTCTACCACTCTCTATCACTCTCTGATACACTCTAACACTCTCAGACACTCTCTGACACTCTCTATCACTCCCTGACTCAATCTGAAACTCTCAGACAGTCTCAGACACTCTCTATCACTCTCTGACACTCTCTGACAATCTCAGACATACTCAGACACTCTCTGACACTCTCTGACACTCTCTACCACTCTCTATCACTCTCTGATGCACTCTAACACTCTCTGACACTCTCTATCACTCTCTGACTCAATCTGAAGCTCTCAGACAGTCTCAGACACTCTCTATCACTCTCTGACACTCTCTGACACTCTCTGATACACACTGACACTCTGACACTCTCTGTCACTCTCTGACACTCTCTGACAATCTCAGACACACTCAGACACTCTCTGACACTCTCTATCACTCTCTGACACTCTCTGACACTCTCTGACACTCTCTGACCCTCTCGATCACTCTCTGACCCTCTCTGTCACTCTCACACCCACTCAGACACTCGCTGACACTCACTATCACTCTCTGACACTCTCTGACACATTCAGACATTCTCTGCCACACTCTATTACTCTCTATCACTCGCTGACACTTTCAGACACTCTCTGCCACTCTCTATCACTCTCTGTCACTCTCTGACACTCTCTGACACTCTCTGACACTCACACACTCTCTGACACTCTCACACTCTCGGACCCTCTCTTACACTCTTTATCACTCTCTGACAATCTCTGACACTCTCTATCATTCTCTGACACTCTCTGACACTCTCTGACAATCTCAGACATACTCAGACACGCTCTGACACTCTCTGGCACTCTCTGACACTCTCTATCACTCTCTGACACTCTCTGACACTTTCAGACACTCTCTGCCACACTCCATCACTCTCTATCACTCTCTGACACGCTCTGACACTCTCTAACACTCTCTGATACTCTCTGACACTTTCAGACAATCTCAGACACACTCAGACACTCTCTACCACTCTCTATCACTCTCTATCACTCGCTGTCACTCTCTGACACTCTCTGATACACTCTGGCACGTTCAGACACTCTCTTACACTCTCCATCACTCTCTGACAATCTCTGATACACTCTGAAACTCTCAGACACACTCTGACACACTCAGACACTCTCTTCCACACTCTATCACTCTCTCACACTGTCTGACACTCTCTGATACACTCTAACACTCTCAGACACTCTCTGACACTCTCTATCACGATCTGACACTCGCTGACACTCTCAGACTGTCTCAGACACTCTCCATCACTATCTGACAATCTCTGACACTCTCTGATTCTCTCTGATACTCTCCAATACACTCTGACACTCTCTATCTCTCTCTGACACTCTCTGGCAATCTCATACACACTCAGACACTCTCTGACACTCTCTATCACTCTCTGAAACTCTCTGACACTTTCAGACACTCTCTGCCACTCTCTATCACTCTCTATCACTTTCAGACAGTCTCAGACACTCTCTGACACTTCCTATCACTCTCTGACTCTCTCTGACACTTTCAGACACTCTCTGCCACTCTCTATCACTCTCTGACACTCTCTGACACTCTCACACTCTCTGACACTCTCTCACACTCTCTGAAACTCTATGACACACTCTGTCCCTCTCTGACACTATCTGACACTCTCTGATACTATCACACTCCCTGCACTCTCACACTCTCTGACACTCTTTGACACTCTCTCACACTCTCTGACATTCTCTTGCACTCTCTGACACTGTCTGACCCTCTCTGACAATCTCTGACAATCTGTGACCAACTCTATCACTCTCTGACACTCTCTGACACACTCAAACACTCTCTATCACTCTCTGACACGTTCAGACACTCTCTATCACTCTCTATCACTCTCTCTGACACTCTGACACTCTCTGACACTTTCAGACACTCTCTGCCACTCTCTATCACTCTCTGACACTCTCTGACTCTCGCACACTCTCTGACACTCTTTCACACTCTCTGACACTCTCTGACCCTCTCTGACCCTCTCTGACACTCTCAGACATTCTCTGGCACACTCTATCAATCTCTGACACTCTCTATCACTCTCTATCACTCTCTGACACTCTCTGATACACTCTGGCACTCTCAGACACTCTCTGACACTCTCCATCACTCTCTGACACACTCTGACACTCTCAGACACTCTCTGACACACTCAGACACTCTCTACCACTCTCTATCACTCTCTGGCACTCTCTGATACACACTAACACTCTCAGACACTCTCTGACACTCTCTATCACTCTCTGACTCAATCTGAAACTCTCAGACAGTCTCAGACACTCTCTATCACTATCTGACAATCTCTGACACTCTCTGACACTCTCTGATACTCTCTGATACTCTCCAATACACTCTGACACTCTCTATCTCTCTCTGACAATCTCATACACACTCAGACACTCTCTGACACACTCAAACACTCTCTATCACTCTCTGACACGTTCAGACACTCTCTATCACTCTCTATCACTCTCTATGACACTCTGACACTCTCTGACACTTTCAGACACTCTCTGCCACTCTCTATCACTCTCTGACACTCTCTGACACTCTCTGATTCTCGCACACTCTCTGACACTCTTTCACACTCTCTGACACTCTCTGACCCTCACTGACCCTCTCTGACACTCTCAGACATTCTCTGGCACACTCTATCAATCTCTGACACTCTCTATTACTCTCTATCGCTCTCTGACACTCTCTGATACACTCTGGCACTCTCAGACACTCTCTGACACTCTCCATCACTCTCTGACACACTCTGACACTCTCAGACACTCTCTGACACACTCAGACACTCTCTACCACTCTCTATCACTCTCTGGCACTCTCTGATACACTCTAACACTCTCAGACACTCTCTGACACTCTCTATCACTCTCTGACTCAATCTGAAACTCTCAGACAGTCTCAGACACTCTCTATCACTATCTGACAATCTCTGACACTCTCTGACACTCTCTGATACTCTCTGATACTCTCCAATACACTCTGACACTCTCTATCTCTCTCTGACACTCTCTGACAATCTCATACACACACAGACACTCTCTGACACTCTCTGAATCTCTCTGACACTTTCAGACACTCTCTGCCACTCTCTATCACTCTCTATCACTCTCAGACAGTCTCAGACACTGTCTGACACTCTCTATCACTCTCTGACACTCTCTCTGACACTTTCAGACAAACTCTGCCACTCTCTATCACTCTCTGACACTCTCTGACACTCTCTGACACTCTCACACTCTCTGACACTCTCTCACGCTCTCTGAAACTCTCTGACACACTCTGTCCCTCTTTGACACTCTCTGACACTATCTGACACTCTCTGACACTCTCACACTCACTGACACTCTCTGACACTCTCTCACACTCTCCGACATTCTCTCACACTCTCTGACACTCTCTGACCCTCTCTGACAATCTCTGACAATATGTGACAAACTCTATCACTCTCTGACACTCTCTGACACACTCAGACACTCTCTATCACTCTCTGACACTTTCAGACACTCTCTGACACTCTCCATCACTCTCAGACACTCTCTGACACTTTCAGAAACTCTTGCCACTCTCTATCAGTCTCTGACACTCTCTGACACTCTCTGACTCTCGCACACTCTCTGACACCCTCTGACACTGTTTCACACGCTCTGACACTCTCTGACACTCTCAGACACTCTCAGACACTCTCTGGCACACTCTATCACGCTCTGACACTCTCTATCACTCTCTATCACTCTCTGACACTCTCTGATGCACTCTGATACACTCTGGCACTCTCAGACACTCTCTGACACACTCAGACACTCTCTGCCACTCTCTATCACTCTCTGCCACTCTCTGATACACTCTAACATTCTCAGACATACTCTGACACTCTCTATCACTCTCTGACTCAATCTGAAACTCTCAGACAGTCTCAGACACTCTCTATCACTATCTGACAATCTCTGACACTCTCTGACACTCTCTGATACTCTCTGATACTCTCCAATACACTCTGACACTCTCTATCTCTCTCTGACACTCTCTGACAATCTCATACACACTCAGACACTCTCTGACACTCTCTGAATCTCTCTGACACTTTCAGACACTCTCTGCCACTCTCTATCACTCTCTATCACTCTCTATCACTATCTGACAATCTCTGACACTCTCTGACACTCTCTGATACTCTCTGATACTCTCCAATACACTCTGACACTCTCTATCTCTCTCTGACACTCTCTGACAATCTCATACACACTCAGACACTCTCTGACACTCTCTGAATCTCTCTGACACTTTCAGACACTCTCTGCCACTCTCTATCACTCTCTATCACTCTCTATCACTCTCAGACAGTCTCAGACACTGTCTGACACTCTCTATCACTCTCTGAATCTCTCTGACACTTTCAGACAAACTCTGCCACTCTCTATCACTCTCTGACACTCTCTGACACTCTCACACTCTCTGACACTCTCTCACACTCTCTGAAACTCTCTGACACACTCTGTCCCTCTTTGACACTCTCTGACACTATCTGACACTCTCTGACACTCTCACACTCTCTGACACTCTGACACTCTCTGACACTCTCTGACACTCTCTCACACTCTCTGACATTCTCTCACACTCTCTGACACTCTCTGACCCTCTCTGACAATCTCTGACAATCTGTGACAAACTCTATCACTCTCTGACACTCTCTGACACACTCAGACACTCTCTATCACTCTCTGACACTATCAGACACTCTCTGCCACTCTCTATCACTCTCTATCACTCTCTGACACGTTCAGACACTCTCTAACACTCTCTATCACTCTCTGACACCCTCTGACACTCTCCATCACTCTCAGACACTCTCTGATACTCTCTGACTCTCGCACACTCTCTGACACCCTCTGACACTGTTTCACACGCTCTGACACTCTCCGACCCTCTCTGACCCTCTCTGACACTCTCAGACACTCTCAGACACTCTCTGGCACACTCTATCACTCTCTGACACTCTCTATCACTCTCTGACACTCTCTATCACTCTCTATCACTCTCTGACACTCTCTGATGCACTCTGATACACTCTGACACTCTCAGACACTCTCTGACGCACTCAGACACTCTCTGCCACTCTCTATCACTCTCTGACACTCTCTGATACACTCTAACACTCTCAGACACACTCTGACACTCTCTATCACTCTCTGACTCAATCTGAAACTCTCAGACAGTCTCAGACAGTCTCAGACACTCTCTATCACTATCTGACAATCTCTGACACTCTCTGACACTCTCTGATACTCTCTGATACTCTCCAATACACTCTGACACTCTCTATCTCTCTCTGACACTCTCTGGCAATCGCATACACACTCAGACACTCTCTGACACTCTCTGAATCTCTCTGACACTTTCAGACACTCTCTGCCACTCTCTATCACTCTCTATCACTCTCAGACAGTCTCAGACACTGTCTGACACTCTCTATCACTCTCTGAATCTCTCCAACACTCTCAGACACTCTCTGACACTCTCTATCACTCTCTGACTCAATCTGAAACTCTCAGACAGTTTCAGACACTCTCTATCACTACTTGACAATCTCTGACACTCTCTGACACTCTCTGATACTCTCTGATACTCTCCAATACACTCTGACACTCTCTATCTCTCTCTGACACTCTCTGACAATCTCATACACTTTCAGACACTCTCTGACACTCTCTGAATCTCTCTGACACTTTCAGACACTCTCTGCCACTCTCTATCACTCTCTATCACTCTCAGACAGTCTCAGACACTGTCTGACACTCTCTATCACTCTCTGAATCTCTCTGACACTTTCAGACAAACTCTGCCACTCTCTATCACTCTCTGACACTCTCTGACACTCTCTGACACTCTCACACTCTCTGACACTCTCTCACGCTCTCTGAAACTCTCTGACCCTCTCTGACAATCTCTGACAATCTGTGACAAACTCTATCACTCTCTGACACTCTCTGACACACTCAGACACTCTCTATCACTCTCTGACACTATCAGACACTCTCTGCCACTCTCTATCACTCTCTATCACTCTCTGACACGTTCAGACACTCTCTAACACTCTCTATCACTCTCTGACACCCTCTGACACTCTCCATCACTCTCAGACACTCTCTGACACTCTCTGACTCTCGCACACTCTCTGACACCCTCTGACACTGTTTCACACGCTCTGACACTCTCCGACCCTCTCTGACCCTCTCTGACACTCTCAGACACTCTCAGACACTCTCTGGCACACTCTATCACTCTCTGACACTCTCGATCACTCTCTGACACTCTCTATCACTCTCTATCACTCTCTGACACTCTCCGATGCACTCTGATACACTCTGACACTCTCAGACACTCTCTGACGCACTCAGACACTCTCTGCCACTCTCTATCACTCTCTGACACTCTCTGATACACTCTAACACTCTCAGACACACTCTGACACTCTCTATCACTCTCTGACTCAATCTGAAACTCTCAGACAGTCTCAGACAGTCTCAGACACTCTCTATCACTATCTGACAATCTCTGACACTCTCTGACACTCTCTGATACTCTCTGATACTCTCCAATACACTCTGACACTCTCTATCTCTCTCTGACACTCTCTGGCAATCTCATACACACTCAGACACTCTCTGACACTCTCTGAATCTCTCTGACACTTTCAGACACTCTCTGCCACTCTCTATCACTCTCTATCACTCTCAGACAGTCTCAGACACTGTCTGACACTCTCTATCACTCTCTGAATCTCTCCAACACTCTCAGACACTCTCTGACACTCTCTATCACTCTCTGACTCAATCTGAAACTCTCAGACAGTTTCAGACACTCTCTATCACTATCTGACAATCTCTGACACTCTCTGACACTCTCTGATACTCTCTGATACTCTCCAATACACTCTGACACTCTCTATCTCTCTCTGACACTCTCTGACAATCTCATACACTTTCAGACACTCTCTGACACTCTCTGAATCTCTCTGACACTTTCAGACACTCTCTGCCACTCTCTATCACTCTCTATCACTCTCAGACAGTCTCAGACACTGTCTGACACTCTCTATCACTCTCTGAATCTCTCTGACACTTTCAGACAAACTCTGCCACTCTCTATCACTCTCTGACACTCTCTGACACTCTCTGACACTCTCACACTCTCTGACACTCTCTCACGCTCTCTGAAACTCTCTAACACACTCTGTCCCTCTTTGACACTCTCTGACACTATCTGACACTCTCTGACACTCTAACACTCTCTGACACTCTCACACTCACTGACACTCTCTGACACTCTCTCACACTCTCTGACATTCTCTCACTCTCTCTGACACTCTCTGACCCTCTCTGACAATCTCTGACAATCTGTGACAAACTCTATCACTCTCTGACACTCTCTGACACACGCAGACACTCTCTATCACTCTCTGACACTTTTAGACACTCTCTGCCACTCTCTATCACTCTATATCACTCTCTGACACGTTCAGACACTCTCTAACACTCTCTATCTCTCTCTGACACTCTCTGACAATCGCATACACACTCAGACACTCTCTGACACACTCTGAATCTCTCTGACACTTTCAGACACTCTCTGCCACTCTCTATCACTCTCTATCACTCTCAGACAGTCTCAGACACTGTCTGACACTCTCTATCACTCTCTGAATCTCTCTGACACTTTCAGACAAACTCTGCCACTCTCTATCACTCTCTGACACTCTCTGACACTCTCACACTCTCTGACACTCTCTCACGCTCTCTGAAACTCTCTGACACACTCTGTCCCTCTTTGACTCTCTCTGACACTATCTGACACTCTCTGACACTCTCACACTCTCTGACACTCTCACACTCTCTGACACTCTGACACTCTCTGACACTCTCTGACACTCTCTGACACTCTCTCACACTCTCTGACATTCTCTCACACTCTCTGACACTCTCTGACACTCTCTATCAATCTCTGACACTTTCAGACACTCTCTGCCACTCTCTATCACTCTATATCACTCTCTGACACGTTCAGACACTCTCTAACACTCTCTATCACTCTCTGACACTCTCTGACACTCTCCATCACTCTCAGACACTCTCTGACACTTTCAGAAACTCTTGCCACTCTCTATCACTCTCTGACACTCTCTGAAATTCTCTGACCCTCTCTGACACTCTCAGACACTCTCAGACACTCTCTGGCACACTCTATCACTCTCTGACACTCTCTATCAGTCTCTGACACTCTCTGATGCACTCTGATGCACTCTGATACACTCTGACACTCTCAGACACTCTCAGACACTCTCTGACACACTCAGACACTCTCTGCCACTCTCTATCACTCTCTGACACTCTCTGATACACTCTAACACTCTCAGACACTCTCTGACACTCTCTATCACTCTCTGACTCAATCTGAAACTCTCAGACAGTCTCAGACACTCTCGATCACTCTCTGACACTCTCTGACACTCTCTGATACTCCCTGATACTCTCTGACACTCTCTGACACTCTCTATCACTCTCTGTCACTCTCTGACAATCTCAGACACACTCAGACACTCTCTGCCACTCTCTATCACTCTCTGACACTCTCTGATTCTTTCTGAACCTCTCTGACACTCTCGATCACTCTCTGACCCTCTCTGACACTCTCACACCCACTCAGACACACGCTGACACTCACTATCACTCTCTGACACTATCTGACACATTCAGACATTCTCTGCCACTCTCTATTACTCTCTGTCACTCTCTGTCACTCTCTGACACTCTCTGACACTCTCACACTCTCGGACCATCTCTGACACTCTCTATCACTCTCTGACACTCTCTGCCACTCTCTATCACTCTCTGACACTCTCTGACACTCTCTGATTCTCGCACACTCTCTGACACTCTTTCACACTCTCTGACACTCTCTGACCCTCTCTGACACTCTCAGACATTCTCTGGCACACTCTATCAATCTCTGACACTCTCTATCACTCTCTATCACTCTCTGACACTCTCTGATGCTCTCTGGCACTCTCAGAGACTCTCTGACACTCTCTATCACTCCCTGACACACTCTGATACACTCTGACACTCTCAGACACTCTCTGACACACTCAGACACTCTCTACCACTCTCTATCACGCTCTGACACTCTCTGATACACTCTAACACTCTCAGACACACTCTGACACTCTCTATCACTCTCTGACTCAATCTGAAACTCTCAGACAGTCTCAGACACTCTCTATCGCTATCTGACAATCTCTGACACTCTCTGACACTCTCTGATACTCTCTGATACTCTCCAATACACTCTGACTCTCTCTATCTCTCTCTGACACTCTCTGACAATCTCATACACACTCAGACACTTTCAGACAATCTCTGCAACTCTCTATCACTCTCTATCACTCTCAGACAATCTCTGCCACTCTCTATCACTCTCTGACACTCTCTGACACTCTCACACTCTCTGACAATCTCTCACGCTCTCTGAAACTCTCTGACACACTCTGTCCCTCTTTGACACTCTCTGACACTATCTGACACTCTCTGACACTCTCACACTCTCTGACACTCTCACACACTCTGACACTCTCACACTCTCTGACACTCTCTGACACTCTATCACACTCTCTGACATTCTCTCACACTCTCTGACACTCTCTGACCCTCTCGGACAATCTCTGACAATCTGTGACAAACTCTATCACTCTCTGACACTCTCTGACACACTCAGACATTCTCAATCACTCTCTGACACTTTCAGACACTCTCTGCCACTCTCTATCACTCTATATCACTCTCTGACACGTTCAGACACTCTCCATCACTCTCTATCACTCTCTGACACTCTCTGACACTCTCTGACTCTCGCACACTCTCTGACACCCTCTGACAGTGTTTCACACGCTCCGACACTCTCTGACCCTCTCTGACCCTCTCTGACACTCTCAGACACTCTCAGACACTCTCTGGCACACTCTATCACTCTCTGACACTCTCTATCACTCACTATCACTCTCTGACACTCTCTGATGCACTCTGATACACTCTGACACTCTCAGACACTCTCTGACACACTCAGACACTCTCTGTCACTCTCTATCACTCTCTGACACTCTCTGATACACTCTAACACTCTCAGACACTCTCTGGCACTCTCTATCACTCTCTGACTGAATCTGAAACTCTCAGACAGTCTCAGACACTCTCGATCACTCTCTGACACTCTCTGACACTCTCTGATACTCCCTGATACTCTCTGACACTGTCTGACACTCTCTATCACTCTCTGACACTCTCTGACAATCTCAGACACACTCAGACACTCTCTGCCACTCTCTATCACTCTCTGACACTCTCTGATTCTTTCTGAACCTCTCTGACACTCTCGATCACTCTCTGACCCTCGATGACACTCTCACACCCACTCAGACACACGCTGACACTCACTATCACTCTCTGACACTTTCTGACACATTCAGACATTCTCTGCCACTCTCTATTACTCTCTGTCACTCTCTGTCACTCTCTGACACTCTCTGACACTCTCACAGTCTCGGACCCTCTCTGATACTCTCTATCACTCTCTGACACTCTCTGACAATCTCTATCACTCTCTGACACTCTCTGACAATCTTAGAGACACTCAGACACTCTCTGACACGCTCTGACACTTTCAGACACTCTCTGCCACTCTCTATCACTCTCTAGCACTCTCTGACACTCTCTGACACTCTCTAACTCTCTCTGACACTCTCTGACACTTTCAGACACGCTCATGAACACTCAGACACACTCAGACTCTCTCCACAACTCTCTATCACTCTCTATCACTCTCTATCACTCTCTGACACTATCTGATACACTCTGGCACTCTCAGACACTCTCTTACACTCTCCATCACTCTCTGACAATCTCTGATGCACTCTGAAACTCTCAGACAGACTCTGACACACTCAGACACTCTCTACCACACTCTCTCACTCTCTCACACTGTCTGACACTCTCTGATACACTCTAACACTCTCAGACACTCTCTGATACTCTCTATCACTATCTGACACTCGCTGACACTCTCAGACAGTCTCAGACACTCTCTATCACTATCTGACAATCTCTGACACTCTCTGACACTCTCTGATACTCTCTGATACTCTCCAATACACTCTGACACTCTCTATCTCTCTCTGACACTCTCTGACAATCTCATACACACTCAGACACTCTCTGACACTCTCGAGCACTCTCTGAAACTCTCTGACACTTTCAGACACTCTCTGCCACTCTCTATCACTCTCTATCACTCTCAGACAGTCTCAGACACTCTCTGAGGCTCTCTGACACACTCTGACACACTCACACTCTCTGAAACTCTCACACTCTCGGACCCTCTCTGACACTCTCTGACACTCTCTTTCACTCTCTGACACTCTCTGACACTCTCTATCACTCTCTGACACTCTCTGACACTTTCAGACACTCTCTGCCACTCTCTGCCACTCTCTATCACTCTCTGACACTCTCTGACACTTTCAGACACTCTCTGCCACTCTCTATCACTCTCTATCACTCTCAGACAGTCTCAGACACTCTCAGACACTCTCTGACACTCTCTGACACACTCTGACACATTCACACTCTCCTACACTCTCACACTCTCGGACCCTCTCTGACACTCTCTGACACACTCAATCAATCTCTGACACTCTCTGACACTCTCTGACACTCTCTGACACTTTCAGACACTCTCTGACACTCTCTGACACTCTCTGACACTCTCTATCACTCTCTGACACTCTCTGACACTTTCAGACACTCTCTGCCACTCTCTGCCGCTCTCTATCACTCTCTGACACTCTCTGACACTCTCACACTCTCTGACACTCTCTCACACGCTCTGACACTCTCTGACACACTCTGTCCCTCTCTGACACACTCTGACACGATCTGACACTCTCTGACACTCTCACACTCTCTGACCCTCTCTGGCAATCTCTGACACTCTCTGACAAACTCTATCAATCTCTGACACTCTCTGACACACTCAGACACTCCCTATCACTCTCTGACACTTTCAGACACTCTCTGCCACTCTCTGTCACTCTATATCACTCTCTGAATCTTTCAGACACTCTCTATCACTCTCTATCACTCTCTATCACTCTCTGACACTCTCTGACACTCTCTGACACCCTCTGACATTCTCTCACACTCTCTGACACTCTCTGACCCTCTCTGACAATCTCTGACACTCTCTGACAAACTCTATCACTCTCTGACCCTCTCTGACAATCTCTGGCACTTTCAGATACTCTCAGACACACTCAGACACTCTCTGACACTCTATATCACTCTCTGACACTGTCAGGCACTCTCTTACACTCTCCATCACTCTCTGACACTCTCTGACACTCTCTGATACACTGTGACACTCTCAGACACACTCTGACACACTCAGACACTCTCCACCACACTCTATCACTCTCTCACACTGTCTGACACTCTCTGATACACTCTCACACTCTCAGACACTCTCTGACACTCTATCACTGTCTGACACTCGCTGACACTCTCAGACAGTCTCAGACACTCTCCAGCACTATCTGACAATCTCTGACACTCTCTGACACTCTCTGATACTCTCTGATACTCTCTAATACACTCTGACACACTCTATCTCTCTCTGACACTCTCTAACAATCTCATACACACTCAGACACTCTCTGACACTCTCTATCACTCTCAGACAGTCTCAGACACTCTCTGACACTCTCTGATACTCTCTGATGCTCTCTGAAACTCTCTGTTACACTCTGACACTCTCTGACACTCTCTATCACTCTTTGACACTCTCTATCACTCTCTGACACTCTCTGACAATCTCAGACACTCTCTGATACACTCTAACACTCTCAGACACTCTGACACTCCATCACTCTCTGATACAATCTGACACTCTCAGACAGTCTCAGACACTCTCTATCTCTCTCTGACACTCTCTGAAAATCTCTGAAACTCTCTGATACACTCTGACATTCTCTGACACTCTCTATCACTCTCTGACACTCTCTGACAATCTCAGACACACTCAGACACTCTCTGACACTCTCTTTCACTCTCTGACACTCTCTGACACTCTCTGACCCTCTCCATCACTCTCTGACCCTCTCTGACACTCTCAGACTCACTCACACACTCGCTGACACTCACTTTCACTCTCTGACACTCTCTGACACTTTCAGACATTCTCTGACACTCTATATTACTCTCTATCACTCGCTGACACTTTCAGACACTCTCTGCCACTCTCTATCACTCTCTGTCACTCTCTGACACTCTCTGACATTCTCACACTCTCTGACACTCTCACACTCTCTGACACTCTCACACTCTCGGACCCTCTCTGACACTCACTATCACTCTCTGACACTCTCTACTACTCTCTGACACTCTCTATCACTCTCTGACACTCTCTGACAATCTCAGACACATTCAGACACTCTCTGACACTCTCTGCCACTCTCTCTCACTCTCTATCACTCTCAGACACTCTCTGACACTCTCTATCACTCTCTGACACTCTCTAATACACTCTGACACTCTCAGACACTGTCTGACACACTCAGACACTCTCTATCACTCTCTGACACTCTCTGATACACTCTAATACTCTGATACACTCTCTAACACTCTCGATCACTCTCTGACTCAATCTGAAACTCTCAGACAGTCTCAGACACTCTCTATCACTCTCTGACACTCTCCGACACTCTCTAATACACTCTGACACTCTCTATCACTCTCTGACACTCTCTGACAATCTCAGACACACTCAGACACTCTCTGCCACTCTCTATCACTCTCTGCCACTCTCTATCACTCTCTGACACTATCTGACACTCGCTGACACTCTCAGACAGTCTCAGACACTCTCTATCACTATCTGACAATCTCTGACACTTTCTGACACTCTCTGATACTCTCTGATACTCTCCAATACACTCTGACACTCTCTATCTCTCTCTGACACTCCCTGACAATCTCATGAACACTCAGACACTCTCTGACACTCTCGATCACTCTCTGACACTTTCAGACAGTCTCTGCCGCTCTCTATCACTCTCTATCACTCTCAGACAGTCTCAGACACTCTCTGACACTCTCTGATACTCTCTGATGTTCTCTGAAACTCTCTGTTACACTCTGACACTCTCTGACACTCTCTATCACTCTTTGACACTCTATCACTCTCTGACACTCTCTGACAATCTCAGACACTCTCTGATACACTCTAACACTCTCAGACACTCTGACACTCCATCACTCTCTGATACAATCTGACACTCTCAGACAGTCTCAGACACTCTCTATCTCTCTCTGACACTCTCTGAAAATCTCTGAAACTCTCTGATACACTCTGACATTCTCTGACACTCTCTATCACTCTCTGACACTCTCTGACAATCTCAGACACACTCAGACACTCTCTGACACTCTCTTTCACTCTCTGACACTCTCTGACACTCTCTGACCCTCTCCATCACTCTCTGACCCTCTCTGACACTCTCAGACTCACTCAGACACTCGCTGACACTCACTTTCACTCTCTGACACTCTCTGACACTTTCAGACATTCTCTGACACTCTATATTACTCTCTATCACTCGCTGACACTTTCAGACACTCTCTGCCACTCTCTATCACTCTCTGTCACTCTCTGACACTCTCTGACATTCTCACACTCTCTGACACTCTCACACTCTCTGACACTCTCACACTCTCGGACCCTCTCTGACACTCACTATCACTCTCTGACACTCTCTACTACTCTCTGACACTCTCTATCACTCTCTGACACTCTCTGACAATCTCAGACACATTCAGACACTCTCTGACACTCTCTGCCACTCTCTCTCACTCTCTATCACTCTCTGACACTCTCTGACCCTCTCTGACACTCTCACACTCTCTGACACTCTCACACACTCTTACACACTCTCTGACACTCTCTGACCCACTCTGACACTCTCTGTTCCTGTCTGACACTCTCTGACACTCTCACACTCTCTGACACTCTCACACTCTCTGACACACTCACACTCTCTGTCACTGCCACACTCTCAGACACTCTCAGACACCCTCTGACACTCTCCATCACTCTCTGACACTCTCTGATACACTGTGACACTCTCAGAAACACTCTGACACACTCAGACACTGTCTACCACACTCTATCACTCTCTCACACTGTCTGACACTCTCTGATACACTCTCACACTCTCAGACACTCTCTGACACTCTCTATCACTATCTGACACTCGCTGACACTCTCAGACAGTCTCAGACACTCTCTAGCACTATCTGACAATCTCTGACACTCTCTGACACTCTCTGACACTCTCTGATACTCTCTGATACTCTCGAATACACTCTGACACTCTCTATCTCTCTCTGACACTCTCTGACAATCTCATACACACTCAGACACTCTCTGACACTCTCTATCACTCTCTGACACTTTCAGACACTCTCTGCCACTCTCTATCACTCTCTATCACTTTCAGACAGTCTCAGACACTCTCTGACACTCTCTGATACTCTCTGATACTCTCTGACACTCTCTGACAATCTCAGACACACTCAGACACTCTCTGACACTTTCAGACACTCTCTGCCACTCTCTATCACTCTCTATCACTCTCTGAAACACTCTGCCACTCTGTGACTCTCTCTATCACTCTCTGACACTCTCTGACACTCTCTATCACTCTCTGACACTCTCTGACACTCTCTGACACTCGCACACTCTCTGAAACTCTCTGACACTCTTTCACACTCTCTGACACTCTCTGACCCTCTCTCAGACATTCTATGGCACACACTATCACTCTCTGACACTCTCTATCACTCTCGATCACTCTCTGACACTCTCTGCTACACTCTGGCACTCTCAGACACTCTCTGACACTCTCTATCACTCTCTGACACTCTCTAATACACTCTGACACTCTCAGACACTCTCTGACACACTCAGACACTCTCTACCACTCTCTATCACTCTCTGACACTCTCTGATACACTCTAATACTCTGATACACTCTCTAACACTCTCGATCACTCTCTGACTCAATCTGAAACTCTCAGACAGTCTCAGACACTCTCTATCACTCTCTGACACTCTCCGACACTCTCTAATACACTCTGACACTCTCTGACACTCTCTATCACTCTCTGACACTCTCTGACAATCTCAGACACACTCAGACACTCTCTGCCACTCTCTATCACTCTCTGCCACTCTCTATCACTCTCTGACACTATCTGACACTCGCTGAAACTCTCAGACAGTCTCAGACACTCTCTATCACTATCTGACAATCTCTGACACTTTCTGACACTCTCTGATACTCTCTGATACTCTCCAATACACTCTGACTCTCTCTATCTCTCTCTGACACTCCCTGACAATCTCATGAACACTCAGACACTGTCTGACACTCTCTATCTCTCTCTGAAACTCTCTGACACTCTCTGACACTCGCACACTCTCTGAAACTCTCTGACACTCTTTCACACTCTCTGACACTCTCTGACCCTCTCTCAGACATTCTCTGGCACACACTATCACTCTCTGACACTCTCTATCACTCTCGATCACTCTCTGACACTCTCTGCTACACTCTGGCACTCTCAGACACTGTCTGACACTCTCTATCACTCTCTGACACTCTCTGATACACTCTGACACTCTCAGACACTCTCTGACACACTCAGACACTCTCTACCACTCTCTATCACTCTCTGACACTCTCTGATACACTCTAATACTCTGATACACTCTCTAACACTCTCGATCACTCTCTGACTCAATCTGAAACTCTCAGACAGTCTCAGACACTCTCGATCACTCTCTGACACTCTCTGATACTCTCTAATACACTCTGACACTCTCTGACACTCTCTATCACTCTCTGACACTCTCTGACAATCTCAGACACACTCAGACACTCTTTGCCACTCTCTATCACTCTCTGCCACTCTCTATCACTCTCTGACACTATCTGACACTCGCTGACACTCTCAGACAGTCTCAGACACTCTCTATCACTATCTGACAATCTCTGATACTCTCTGATACTCTCCAATACACTCTGACACTCTCTATCTCTCTCTGACACTCCCTGACAATCTCATGCACACTCAGACACTGTCTGACACTCTCTATCTCTCTCTGAAACTCTCTGACACTTTCAGACACTCTCTGCCACTCTCTTTCACTCTCTATCACTCTCAGACAGTCTCAGACACTCTCTGACACTCTCTGATAATCTCTGATACTCTCAGACACTCTCTGACACTCTCTATCACTCTCTGACCCTCTCTATCACTCTCTGACACACTCTGACACTCTCTGATGCACTCTGGCACTCTCAGACACTCTCTGACACTCTCTGAAATTCTCTGCCACTCTCTGACACTCTCTACCACTCTCTGACACTCTCTGACACTCTCTGACACTCTCTCTGACACTCTCTCACACTCTCTGACACTCTCTGACACTCCCTGACCCTCCCTGACACTCTCTGAGACTCTCTGACACTCTCTATCACTCTCTGACACACTCTGACAATCTCAGACACACTCAGACACACTCTGCCACTCTCTATCACTCTCTGCCACTCTCTCTCACTCTCTGACACTCTCTGACACTCGCTGACACTCTCAGACAGTCTCAGACACTCTCTATCACGATCTGACAATCTCTGACACTTTCTGACACTCTCTGATACTCTCTGATACTCTCCAATACACTCTGACATTCTCTATCTCTCTCTGACACTCCCTGACAATCTCATACACACTCAGACACTCTCTGACAGACTCTATCAATCTCTGAAACTCTCTGACACTTTCAGACACTCTCTGCCGCTCTCTATCACTCTCTATCACTCTCAGACAGTCTCAGACACTCTCTGACACTCTCTGATAATCTCTGATATTCTCAGACACTCTCTGACACTCTCTATCACTCTCTGACACTCTCTATCACTCTCTGACACACTCTGACACTCTCTGATACACTCTGGCACTCTCAGACACTCTCTGACACTCTCTGAAATTCTCTGCCACTCTCTGACACTCTCTACCACTCTCTGACACTCTCTGACACTCTCTCTGACACTCTCTCACACTCTCTGACACTCTCTGACACTCCCTGACCATCCCTGACACTCTCTGAGACTCTCTGACACTCTCTATCACTCTCTGACACTCTCTGACAATCTCAGACACACTCAGACACTCTCTGCCACTCTCTATCACTCTCTGACACTCTCTGACACTCTCTGACCCTCTCGATCACTCTCTGACCCTCTCTGATACTCTCACACCCACTCAGACACTCGCTGACACTCACTATCACTCTCTGATACTCTCTGACACATTCAGACATTCTCTGCCACTCTCTATTACTCTCTATCACTCGCTGACACTTTCAGACACACTCTGCCACTCTCTATCACTCTCTGTCAAACTCTGACACTCTCTGACACTCTCACACTCTCTGACAGTCTCACACTCTCTGACACTCTCACACTCTCGGACCCTCTATGACACTCTCTATCACTCTCTGACACTCTCTGACACTCTCTATCACTCTCTGACACTCTCTGACACTCTCTGACAATCTCAGACACACTCAGACACTCTCTGACACTCTCTGACACTCTCTATCACTCTCTGACACTCTCTGACACTTTCAGACACTCTCTGCCACTCTCTATCACTCTCTATCACTCTCTGACACTCTCTGACACTCTCTAACACTCTCTGACACTCTCTGACACTCTCTGACACTTTCAGACACTCTCAGACACTCTCAGACACACTCAGACACTCTCTACCACTCTCTGACACTCTCTGACACTCTCTATCACTCTCTGACACTCTCTGACACTCTCTAACACTCTCTGACACTCTCTGACACTCTCTGACACTTTCAGAGAGATGGGGATTTAAGGCAGAAATTCAGGGAGCTAGGGTGGAAGCTTAGAGCGAGAACAACCAGAGTTGTTATCTCTGGGTTGTTGCCTGTGCCACGTGATAGCGAAGAGAGGAATAGGGAGAGAGAGGAGTTGAACACGTGGCTGCAGGGATGGTGTAGGAGGGAGGGTTTTGGTTTCCTGGATAATTGGGGCTCTTTCTGGGGTAGGTGGGACCTCTACAAACAGGATGGTCTTCACCTGAACCAGAGGGGTACCAATATCCTGGGGGGGGAGATTTGTTAGTGCTCTTCGGGGGGGTTTAAACTAAATCAGCAGGGGAATGGGAACCTAAATTGCAGTGCCAGTGTACAGGCTGTTGAGAGTAGTGAGGTAGGGGATAAGGTTACAGGGACGCAAGAGGGCACTGGCAAGCAAGAACTTGGTTTAAAGTGTGTCTACTTCAACGCCAGGAGCATCCGGAATAAGGTGGGTGAGCTTGCAGCATGGGTTGGTACCTGGGATCCTGATGTTGTGGCCATTTCGGAGACATGGGTAGAGCAGGGGCAGGAATGGATGTTGCAGGTTCCGGGATTTAGATGTTTCAGAAAGAACAGAGAAGAGGGTAAAAGAGGGGGGGGTGTGGCATTGTTAATCAAGGAAAGTATTACAGCGGCAGAAAAGACGTTTGAGGACTCGTCTACTGAGGTAGTATGGGCCGAGGTTAGAAACAGGAGAGGAGGGGTCACCCTGTTGGGAGTTTTCTATAGACCTCCGAATATTCCAGAGATGTAGAGGAAAGGATAGCGAAGATGATTCTCGACAGGAGCGAGAGTAACAGGGTAGTGGTGATGGGGGACTTTAACTTTCCAAATATTGACTGGAAATACTATAGTTCGAGTACTTTAGATGGGTCTGTTTTTGTCCAGTGTGTGCAGGAGGGTTTTCTGACACAGTATGTGGACAGGCCAACCAGGGGCGATGCCACATTGGATTTGGTACTGGGTAATGAACCCGGCCAGGTGTTCGATTTAGATGTAGGTGAGCACTTTGGCGATAGTGATCACAATTCGGTTAGGTTTACCTTAGCGATGGGCAGGGACAGGTATATACCGCAGGGCAAGAATTATAGCTGGGGGAAAGGAAATTATGACGCGATTAGGCAAGATTTAGGATGTGTAGGATGGGGAAGGAAACTTCAGGGGATGGGCACAAACGAAATGTGGAGCTTATTCAAGGAGCAGCTAATGCGTGTCCTTGATAAGTATGTACCTGTCAGGCAGGGAGGAAGATGTCGAGCAAGGGAGCCGTGGTTTACTCAAGAAGTTGAAGCGCTTGTCAAGAGGAAGAGGGCGGCTTATGTCAGGATGAGACGTGAAGGCTCAGTTAGGGCGCTTGAGAGTTACAAGCTAGCCAGGAAGGATCTAAAGGGAGGGCTAAGAAGAGCAAGGAGAGGACACGAGAAGTCATTGGCGGATAGGATCAAAGAAAACCCTAAGGCTTTCTATAGGTATATCAGGAATAAACGAATGATAAGAGTTAGAACAGGGCCAATCAAGGATAGTAGTGGGAAGTTGTGTGCGGAATCAGAGGAGATAGGGGAAGCGTTAAATGAATATTTTTCGTCAGTATTTACAGTAGAGAAAGAAAATGTTGCCGAGGAGATTACTGAGATACAGCCTACTAGGCTAGATGGGATTGAGATTCACAAGGAGGAGGTGTTAGCAATTTTGGAAAGAGTGAAAATAGATAAGTCCCCTGGGCCAGATGGGATCTATCCTAGGATTCTCTGGGAAGCCAGGGAGGAGATTGCAGAGCCGTTGTTGTTGATCTTTAAGTCGTCATTGTCGACAGGAGTAGTGCCGGAGGACTGGAGGATAGCAAATGTTGTCCCCTTGTTCAAGAAGGGGAGTAGAGACAGCCCTGGTAATTATAGACCTGTGAGCCTTACTTCGGTTGTGGGTAAAATGTTGGAAAAGGTTATAAGAGACAGGATTTATAATCATCTTGAAAAAAATAAGTTCATTTGCGATAGTCAGCACGGTTTTGTGAAAGGTAGGTCGTGCCTCACAAACCTTATTGAGTTTTTCGAGAAGGTGACCAAACAGGTGGATGAGGGTAAAGCCGTGGATGTGGTGTATATGGATTTCAGTAAGGCGTTTGATAAGGTTCCCCACGGTAGGCTATTGCAGAAAATACGCAAGTATGGGGTTGAAGGTGATTTAGAGCTTTGGATCAGAAATTGGCTAGCTGAAAGAAGACAGAGGGTGGTGGTTGATGGCAAATGTTCATCCTGGAGTTTAGTTACTAGTGGTGTACCGCAAGGTTCTGTTTTGGGGCCACTGCTGTTTGTCATTTTTATAAACGACCTGGATGAGGGTGTAGAAGGGTGGGTTAGTAAATTTGCAGATGACACGAAGGTCGGTGGAGTTGTGGATAGTGTCGAAGGGTGTTGTAGGGTACAGAGGGACATAGATAGGCTGCAGAGCTGGGCTGAGAGATGGCAAATGGAGTTTAATGCGGAGAAGTGTGAGGTGATTCACTTTGGAAGGAGTAACAGCAATGCAGAGTACTGGGCTAATGGGAAGATTCTTGGTAGTGTAGATGAGCAGAGAGATCTTGGTATCCAGGTACATAAATCCCTGAAAGTTGCTACCCAGGTTAATAGGGCTGTTAAGAAGGCATATGGTGTGTTATCCTTTATTAGTAGGGGGATCGAGTTTCAGAGCCACGGGGTCATGATGCAGCTGTACAAAACTCTGGTGAGGCCGCACCTGGAGTATTGCGTGCAGTTCTGGTCACCGCATTATAGGAAGGATGTCGAAGCTTTGGAAAGGGTGCAGAGGAGATTTACTAGGATGTTGCCTGGTATGGAAGGAAGGTCTTACGAGGAAAGGCTGAGGGACTTGGGGTTGTTTTCGTTAGAGAGAAGGAGGAGGAGAGGTGACTTAATAGAGACATACAAGATAATCAGAGGGTGAGATAGGGTGGTTAGTGAGACTCTTTTTCCTCGGATGAGGATGGCAAACACGAGGGGACATAGCTTTAAGTTGAGGGGTGAAAGATATAGGACAGATGTCAGAGGTAGTTTCTTTACGCAGAGAGTAGTAGGGGCGTGGAACGCCCTGCCTGCAACAGTAGTAGACTCGCCAACTTTAAGGGCATTTAAGTGGTCATTGGATAGACATATGGATGTAAATGGAATAGTGTAGGTCAGATGATCGGCGCAACATCGAGGGCCGAAGGGCCTGTACTGCACTGTAATATTCTAATTCTAATTCTAATTCAGACACTCTCAGACACTCTCAGACACACTCAGACACTCTCTACCACTCTCTGACACTCTCTGACACTCTCTGATACACTCTGGCACTCTCAGACACTCTCTTACACTCTCCATCTCTCTCTGACAATCTCTGATGCACTCTGAAACTCTCAGAGACACTCTGACACACTCAGACACTCTCTACCACACTCTATCACTCTCTCACACTGTCTGACACTCTCTGATGCACTCTAACACTCTCAGACACTCTCTGACACTCTCACACTCTCGGACCCTCTCTGACACTCACTATCACTCTCTGACACTCTCTGACACTCTCTATCACTCTCTGACACTCTCTATCACTCTCTCTCACTCTCTATCACTCTCTGGCACTCTCTGACACTCTCAGACACTCTCTACCACACTCTATCACTCTCTCACACTGTCTGACACTCTCTGATGCACTCTAACACTCTCAGGCACTCTCTGACACTCTCACACTCTCGGACCCTCTCTGACACTCACTATCACTCTCTGACACTCTCTGACACTCTCTATCACTCTCTGACACTCTCTATCACTCTCTGACACTCTCTGACAATCTCAGACACATTCAGACACTCTCTGACACTCTCTGCCACTCTCACACTCTCTGACACTCTCACACACTCTTACACACACTCTGACACTCTCTGACCCACTCTGACACTCTCTGTTACTGTCTGACACTCTCTGACACTCTCACACTCTCTGACACTCTCACTCTCTCTGACACTCTCTGACACTCTCTGAAACTCTCTCACACTCTCTGACACTCTCTGACCCTCACTGGCACTCTCTGACACTCTCTGACACTCTATATCACTATCTGATAATCTCAGACACCCTCTTACACTCTCCATCACTCTCTGACACTCTCTGATACACTGTGACACTCTCAGAAACACTCTGACACAATCAGACACTCTCCACCACCCTCTATCACTCTCTCACACTGTCTGACACTCTCTGATACACTCTCACACTCTCAGACACTCTCTGACACTCTCTATCACTATCTGACACTCTCTGACACTCTCTGACACTCTCTGATACTCTCTGATACTCTCTAATACACTCTGACACTCTCTATCTCTCTCTGACACCCTCTGACAATCTCATACACACTCAGACACTCTCTGACACTCTCTATCACTCTCTGACACTTTCAGACACTCTCTGCCACTCTCTATCACTCTCTATCACTATCTGACACTCGCTGACACTCTCAGACAGTCTCAGACACTCTCTAGCACTATCTGACACTCTCTGACACTCTCTGGCACTCTCTGACACTCTCTGATACTCTCTGACACTCTCTGACACTCTCTGACAATCTCAGACACACTCAGACACTCTCTGACACTTTCAGACACTCTCTGCCACTCTCTATCACTCTCTATCACTCTCTGAAACACTCTGCCACTCTGTGACTCTCTCTATCACTCTCTGACACTCTCTGACACTCTCTATCACTCTCTATCACTCTCTGACACTCTCTGACGCTCTCTGACACTCGCACACTCTCTGAAACTCTCTGACACTCTTTCACACTCTCTGACACTCTCTGACCCTCTCTGACCCTCTCTCAGACATTCTCTGGCACACACTATCACTCTCTGACACTCTCTATCACTCTCGATCACTCTCTGACACTCTCTGCTACACTCTGGCACTCTCAGACACTCTCTGACACTCTCTATCACTCTCTGAGACTCTCTGATACACTCTGACACTCTCAGACACTCTCTGACACACTCAGACACTCTCTACCACTCTCTATCACTCTCTGACACTCTCTGATACACTCTAATACTCTCATACACTCTCTAACACTCTCGATCACTCTCTGACTCAATCTGAAACTCTCAGAGATTCTCAGACACTCTCTATCACTCTCTGACACTCTCTGATACTCTCTAATACACTCTGACACTCTCTGACACTCTCTATCACTCTCTGACACTCTCTGACAATCTCAGACACACTCAGACACTCTCTGCCACTCTCTATCACTCTCTGCCACTCTATCACTCTCTGACACTATCTGACACTCGCTGACACTCTCAGACAGTCTCAGACACTCTCTATCTCTATCTGACAATCTCTGACACTTTCTGACACTCTCTGATACTCTCTGATACTCTCCAATACACTCTGACACTCTCCATCTCTCTCTGACACTCCCTGACAATCTCTTACACACTCAGACACTCTCTATCACTCTCTATCACTCTCTACCACTCTCTGACCCTCTCTGATGCTCTCTGACACTCTCTCTGACACTCTCTCACACTCTCTGACACTCTCTGACACTCCCTGACCCTCCCTGACACTCTCTGAGACTCTCTGACACTCTCTATCACTCTCTGACACTCTCTGACAATCTCAGACACACTCAGACACTCTCTGCCACTCTCTATCACTCTCTGCCACTCTCTCTCACTCTCTGACACTCGCTGACACTCTCAGACAGTCTCAGACACTCTCCATCACTATCTGACAATCTCTGACACTTTCTGACACTCACTGATACTCTCTGATACTCTCCAATACACTCTGACATTCTCTATCTCTCTCTGACACTCCCTGACAATCTCATACACACTCAGACACTCTCTGACAGACTCTATCACTCTCTATCACTCTCAGACAGACTCAGACATTCTCTGACACTCTCTGATAATCTCTGATACTCTCAGACACTCTCTGACACTCTCTATCACTCTCTGACACTCTCTATCACTCTCTGACACACTCTGACACTCTCTGATACACTCTGGCACTCTCAGACACTCTCTGACACTCTCTGAAATTCTCTGCCACTCTCTGACACTCTCTACCACTCTCTGACTCTCTCTGACACTCTCTCTGACACTCTCTCACACTCTCTGACACACTCTGACACTCTCTGATACACTCTAACACTCTCAGACACTCTCTGACACTCTCTATCACTATCTGACATTCTCTAAGACTCTCAGACAGTCTCAGACACTCTCTGACACTCTCTGACACTCTTTGATACTCTCTGATACTCCCTGATACTCTCTGACACTCTCTATCACTCTCTGACAATCTCAGACACACGCAGACACTCTCTGACACTATCTGACACTCTGGATCACTCTCTGACACTCTCTGACACTTTCAGACACTCTCTGCCACTCTCTGTCACTCTCTATTACTCGCTGACACTTTCAGACACTCTCTGCCACTCTCTATCTCTCTCTATCACTCTCTGACACTCTCCGACACTCTCTATCACTCTCTGACACTCTCTGACACTTTCAGACACTCTCTGCCACTCTCTATCACTCTCTGACACTCTCTGACACTCTCTCACACTCTCTGACACACTCTGACGCAATCTGTCCCTCTCTGACACTCTCTGACACTATCGGACACTCTCTGACACTCTCACTCTCTCTGACACTCTCACACTCTCTGACACTCTCTGACACTCTCTGACACTCTCTATCACTCTTTGACACTCTCTATCACTCTCTGACACTCTCTGACAATCTCAGACACATTCAGACACTCTCTGACACTCTCTGCCACTCTCTCTCACTCTCTATCACTCTCTGACACTCTCTGACACTCTCTCACTCTCTGACACTCTCACACACTCTTACACACTCTCTGACACTCTCTGACCCACTCTGACACTCTCTGTTCCTGTCTGACACTCTCTGACACTCTGACACTCTCTGACACTCTCTGACCCTCTCTGGCACTCTCTGACACTCTCTGACACTCTATATCACTCTCTGACACTCTCAGACACCCTCTGACACTCTCCATCACTCTCTGACACTCTCTGATACACTGTGACACTCTCAGAAACTCTCTGACACACTCAGACACTGTCTACCACACTCTATCACTCTCTCACACTGTCTGACACTCTCTGATACACTCTCACAATCTCAGACACTCTCTGACACTCTCTAACACTATCTGACACTCTCAGACAGTCTCAGACACTCTCTAGCACTATCTGACACTCTCTGACACTCTCTGACACTCTCTGATACTCTCTGATACTCTCGAATACACTCTGACACTCTCTATCTCTCTCTGACACTCTCTGACAATCTCATACACACTCAGACACTCTCTGACACTCTCTATCACTCTCTGACACTTTCAGACACTCTCTGCCACTCTCTATCACTCTCTATCACTTTCAGACAGTCTCAGACACTCTCTGACACTCTCTGATACTCTCTGATACTCTCTGACACTCTCTGACACTCTCTGATACTCTCTGATACTCTCGAATACACTCTGACACTCTCCATCTCTCTCTGACACTCTCTGACAATCTCATACACACTCAGACACTCTCTGACACTCTCTATCACTCTCTGACACTTTCAGACACTCTCTGCCACTCTCTATCACTCTCTATCACTTTCAGACAGTCTCAGACACTCTCTGACACTCTCTGATCATCTCTGATACTCTCTGACACTCTCTGACAATCTCAGACACACTCAGACACTCTCTGACACTTTCAGACACTCTCTGCCACTCTCTATCACTCTCTATCACTCTCTGAAACACTCTGCCACTCTGTGACTCTCTCTATCACTCTCTGACACTCTCTGACACTCTCTATCACTCTCTGACACTCTCTGACACTCTCTGACACTCGCACACTCTCTGAAACTCTCTGACACTCTCTGACCCTCTCTCAGACATTCTCTGGCACACACTATCACTCTCTGACACTCTCTATCACTCTCGATCACTCTCTGACACTCTCTGCTACACTCTGGCACTCTCAGACACTCTCTGACACTCTCTATCACTCTCTGACACTCTCTAATACACTCTGACACTCTCAGACACTCTCTGACACACTCAGACACTCTCTACCACTCTCTATCACTCTCTGGCACTCTCTGATACACTCTAATACTCTGATACACTCTCTAACAGTCTCGATCACTCTCTGACTCAATCTGAAACTCTCAGACAGTCTCAGACACTCTCGATCACTCTCTGACACTCTCTGATACTCTCTAATACTCTCTGACACTCTCTGACACTCTCTATCACTCTCTGACACTCTCTGACAATCTCAGACACACTCAGACAGTCTCTGCCACTCTCTATCACTCTCTGCCACTCTCTATCACTCTCTGACACGATCTGACACTCGCTGACACTCTCAGACAGTCTCAGACACTCTCTATCACTATCTGACAATCTCTGACACTTTCTGACACTCTCTGATACTCTCTGATACTCTCCAATACACTCTGACACTCTCTATCTCTCTCTGACACTCCCTGACAATCTCATGCACACTCAGACACTGTCTGACACTCTCTATCTCTCTCTGAAACTCTCTGACACTTTCAGACACTCTCTGCCACTCTCTGATAATCTCTGATACTCTCAGACACTCTCTGACACTCTCTGAAATTCTCTGACCCTCTCTGACACTCTCTACCACTCTCTACCACTCTCTGACACTCTCTGACACTCTCTCTGACACTCTCTCACACTCTCTGACACTCTCTGACACTCTCTGACACTCCCTGACCCTCCCTGACACTCTCTGAGACTCTCTGACACTCTCTATCACTCTCTGACACACTCTGACAATCTCAGACACACTCAGACACTCTCTGCCACTCTCTATCACTCTCTGCCACTCTCTCTCACTCTCTGACACTCTCTGACACTCGCTGACACTCTCAGACAGTCTCAGACACTCTCTATCACGATCTGACAATCTCTGACACTTTCTGACACTCTCTGATACTCTCTGATACTCTCCAATACACTCTGACATTCTCTATCTCTCTCTGACACTCGCTGACAATCTCATACACACTCAGACACTCTCTGACAGACTCTATCACTCTCTGAAACTCTCTGACACTTTCAGACACTCTCTGCCACTCTCCATCACTCTCTATCACTCTCTATCACTCTCAGACAGTCTCAGACACTCTCTGACACTCTCTGATAATCTCTGATATTCTCAGACACTCTCTGACACTCTCTATCACTCTCTGACACTCTCTATCACTCTCTGACACACTCTGACACTCTATCATACACTCTGGCACTCTCAGACACTCTCTGAAATTCTCTGACACTCTCTGACACTCTCTACCACTCTCTGACACTCTCTGACACTCTCTCTGACACTCTCCCACACTCTCTGACACTCTCTGACACTCCCTGACCATCCCTGACACTCTCTGAGACTCTCTGACACTCTCTATCACTCTCTGACACTCTCTGACAATCTCAGACACACTCAGACACTCTCTGCCACTCTCTATCACTCTCTGACACTCTCTGACACTCTCTGACACTCTCTGACCCTCTCGATCACTCTCTGACCCTCTCTGATACTCTCACACCCACTCAGACACTCGCTGACACTCACTATCACTCTCTGATACTCTCTGACACATTCAGACATTCTCTGCCACTCTCTATTACTCTCTATCACTCGCTGACACTTTCAGACACACTCTGCCACTCTCTATCACTCTCTGTCAAACTCTGACCCTCTCTGACACTCTCTATCACTCTCTATCACTCTCTGACACTCTCTGACACACTCTATCACTCTCTGACACTCTCTGACACTCTCTGACAATCTCAGACACACTCAGACACTCTCTGACACTCTCTGACACTCTCTGACACACTCTATCACTCTCTGACACTCTCTGACACTCTCTGACAATCTCAGACACACTCAGACACTCTCTGACACTTTCAGACACTCTCTGCCACTCTCTGATAATCTCTGATACTCTCAGACACTCTCTGACACTCTCTGAAATTCTCTGACCCTCTCTGACACTCTCTACCACTCTCTACCACTCTCTGACACTCTCTGACACTCTCTCACACTCTCTGACACTCTCTGACACTCTCTGACACTCCCTGACCCTCCCTGACACTCTCTGAGACTCTCTGACACTCTCTATCACTCTCTGACACACTCTGACAATCTCAGACACACTCAGACACTCTCTGCCACTCTCTATCACTCTCTGCCACTCTCTCTCACTCTCTGACACTCTCTGACACTCGCTGACAATCTCAGACAGTCTCAGACACTCTCTATCACGATCTGACAATCTCTGACACTTTCTGACACTCTCTGATACTCTCTGATACTCTCCAATACACTCTGACATTCTCTATCTCTCTCTGACACTCGCTGACAATCTCATACACACTCAGACACTCTCTGACAGACTCTATCACTCTCTGAAACTCTCTGACACTTTCAGACACTCTCTGCCACTCTCCATCACTCTCTATCACTCTCTATCACTCTCAGACAGTCTCAGACACTCTCTGACACTCTCTGATAATCTCTGATATTCTCAGACACTCTCTGACACTCTCTATCACTCTCTGACACTCTCTATCACTCTCTGACACACTCTGACACTCTATCATACACTCTGGCACTCTCAGACACTCTCTGAAATTCTCTGCCACTCTCTGACACTCTCTACCACTCTCTGACACTCTCTGACACTCTCTCTGACACTCTCTCACACTCTCTGACACTCTCTGACACTCCCTGACCATCCCTGACACTCTCTGAGACTCTCTGACACTCTCTATCACTCTCTGACACTCTCTGACAATCTCAGACACACTCAGACACTCTCTGCCACTCTCTATCACTCTCTGACACTCTCTGACACTCTCTGACACTCTCTGACCCTCTCGATCACTCTCTGACCCTCTCTGATACTCTCACACCCACTCAGACACTCGCTGACACTCACTATCACTCTCTGATACTCTCTGACACATTCAGACATTCTCTGCCACTCTCTATTACTCTCTATCACTCGCTGACACTTTCAGACACACTCTGCCACTCTCTATCACTCTCTGTCAAACTCTGACCCTCTCTGACACTCTCTATCACTCTCTATCACTCTCTGACACTCTCTGACACACTCTATCACTCTCTGACACTCTCTGACACTCTCTGACAATCTCAGACACACTCAGACACTCTCTGACACTCTCTGACACTCTCTGACACTCTCTATCACTCTCTGACACTCTCTGACACTTTCAGACACTCTCTGCCACTCTCTATCACTCTCTGACACTCTCTGACACTTTCAGACACTCTCAGACACTCTCAGACACACTCAGACACTCTCTACCACTCTCTGACACTCTCTATCACTCTCTGACACTCTCTGACACTCTCTAACACTCTCTGACACTCTCTGACACTCTCTGACACTTTCAGACACTCTCAGACACTCTCAGACACACTCAGACACTCTCTACCACTCTCTGACACTCTCTGACACTCTCTGATACACTCTGGCACTCTCAGACACTCTCTTACACTCTCCATCACTCTCTGACAATCTCTGATGCACTCTGAAACTCTCAGAGACACTCTGACACACTCAGACACTCTCTACCACACTCTATCACTCTCTCACACTGTCTGACACTCTCTGATGCACTCTAACACTCTCAGACACTCTCTGACACTCTCTATCACTCTCTGACACTCTCTGACACTCTCTATCACTCTCTGACACTCTCTATCACTCTCTGACACTCTCTGATAATCTCAGACACATTCAGACACTCTCTCACACTCTCTGACACTCTCACACACTCTTACACACACTCTGACACTCTCTGACCCACTCTGACACTCTCTGTTACTGTCTGACACTCTCTGCCACTCTCACACTCTCTGACACTCTCACTCTCTCTGACACTCTCTGACACTCTCTGAAACTCTCTCACACTCTCTGACACTCTCTGACCCTCTCTGGCACTCTCTGACACTCTCTGACACTCTCTGACACTCTCTGACACTCTCAGACACCCTCTTACACTCTCCATCACTCTCTGACACTCTCTGATACACTGTGACACTCTCAGAAACACTCTGACACATTCAGACACTCTCTACCACCCTCTATCCCTCTCTCACACTGTCTGACACTCTCTGATACACTTTCACACTCTCAGAAACTCTCTGACACTCTCTATCACTATCTGACACTCGCTGACACTCTCAGACAGTCTCAGACACTCTCTAGCACTATCTGACAATCTCTGACACTCTCTGACACTCTCTGACACTCTCTGATACTCTCTGATACTCTCTAATACACTCTGACACTCTCTATCTCTCTCTGACACCCTCTGACAAACTCATACACACTCAGACACTCTCTGACACTCTCTATCACTCTCTGACACTTTCAGACACTCTCTGCCACTCTCTATCACTATCTGACACTCGCTGACACTCTCAGACAGTCTCAACAACTCTCTAGCACTATCTGACACTCTCTGACACTCTCTGGCACTCTCTGACACTCTCTGATACTCTCTGACACTCTCTGACACTCTCTGACAATCTCAGACACACTCAGACACTCTCTGACACTTTCAGACACTCTCTGCCACTCTCTGACACTCTCTATCACTCTCTGACACTCTCTGACACTCTCTAACACTCTCTGACACTCTGTGACACTCTCTGACACTTTCAGACACTCTCAGACACTCTCAGACACACTCAGACAATCTCTGACACTCTCTGACACTCTCTGACACTCTCTATCACTCTCTGACACTCTCTGACACTTTCAGACACTCTCTGCCACTCTCTATCACTCTCTGACACTCTCTGACACTTTCAGACACTCTCAGACACTCTCAGACACACTCAGACACTCTCTACCACTCTCTGACACTCTCTATCACTCTCTGACACTCTCTGACACTCTCTAACACTCTCTGACACTCTCTGACACTCTCTGACACTTTCAGTCACTCTCAGACACTCTCAGACACACTCAGACACTCTCTACCACTCTCTGACACTCTCTGACACTCTCTGATACACTCTGGCACTCTCAGACACTCTCTTACACTCTCCATCACTCTCTGACAATCTCTGATGCACTCTGAAACTCTCAGAGACACTCTGACACACTCAGACACTCTCTACCACACTCTATCACTCTCTCACACTGTCTGACACTCTCTGATGCACTCTAACACTCTCAGACACTCTCTGACACTCTCTATCACTCTCTGACACTCTCTGACACCCTCTATCACTCTCTGACACTCTCTATCACTCTCTGACACTCTCTGATAATCTCAGACACATTCAGACACTCTCTCACACTCTCTGACACTCTCACACACTCTTACACACACTCTGACACTCTCTGACCCACTCTGACACTCTCTGTTACTGTCTGACACTCTCTGACACTCTCACACTCTCTGACACTCTCACTCTCTCTGACACTCTCTGACACTCTCTGAAACTCTCTCACACTCTCTGACACTCTCTGACCCTCTCTGGCACTCTCTGACACTCTCTGACACTCTCTGACACTCTCTGACACTCTCAGACACCCTCTTACACTCTCCATCACTCTCTGACACTCTCTGATACACTGTGACACTCTCAGAAACACTCTGACACACTCAGACACTCTCTACCACCCTCTATCCCTCTCTCACACTGTCTGACACTCTCTGATACACTTTCACACTCTCAGAAACTCTCTGACACTCTCTATCACTATCTGACACTCGCTGACACTCTCAGACAGTCTCAGACACTCTCTAGCACTATCTGACAATCTCTGACACTCTCTGACACTCTCTGACACTCTCTGATACTCTCTGATACTCTCTAATACACTCTGACACTCTCTATCTCTCTCTGACACCCTCTGACAATCTCATACACACTCAGACACTCTCTGACACTCTCTATCACTCTCTGACACTTTCAGACACTCTCTGCCACTCTCTATCACTATCTGACACTCGCTGACACTCTCAGACAGTCTCAACAACTCTCTAGCACTATCTGACACTCTCTGACACTCTCTGACACTCTATGACAATCTCAGACACACTCAGACACTCTCTGACACTTTCAGACACTCTCTGCCACTCTCTGACACTCTCTATCACTCTCTGACACTCTCTGACACTCTCTAACACTCTCTGACACTCTGTGACACTCTCTGACACTTTCAGACACTCTCAGACACTCTCAGACACACTCAGACAATCTCTGATGCACTCTGAAACTATCAGAGACACTCTGACACACTCAGACACTCTCTACCACACTCTATCACTCTCTCACACTGTCTGACACTCTCTGATGCACTCTAACACTCTCAGACACTCTCTGACACTCTCACACTCTCGGACCCTCTCTGACACTCACTATCACTCTCTGACACTCTCTGACACTCTCTATCACTCTCTGACACTCTCTATCACTCTCTCTCACTCTCTATCACTCTCTGGCACTCTCTGACACTCTCAGACACTCTCGACCACACTCTATCACTCTCTCACACTGTCTGACACTCTCTGATGCACTCTAACACTCTCAGACACTCTCTGACACTCTCACACTCTCGGACCCTCTCTGACACTCACTATCACTCTCTGACACTCTCTGACACTCTCTATCACTCTCTGACACTCTCTATCACTCTCTGACACTCTCTGACAATCTCAGACACATTCAGACACTCTCTGACACTCTCTGCCACTCTCTCTCACTCTCTATCACTCTCTGGCACTCTCTCACTCTCTGACACTCTCACACACTCTTACACACACTCTGACACTCTCTGACCCACTCTGACACTCTCTGTTACTGTCTGACACTCTCTGACACTCTCACACTCTCTGACACTCTCACTCTCTCTGACACTCTCTGACACTCTCTGAAACTCTCTCACACTCTCTGACACTCTCTGACCCTCTCTGGCACTCTCTGACACTCTCTGACACTCTATATCACTCTCTGACACTCTCAGACACCCTCTTACACTCTCCATCACTCTCTGACACTCTCTGATACACTGTGACACTCTCAGAAACACTCTGACACACTCAGACACTCTCTACCACCCTCTATCACTCTCTCACACTGTCTGACACTCTCTGATACACTCTCACACTCTCAGACACTCTCTGACACTCTCTATCACTATCTGACACTCGATGACACTCTCAGACAGTCTCAGACACTCTCTAGCACTATCTGACAATCTCTGACACTCTCTGACACTCTCTGACACTCTCTGATACTCTCTGATACTCTCTAATACACTCTGACACTCTCTATCTCTCTCTGACACCCTCTGACAATCTCATACACACTCAGACACTCTCTGACACTCTCTATCACTCTCTGACACTTTCAGACACTCTCTGCCACTCTCTATCACTCTCTATCACTATCTGACACTCGCTGACACTCTCAGACAGTCTCAGACACTCTCTAGCACTATCTGACACTCTCTGACACTCTCTGGCACTCTCTGACACTCTCTGATACTCTCTGACACTCTCTGACACTCTCTGACAATCTCAGACACACTCAGACACTCTCTGACACTCGCACACTCTCTGAAACTCTCTGACACTCTTTCACACTCTCTGACACTCTCTGACCCTCTCTGACCCTCTCTCAGACATTCTCTGGCACACACTATCACTCTCTGACACTCTCTATCACTCTCGATCACTCTCTGACACTCTCTGCTACACTCTGGCACTCTCAGACACTCTCTGACACTCTCTATCACTCTCTGAGACTCTCTGATACACTCTGACACTCTCAGACACTCTCTGACACACTCAGACACTCTCTGACTCAATCTGAAACTCTCAGAGAGTCTCAGACACTCTCTATCACTCTCTGACACTCTCTGATACTCTCTAATACACTCTGACACTCTCTGACACTCTCTATCACTCTCTGACACTCTCTGACAATCTCAGACACACTCAGACACTCTCCGCCACTCTCTGTCACTCTCTGCCACTCTATCACTCTCTGACACTATCTGACACTCGCTGACACTCTCAGACAGTCTCAGACACTCTCTATCACTATCTGACAATCTCTGACACTTTCTGACACTCTCTGACACTCTCTGATACTCTCCAATACACTCTGACACTCTCCATCTCTCTCTGACACTCCCTGACAATCTCATACACACTCAGACACTCTCTGACACTCTCTATCACTCTCTGAAACTCTCTGACACTTTCAGACACTCTCTGCCACTCTCTATCACTCGCTATCACTCTCTATCACTCTCAGACAGTCTCAGACACTCTCTGACATTCTCTGATAATCTCTGATACTCTCACACACTCTCTGACACTCTCTATCACTCTCTGACCCTCTCTATCACTCTCTGACACACTCTGACACTCTCTGATACACTCTGGCACTCTCAGACACTCTCTGACACTCTCTGAAATTCTCTGCCACTCTCTGACACTCTCTACCACTCTCTGACACTCTCTGACACTCTCTGACACTCTCTCTGACACTCTCTCACACTCTCTGACACTCTCTGACACTCCCTGACCCTCCCTGACACTCTCTGAGACTCTCTGACACTCTCTATCACTCTCTGACACTCTCTGACAATCTCAGACACACTCAGACACTCTCTGCCACTCTCTATCACTCTCTGCCACTCTCTCTCACTCTCTGACACTCGCTGACACTCTCAGACAGTCTCAGACACTCTCTATCACTATCTGACTATCTCTGACACTTTCTGACACTCTCTGATGCTCTCTGATACTCTCCAATACACTCTGACATTCTTTATCTCTCTCTGACACTCGCTGACAATCTCATACACACTCAGACACTCTCTGACAGACTCTATCACTCTCTGAAACTCTCTGACACTTTCAGACACTCTCTGCCACTCTCTATCACTCTCAGACTGTCTCAGACACTCTCTGACACTCTCTGATAATCTCTGATACTCTCAGACACTCTCTGACACTCTCTATCACTCTCTATCACTCTCAGACAGTCTCAGACACTCTCTGACACTCTCTGATAATCTCTGATATTCTCAGACACTCTCTGACACTCTCTATCACTCTCTGACACTCTCTATCACTCTCTGACACACTCTGACACTCTCTCATACACTATGGCTCTCTCAGACACTCTCTGACACTCTCTGAAATTCTCTGCCACTCTCTGACACTCTCTACCACTCTCTGACACTCTCTGACACTCTCTCTGACACTCTCTCACACTCTCTGACACTCTCTGACACTCCCTGACCATCCCTGACACTCTCTGAGACTCTCTGACACTCTCTATCACTCTCTGACACTCTCTGACAATCTCAGACACACTCAGACACTCTCTGCCACTCTCTATCACTCTCTGACACTCTCTGACACTCTCTGACACTCTCGATCACTCTCTGACCCTCTCTGATACTCTCACACCCACTCAGACACTCGCTGACACTCACTATCACTCTCTGATACTCTCTGACACATTCAGACATTCTCTGCCACTCTCTATTACTCTCTATCACTCGCTGACACTTTCAGACACACTCTGCCACTCTCTATCACTCTCTGTCAAACTCTGACCCTCTCTGACACTCTCTATCACTCTCTATCACTCTCTGACACTCTCTGACACACTCTATCACTCTCTGACACTCTCTGACACTCTCTGACAATCTCAGACACACTCAGACACTCTCTGACACTCTCTGACACTCTCTATCACTCTCTGACACTCTCTGACACTTTCAGACACTCTCTGCCACTCTCTATCACTCTCTGACACTCTCTGACACTCTCTAACACTCTCTGACACTCTCTGACACTTTCAGACACTCTCAGACACTCTCAGACACACTCAGACACTCTCTACCACTCTCTGACACTCTCTATCACTCTCTGACACTCTCTGACACTCTCTAACACTCTCTGACACTCTCTGACACTCTCTGACACTTTCAGACACTCTCAGACACTCTCAGACACACTCAGACACTCTCTACCACTCTCTGACACTCTCTGACACTCTCTGATACACTCTGGCACTCTCAGACACTCTCTTACACTCTCCATCACTCTCTGACAATCTCTGATGCACTCTGAAACTCTCAGAGACACTCTGACACACTCAGACACTCTCTACCACACTCGATCACTCTCTCACACTGTCTGACACTCTCTGATGCACTCTAACACTCTCAGACACTCTCTGACACTCTCACACTCTCGGACCCTCTCTGACACTCACTATCACTCTCTGACACTCTCTGACACTCTCTATCACTCTCTGACACTCTCTATCACTCTCTGACACTCTCTGATAATCTCAGACACATTCAGACACTCTCTCACACTCTCTGACACTCTCACACACTCTTACACACACTCTGACACTCTCTGACCCACTCTGACACTCTCTGTTACTGTCTGACACTCTCTGACACTCTCACACTCTCTGACACTCTCACTCTCTCTGACACTCTCTGACACTCTCTGAAACTCTCTCACACTCTCTGACACTCTCTGACCCTCTCTGGCACTCTCTGACACTCTCTGACACTCTCTGACACTCTCTGACACTCTCAGACACCCTCTTACACTCTCCATCACTCTCTGACACTCTCTGATACACTGTGACACTCTCAGAAACACTCTGACACACTCAGACACTCTCTACCACCCTCTATCACTCTCTCACACTGTCTGACACTCTCTGATACACTTTCACACTCTCAGAAACTCTCTGACACTCTCTATCACTATCTGACACTCGCTGACACTCTCAGACAGTCTCAGACACTCTCTAGCACTATCTGACAATCTCTGACACTCTCTGACACTCTCTGACACTCTCTGACACTATCTGATACTCTCTGATACTCTCTAATACACTCTGACACTCTCTATCTCTCTCTGACACCCTCTGACAATCTCATACACACTCAGACACTCTCTGACACTCTCTATCACTCTCTGACACTTTCAGACACTCTCTGCCACTCTCTATCACTATCTGACACTCGCTGACACTCTCAGACAGTCTCAACAACTCTCTAGCACTATCTGACACTCTCTGGCACTCTCTGACACTCTCTGATACTCTCTGACACTCTCTGACACTCTCTGACAATCTCAGACACACTCAGACACTCTCTGACACTTTCAGACACTCTCTGCCACTCTCTGACACTCTCTATCACTCTCTGACACTCTCTGACACTCTCTAACACTCTCTGACACTCTGTGACACTCTCTGACACTTTCAGACACTCTCAGACACTCTCAGACACACTCAGACAATCTCTGATGCACTCTGAAACTCTCAGAGACACTCTGACACACTCAGACACTCTCTACCACACTCTATCACTCTCTCACACTGTCTGACACTCTCTGATGCACTCTAACACTCTCAGACACTCTCTGACACTCTCACACTCTCGGACCCTCTCTGACACTCACTATCACTCTCTGACACTCTCTGACACTCTCTATCACTCTCTGACACTCTCTATCACTCTCTCTCACTCTCTATCACTCTCTGGCACTCCCTGACACTCTCAGACACTCTCGACCACACTCTATCACTCTCTCACACTGTCTGACACTCTCTGATGCACTCTAACACTCTCAGACACTCTCTGACACTCTCACACTCTCGGAACCTCTCTGACACTCACTATCACTCTCTGACACTCTCTGACACTCTCTATCACTCTCTGACACTCTCTATCACTCTCTGACACTCTCTGACAATCTCAGACACATTCAGAAACTCTCTGACACTCTCTGCCACTCTCTCTCACTCTCTATCACTCTCTGGCACTCTCTGACACTCTCTGACACTCTCACACTCTCTGACACTCTCACACACTCTTACACACACTCTGACACTCTCTGACCCACTCTGACACTCTCTGTTACTGTCTGACACTCTCTGACACTCTCACACTCTCTGACACTCTCACTCTCTCTGACACTCTCTGACACTCTCTGAAACTCTCTCACACTCTCTGACACTCTCTGACCCTCTCTGGCACTCTCTGACACTCTCTGACACTCTATATCACTCTCTGACACTCTCAGACACCCTCTTACACTCTCCATCACTCTCTGACACTCTCTGATACACTGTGACACTCTCAGAAACACTCTGACACACTCAGACACTCTCTACCACCCTCTATCACTCTCTCACACTGTCTGACACTCTCTGATACACTCTCACACTCTCAGACACTCTCTGACACTCTCTATCACTATCTGACACTCGATGACACTCTCAGACAGTCTCAGACACTCTCTAGCACTATCTGACAATCTCTGACACTCTCTGACACTCTCTGACACTCTCTGATACTCTCTGATACTCTCTAATACACTCTGACACTCTCTATCTCTCTCTGACACCCTCTGACAATCTCATACACACTCAGACACTCTCTGACACTCTCTATCACTCTCTGACACTTTCAGACACTCTCTGCCACTCTCTATCACTCTCTATCACTATCTGACACTCGCTGACACTCTCAGACAGTCTCACACACTCTCTAGCACTATCTGACACTCTCTGACACTCTCTGGCACTCTCTGACACTCTCTGACACTCTCTGACAATCTCAGACACACTCAGACACTCTCTGACACTCGCACACTCTCTGAAACTCTCTGACACTCTTTCACACTCTCTGACACTCTCTGACCCTCTCTGACCCTCTCTCAGACATTCTCTGGCACACACTATCACTCTCTGACACTCTCTATCACTCTCGATCACTCTCTGACACTCTCTGCTACACTCTGGCACTCTCAGACACTCTCTGACACTCTCTATCACTCTCTGAGACTCTCTGATACACTCTGACACTCTCAGACACTCTCTGACACACTCAGACACTCTCTGACTCAATCTGAAACTCTCAGAGAGTCTCAGACACTCTCTATCACTCTCTGACACTCTCTGATACTCTCTAATACACTCTGACTCTCTCTGACACTCTCTATCACTCTCTGACACTCTCTGACAATCTCAGACACACTCAGACACTCTCTGCCACTCTCTGTCACTCTCTGCCACTCTATCACTCTCTGACACTATCTGACACTCGCTGACACTCTCAGACAGTCTCAGACACTCTCTATCACTATCTGACAATCTCTGACACTTTCTGACACTCTCTGACACTCTCTGATACTCTCCAATACACTCTGACACTCTCCATCTCTCTCTGACACTCCCTGACAATCTCATACACACTCAGACACTCTCTGACACTCTCTATCACTCTCTGAAACTCTCTGACACTTTCAGACACTCTCTGCCACTCTCTATCACTCTATATCACTCTCTACCACTCTCAGACAGTCTCAGACACTCTCTGACATTCTATGATAATCTCTGATACTCTCACACACTCTCTGACACTCTCTATCACTCTCTGACCCTCTCTATCACTCTCTGACACACTCTGACACTCTCTGATACACTCTGGCACTCTCAGACACTCTCTGACACTCTCTGAAATTCTCTGCCACTCTCTGACACTCTCTACCACTCTCTGACACTCTCTGACACTCTCTGACACTCTCTCTGACACTCTCTCACACTCTCTGACACTCTCTGACACTCCCTGACCCTCCCTGACACTCTCTGAGACTCTCTGACACTCACTATCACTCTCTGACACTCTCTGACAATCTCAGACACACTCAGACACTCTCTGCCACTCTCTATCACTCTCTGCCACTCTCTCTCACTCTCTGACACTCGCTGACACTCTCAGACAGTCTCAGACACTCTCTATCACTATCTGACAATCTCTGACACTTTCTGACACTCTCTGATGCTCTCTGATACTCTCCAATACACTCTGACATTCTCTATCTCTCTCTGACAATCCCTGACAATCTCATACACACTCAGACACTCTCTGACAGACTCTATCACTCTCTGAAACTCTCTGACACTTTCAGACACTTTCTGCCACTCTCTATCACTCTCAGACTGTCTCAGACACTCTCTGACACTCTCTGATAATCTCTGATACTCTCAGACACTCTCTGACACTCTCTATCACTCTCTGACACCCTCTATCACTCTCTGACACACTCTGACACTCTCTGATACACTCTGGCACTCTCAGACACTCTCTGACACTCTCTGAAATTCTCTGCCACTCTCTGACACACTCTACCACTCTCTGACACTCTCTGACACTCTCTCTGACACTCTCTCACACTCTCTGACACACTCTGACACTCTCTGATACACTCTAACACTCTCAGACAATCTCTGACACTCTCTATCACTATCTGACATTCTCTATCACTCTCAGACAGTCTCAGACACTCTCTGACACTCTCTGACACTCTTTGATACTCTCTGATACTCTCTGATACTCTCTGACACTCTCTATCACTCTCTGACAATCTCAGACACACGCAGACACTCTCTGACACTATCTGACACTCTGGATCACTCTCTGACACTCTCTGACACTTTCAGACACTCTCTGCCACTCTCTGTCACTCTCTATTACTCGCTGACACTTTCAGACACTCTCTGCCACTCTCTATCTCTCTCTATCACTCTCTGACAATCTCTGACACACTCTGACACACTCACACTCTCTGACACTCTCACACTCTCGGACCCTCTCTGACACTCTCTGACACTCTCTATCACTCTCTGACACTCTCTGCCACTCTCTATCACTCTCTGACACTCTCTGACACTCTCTGACACTCTCACACTCTCTGACACTCTCTCACACTCTCTGACACACTCTGACGCAATCTGTCCCTCTCTGACACTCTCTGACACTATCGGACACTCTCTGACACTCTCACACTCTCTGACACTCTCACACTCTCTGACACTCTCTGACACTCTCTGACACTCTCTGACATTCTCTCACACTCTCTGACACTCTCTGACACTCTCTGACCCTCTCTGACAATCTCTGACACTCTCTGACACTCTCTGACAAACTCTATCACTCTCTGACACTCTCTGACACTTTCAGACACTCTCTGCCACTCTCTATCACTCTATATCACTCTCTGAAACTTTCAGACACTCTCTATCACTCTCTATCACTCTCTGACACTCTCTGACACTCTCGGACACTCTCGGACACTCAGACACTCTCTGACACTTTCAGACACTCTCTGCCACTCTCTATCACACTCTGACACTCTCTGACACTCACACACTCTGAGACACTCTCTGACACTCTTTCACACTCTCTGACACTCTCTGACCCTCTCTGACCCTCTCTGACACTCTCAGACACTCTCTGGCATACTCTATCACTCTCTGACACTCTCTATCACTGTCAATCATTCTCAATCACTCTCAATCACTCTCTGACCCTCTCTGACTATCTCTGGCACTCTCAGACACTCTCTGACACTCTCTATCTTTCTCTGACACTCTCTGATACACTCTGACACTCTCAGACACTCTCTGACACACTCAGACACTATCTACCACTCTCTATCACTCTCTGACACTCTCTGATACACTCTAACACTCTCAGACACTCTCTGACACTCTCTATCACTCTCTGACTCAATCTGACACTCTCAGACAGTCTCAGACACTCTCTATCACTCTCTGACACTCTCTGACACTCTCTGATACTCTCTGATACACTCTGACACTCTCTGACACTATCTATCATTCTCTGACACTCTCTGACAATCTCAGACACGCTCAGACACTCTCTGACACTCTATATCACTCTCTGACACTCTCTGACACTTTCAGGCACTCTCTGCCACTCTCTATCACTCTATATCACTCTCTGACACTTTCATACACTCTCTATCACTCTCTATCACTCTCTATCACTCTCTGACACTTTCAGACACTCTCTGCCACTCTCTATCACTCGATATCACTCTCTGACACTTTCATACACTCTCCATCACTCTCTATCACTCTCTATCACTCTCTGACACTCTCTATCACTCTCTGACACTCTCTGACACTCTCTGCCACTCTCTGCCACTCTCTATCACTCTCTATCACTCTCTGACACTCTCTGACGCTCTCTGACACTCGCACACTCTCTGACACTCTTTCACACTCTCTGACACTCTCTGACCCTCTCTGACCCTCTCTGACACTCTCTGACTCTCTCTATCACTGTCAATCATTCTCAATCGCTCTCAATCACTCTCTGAACCTCTCTGACACTCTCTGGACTTTCAGATACTCTCAGACACACTCAGACACTCTCTCTCACTCTCTCTCACTCTCTGACACTCTCTGAAGCACTCTGGCACTCTCAGACACTCTCTGACACTCTCTATCATTCTCTGACACTCTCTGATACACTCTGACAGTCTCAGACACTCTCTGACACACTCAGACACTCTCTGACACTCTCTGATACACTCAGATACTCTCTACCACACTCTACCACTCTCTGAAACTCTCTCATACACTCTAACACTCTCAGACACTCGCTGAAACTCTCTATCACTCTCTGACTCAATCTGACACTCTCAGACAGTCTCTGACGCTCTCTATCACTCACTGACACTCTCTGACAATCTCAGACACACTCAGACACTCTCTGACACTCTCTGACACTCTCTATCACTCTCTGGCACTCTCTGACACTTTCAGACACTCTCTGCCACTCTCTATCATTCTCTGACACTCTCTGACACTCTCTGCCACTCTCTATCACTCTCTATCACTCTCTGACACTCTCTGACACTCTCTGACACTCGCACACACTCTGACACTCTCTGACACTCTTTCACACTCTCTGACACTCTCTGACCCTCTCTGACCCTCTCTGATACTCTCAGACACTCTCTGGCACTCTCTATCACTCTCTGACACTCTCTATCACTGTCAATAATTCTCAATCACTCTCAATCACTCTCTGAACCTCTCTGACACTCTCTGGCACTTTCAGATACTCTCAGACACACTCAGACACTCTCTCTCACTCTCTATCACTCTCTGACACTCTCTGAAGCACTCTGGCACTCGCAGACACTCTCTGACACTCTCTATCACTGTCTGACATTCTCTGATACACTCTGACACTCTCAGACACTCTCAGACACTCTCTGACACACTCAGACACTCTCTACCACACTCTATCACTCTCTGAAACTCTCTGATACACTCTAACACTCTCAGACACCCGCTGACACTCTCTATCACTCTCTGACTCAATCTTACACTCTCAGACAGTCTCTGACGCTCTCTATCACTCACTGACACTCTGACAATCTCAGACACAATCAGACACTCTCTGACACTCTCTATCACTCTCTGACACTCTCTGACACTTTCAGACACTCTCTGCCACTCGCTATCACTCTCTGACACTCTCTATCACTCTCTGACACTCTCTGACACTCTCAGACCCACTCAGACACTCGCTGACACTCACTTTCACTCTCTGACACTCTCTGATACACTCTGACACTCTCAGACACTCTCAGACACTCTCTGACACACTCAGAAACTCTCTACCACACTCTATCACTCTCTGAAACTCTCTGATACACTCTAACACTCTCAGACACCCGCTGACACTCTCTATCACTCTCTGACTCAATCTTACACTCTCAGACAGTCTCTGACGCTCTCTATCTCTCTCTGACACTCTCTATCACTCTCTGACACTCTCTGACACTCTCTGCCACTCTCTGCCACTCTCTATCACTCTCTATCACTCTCTGACACTCTCTGCCACTCTCTATCACTCTCTATCACTCTCTGACACTCTCTGACACTCTCTGACACTCTCTGACACTCGCACACACTCTGACACTCTCTGACACTCTTTCACACTCTCTGACACTCTCTGACCCTCTCTGACCCTCTCTGATACTCTCAGACACTCTCTGGCACTCTCTATCACTCTCTGACACTCTCTATCACTGTCAATAATTCTCAATCACTCTCAATCACTCTCTGAACCTCTCTGACACTCTCTGGCACTTTCAGATACTCTCAGACACACTCAGACACTCTCTCTCACTCTCTATCACTCTCTGACACTCTCTGAAGCACTCTGGCACTCGCAGACACTCTCTGACACTCTCTATCACTCTCTGACATTCTCTGATACACTCTGACACTCTCAGACACTCTCAGACACTCTCTGACACACTCAGACACTCTCTACCACACTCTATCACTCTCTGAAACTCTCTGATACACTCTAAGACTCTCAGACACCCGCTGACACTCTCTATCACTCTCTGACTCAATCTTACACTCTCAGACAGTCTCTGACGCTCTCTATCACTCACTGACACTCTGACAATCTCAGACACAATCAGACACTCTCTGACACTCTCTATCACTCTCTGACACTCTCTGACACTTTCAGACACTCTCTGCCACTCTCTATCACTCTCTGACACTCTCTATCACTCTCTGACACTCTCTGACACTCTCAGACCCACTCTGACACTCGCTGACACTCACTTTCACTCTCTGACACTCTCTGATACAATCTGACACTCTCAGACACTCTCAGACACTCTCTGACACACTCAGACACTCTCTACCACACTCTATCACTCTCTGAAACTCTCTGATACACTCTAACACTCTCAGACACCCGCTGACACTCTCTATCACTCTCTGACTCAATCTTACACTCTCAGACAGTCTCTGACGCTCTCTATCTCTCTCTGACACTCTCTATCACTCTCTGACACTCTCTGACACTCTCTGCCACTCTCTGCCACTCTCTATCACTCTCTATCACTCTCTGACACTCTCTGACGCTCTCTGACACTCGCACACTCTCTGACACTCTTTCACACTCTCTGACACTCTCTGACCCTCTCTGACCCTCTCTGACACTCTCTGACTCTCTCTATCACTGTCAATCATTCTCAATCGCTCTCAATCACTCTCTGAACCTCTCTGACACTCTCTGGACTTTCAGATACTCTCAGACACACTCAGACACTCTCTCTCACTCTCTCTCACTCTCTGACACTCTCTGAAGCACTCTGGCACTCTCAGACACTCTCTGACACTCTCTATCATTCTCTGACACTCTCTGATACACTCTGACAGTCTCAGACACTCTCTGACACACTCAGACACTCTCTGACACTCTCTGATACACTCAGATACTCTCTACCACACTCTACCACTCTCTGAAACTCTCTCATACACTCTAACACTCTCAGACACTCGCTGAAACTCTCTATCACTCTCTGACTCAATCTGACACTCTCAGACAGTCTCTGACGCTCTCTATCACTCACTGACACTCTCTGACAATCTCAGACACACTCAGACACTCTCTGACACTCTCTGACACTCTCTATCACTCTCTGGCACTCTCTGACACTTTCAGACACTCTCTGACACTCTCTATCATTCTCTGACACTCTCTGATACACTCTGACAGTCTCAGACACTCTCTGACACACTCAGACACTCTCTGACACTCTCTGATACACTCAGATACTCTCTACCACACTCTACCACTCTCTGAAACTCTCTCATACACTCTAACACTCTCAGACACTCGCTGAAACTCTCTATCACTCTCTGACTCAATCTGACACTCTCAGACAGTCTCTGACGCTCTCTATCACTCACTGACACTCTCTGACAATCTCAGACACACTCAGACACTCTCTGACACTCTCTGACACTCTCTATCACTCTCTGGCACTCTCTGACACTTTCAGACACTCTCTGCCACTCTCTATCATTCTCTGACACTCTCTGACACTCTCTGACACTCTCTGCCACTCTCTATCACTCTCTATCACTCTCTGACACTCTCTGACACTCTCTGACACTCTCTGACACTCGCACACACTCTGACACTCTCTGACACTCTTTCACACTCTCTGACACTCTCTGACCCTCTCTGACCCTCTCTGATACTCTCAGACACTCTCTGGCACTCTCTATCACTCTCTGACACTCTCTATCACTGTCAATAATTCTCAATCACTCTCAATCACTCTCTGAACCTCTCTGACACTCTCTGGCACTTTCAGATACTCTCAGACACACTCAGACACTCTCTCTCACTCTCTATCACTCTCTGACACTCTCTGAAGCACTCTGGCACTCGCAGACACTCTCTGACACTCTCTATCACTCTCTGACATTCTCTGATACACTCTGACACTCTCAGACACTCTCAGACACTCTCTGACACACTCAGACACTCTCTACCACACTCTATCACTCTCTGAAACTCTCTGATACACTCTAACACTCTCAGACACCCGCTGACACTCTCTATCACTCTCTGACTCAATCTTACACTCTCTGCCACTCTCTGCCACTCTCTATCACTCTCTATCACTCTCTGACACTCTCTGACGCTCTCTGACACTCGCACACTCTCTGACACTCTTTCACACTCTCTGACACTCTCTGACCCTCTCTGACCCTCTCTGACACTCTCTGACTCTCTCTATCACTGTCAATCATTCTCAATCGCTCTCAATCACTCTCTGAACCTCTCTGACACTCTCTGGACTTTCAGATACTCTCAGACACACTCAGACACTCTCTCTCACTCTCTCTCACTCTCTGACACTCTCTGAAGCACTCTGGCACTCTCAGACACTCTCTGACACTCTCTATCATTCTCTGACACTCTCTGATACACTCTGACAGTCTCAGACACTCTCTGACACACTCAGACACTCTCTGACACTCTCTGATACACTCAGATACTCTCTACCACACTCTACCACTCTCTGAAACTCTCTCATACACTCTAACACTCTCAGACACTCGCTGAAACTCTCTATCACTCTCTGACTCAATCTGACACTCTCAGACAGTCTCTGACGCTCTCTATCACTCACTGACACTCTCTGACAATCTCAGACACACTCAGACACTCTCTGACACTCTCTGACACTCTCTATCACTCTCTGGCACTCTCTGACACTTTCAGACACTCTCTGACACTCTCTATCATTCTCTGACACTCTCTGATACACTCTGACAGTCTCAGACACTCTCTGACACACTCAGACACTCTCTGACACTCTCTGATACACTCAGATACTCTCTACCACACTCTACCACTCTCTGAAACTCTCTCATACACTCTAACACTCTCAGACACTCGCTGAAACTCTCTATCACTCTCTGACTCAATCTGACACTCTCAGACAGTCTCTGACGCTCTCTATCACTCACTGACACTCTCTGACAATCTCAGACACACTCAGACACTCTCTGACACTCTCTGACACTCTCTATCACTCTCTGGCACTCTCTGACACTTTCAGACACTCTCTGCCACTCTCTATCATTCTCTGACACTCTCTGACACTCTCTGACACTCTCTGCCACTCTCTATCACTCTCTATCACTCTCTGACACTCTCTGACACTCTCTGACACTCGCACACACTCTGACACTCTCTGACACTCTTTCACACTCTCTGACACTCTCTGACCCTCTCTGACCCTCTCTGATACTCTCAGACACTCTCTGGCACTCTCTATCACTCTCTGACACTCTCTATCACTGTCAATAATTCTCAATCACTCTCAATCACTCTCTGAACCTCTCTGACACTCTCTGGCACTTTCAGATACTCTCAGACACACTCAGACACTCTCTCTCACTCTCTATCACTCTCTGACACTCTCTGAAGCACTCTGGCACTCGCAGACACTCTCTGACACTCTCTATCACTCTCTGACATTCTCTGATACACTCTGACACTCTCAGACACTCTCAGACACTCTCTGACACACTCAGACACTCTCTACCACACTCTATCACTCTCTGAAACTCTCTGATACACTCTAACACTCTCAGACACCCGCTGACACTCTCTATCACTCTCTGACTCAATCTTACACTCTCAGACAGTCTCTGACGCTCTCTATCACTCACTGACACTCTGACAATCTCAGACACAATCAGACACTCTCTGACACTCTCTATCACTCTCTGACACTCTCTGACACTTTCAGACACTCTCTGCCACTCTCTATCACTCTCTGACACTCTCTATCACTCTCTGACACTCTCTGACACTCTCAGACCCACTCAGACACTCGCTGACACTCACTGTCACTCTCTGACACTCTCTGATACAATCTGACACTCTCAGACACTCTCAGACACTCTCTGACACACTCAGACACTCTCTACCACACTCTATCACTCTCTGAAACTCTCTGATACACTCTAACACTCTCAGACACCCGCTGACACTCTCTATCACTCTCTGACTCAATCTTACACTCTCAGACAGTCTCTGACGCTCTCTATCTCTCTCTGACACTCCCTGACAATCTCATACACACTCAGACACTCTCTGACACTCTCTATCACTCTCTGAAACTCTCTGACACTTTCAGACACTCTCTGCCACTCTCTATCACTCTCTATCACTCTCAGACAGTCTCAGACACTCTCTGACACTCTCTGATAATCTCTGATACTCTCACACACTCTCTGACACTCTCTATCACTCTCTGACACACTCTGACACTCTCTGATACACTCTGGCACTCTCAGACACTCTCTGACACTCTCTGAAATTCTCTGCCACTCTCTGACACTCTCTACCACTCTCTGACACTCTCTGACACTCTCTGACACTCTCTCTGACACTCTCTCACACTCTCTGACACTCTCTGGCACTCCCTGACCCTCCCTGACACTCTCTGAGACTCTCTGACACTCTCTATCACTCTCTGACACTCTCTCTCACTCTCTGGCACTCCCTGACCCTCCCTGACACTCTCTGAGACTCTCTGACACTCTCTATCACTCTCTGACACTCTCAATCACTCTCTGACACTCTCTGACAATCTCAGACACACTCAGACACTCTCTGCCACTCTCTATCACTCTCTGCCACTCTCTCTCACTCTCTGACACTCGCTGACACTCTCAGACAGTCTCAGACACTCTCTATCACTATCTGACAATCTCTGACACTTTCTGACACTCTCTGATGCTCTCTGATACTCTCCAATACACTCTGACATTCTCTATCTCTCTCTGACACTCCCTGACAATCTCATACACACTCAGACACTCTCTGACAGACTCTATCACTCTCTGAAACTCTCTGACACTTTCAGACACTCTCTGCCACTCTCTATCACTCTCAGACTGTCTCAGACACTCTCTGACACTCTCTGATAATCTCTGATACTCTCAGACACTCTCTGACACTCTCTATCACTCTCTGACACCCTCTATCACTCTCTGACACACTCTGACACTCTCTGATACACTCTGGCACTCTCAGACACTCTCTGACACTCTCTGAAATTCTCTGCCACTCTCTGACACTCTCGACCACTCTCTGACACTCTCTGACACTCTCTCTGACACTCTCTCACACTCTCTGACACACTCTGACACTCTCTGATACACTCTAACACTCTCAGATACTCTCTGACACTCTCTATCACTATCTGACATTCTCTATCACTCTCAGACAGTCTCAGACACTCTCTGACACTCTCTGACACTCTTTGATACTCTCTGATACTCTCTGATACTCTCTGACACTCTCTATCACTCTCTGACAATCTCAGACACACGCAGACACTCTCTGACACTATCTGACACTCTGGATCACTCTCTGACACTCTCTGACACTTTCAGACACTCTCTGCCACTCTCTGTCACTCTCTATTACTCGCTGACACTTTCAGACACTCTCTGCCACTCTCTATCTCTCTCTATCACTCTCTGACAATCTCTGACACACTCTGACACACTCACACTCTCTGACACTCTCACACTCTCGGACCCTCTCTGACACTCTCTGACACTCTCTATCACTCTCTGACACTCTCCGACACTCTCTATCACTCTCTGACACTCTCTGACACTTTCAGACACTCTCTGCCACTCTCTATCACTCTCTGACACTCTCTGACACTCTCTGACACTCTCACACTCTCTGACACTCTCTCACACTCTCTGACACACTCTGACGCAATCTGTCCCTCTCTGACACTCTCTGACACTATCGGACACTCTCTGACACTCTCACACTCTCTGACACTCTCACACTCTCTGACACTCTCTGACACTCTCTGACACTCTCTGACATTCTCTCACACTCTCTGACACTCTCTGACACTCTCTGACCCTCTCTGACAATCTCTGACACTCTCTGACACTCTCTGACAAACTCTATCACTCTCTGACACTCTCTGACACTTTCAGACACTCTCTGCCACTCTCTATCACTCTATATCACTCTCTGAAACTTTCAGACACTCTCTATCACTCTCTATCACTCTCTGACACTCTCTGACACTCTCGGACACTCTCGGACACTCAGACACTCTCTGACACTTTCAGACACTCTCTGCCACTCTCTATCACACTCTGACACTCTCTGACACTCACACACTCTGAGACACTCTCTGACACTCTTTCACAATCTCTGACACTCTCTGACCCTCTCTGACCCTCTCTGACACTTTCAGACACTCTCTGGCATACTCTATCACTCTCTGACACTCTCTATCACTGTCAATCATTCTCAATCACTCTCAATCACTCTCTGACCCTCTCTGACTATCTCTGGCACTCTCAGACACTCTCTGACACTCTCTATCTTTCTCTGACACTCTCTGACACTCTCTGACACTCTCTGCCACTCTCTATCACTCTCTGACACTCTCTGACACTCTCTGACACTCTCACACTCTCTGACACTCTCTCACACTCTCTGACACACTCTGACGCAATCTGTCCCTCTCTGACACTCTCTGACACTATCTGACACTCTCTGACACTCTCACACTCTCTGACACTCTCACACTCTCTGACACTCTCTGACACTCTCTGACATTCTCTCACACTCTCTGACACTCTCTGACAATCTCTGACCCTCTCTGACAATCTCTGACACTCTCTGACACTCTCTGACAAACTCTATCACTCTCTGACACTCTCTGACACTTTCAGACACTCTCTGCCACTCTCTATCACTCTATATCACTCTCTGAAACTTTCAGACACTCTCTATCACTCTCTATCACTCTCTGACACTCTCTGACACTCTCGGACACTCAGACACTCTCTGACACTTTCAGACACTCTCTGCCACTCTCTATCACACTCTGACACTCTCTGACACTCACACACTCTGAGACACTCTCTGACACTCTTTCACACTCTCTGACACTCTCTGACCCTCTCTGACCCTCTCTGACACTCTCAGACACTCTCTGGCATACTCTATCACTCTCTGACACTCTCTATCACTGTCAATCATTCTCAATCACTCTCAATCACTCTCTGACCCTCTCTGACTATCTCTGGCACTCTCAGACACTCTCTGACACTCTCTATCTTTCTCTGACACTCTCTGATACACTCTGACACTCTCAGACACTCTCTGACACACTCAGACACTATCTACCACTCTCTATCACTCTCTGACACTCTCTGATACACTCTAACACTCTCAGACACTCTCTGACACTCTCTATCACTCTCTGACTCAATCTGACACTCTCAGACAGTCTCAGACACTCTCTATCACTCTCTGACACTCTCTGACACTCTCTGATACTCTCTGATACACTCTGACACTCTCTGACACTATCTATCATTCTCTGACACTCTGACAATCTCAGACACTCTCTGACACTCTATATCACTCTCTGACACTCTCTGACACTTTCAGGCACTCTCTGCCACTCTCTATCACTCTATATCACTCTCTGACACTTTCATACACTCTCTATCACTCTCTATCACTCTCTATCACTCTCTGACACTTTCAGACACTCTCTGCCACTCTCTATCACTCGATATCACTCTCTGACACTTTCATACACTCTCCATCACTCTCTATCACTCTCTATCACTCTCTGACACTCTCTATCACTCTCTGACACTCTCTGACACTCTCTGCCACTCTCTATCACTCTCTATCACTCTCTGACACTCTCTGACGCTCTCTGACACTCGCACACTCTCTGACACTCTTTCACACTCTCTGACACTCTCTGACCCTCTCTGACCCTCTCTGACACTCTCTGACTCTCTCTATCACTGTCAATCATTCTCAATCGCTCTCAATCACTCTCTGAACCTCTCTGACACTCTCTGGACTTTCAGATACTCTCAGACACACTCAGACACTCTCTCTCACTCTCTCTCACTCTCTGACACTCTCTGAAGCACTCTGGCACTCTCAGACACTCTCTGACACTCTCTATCATTCTCTGACACTCTCTGATACACTCTGACAGTCTCAGACACTCTCTGACACACTCAGACACTCTCTGACACTCTCTGATACACTCAGATACTCTCTACCACACTCTACCACTCTCTGAAACTCTCTCATACACTCTAACACTCTCAGACACTCGCTGAAACTCTCTATCACTCTCTGACTCAATCTGACACTCTCAGACAGTCTCTGACGCTCTCTATCACTCACTGACACTCTCTGACAATCTCAGACACACTCAGACACTCTCTGACACTCTCCGACACTCTCTATCACTCTCTGGCACTCTCTGACACTTTCAGACACTCTCTGCCACTCTCTATCATTCTCTGACACTCTCTGACACTCTCTGCCACTCTCTATCACTCTCTATCACTCTCTGACACTCTCTGACACTCTCTGACACTCGCACACACTCTGACACTCTCTGACACTCTTTCACACTCTCTGACACTCTCTGACCCTCTCTGACCCTCTCTGATACTCTCAGACACTCTCTGGCACTCTCTATCACTCTCTGACACTCTCTATCACTGTCAATAATTCTCAATCACTCTCAATCACTCTCTGAACCTCTCTGACACTCTCTGGCACTTTCAGATACTCTCAGACACACTCAGACACTCTCTCTCACTCTCTATCACTCTCTGACACTCTCTGAAGCACTCTGGCACTCGCAGACACTCTCTGACACTCTCTATCACTCTCTGACATTCTCTGATACACTCTGACACTCTCAGACACTCTCAGACACTCTCTGACACACTCAGACACTCTCTACCACACTCTATCACTCTCTGAAACTCTCTGATACACTCTAACACTCTCAGACACCCGCTGACACTCTCTATCACTCTCTGACTCAATCTTACACTCTCAGACAGTCTCTGACGCTCTCTATCACTCACTGACACTCTGACAATCTCAGACACAATCAGACACTCTCTGACACTCTCTATCACTCTCTGACACTCTCTGACACTTTCAGACACTCTCTGCCACTCTCTATCACTCTCTGACACTCTCTATCACTCTCTGACACTCTCTGACACTCTCAGACCCACTCAGACACTCGCTGACACTCACTTTCACTCTCTGACACTCTCTGATACACTCTGACACTCTCAGACACTCTCAGACACTCTCAGACACTCTCTGACACACTCAGACACTCTCTACCACACTCTATCACTCTCTGAAACTCTCTGATACACTCTAACACTCTCAGACACCCGCTGACACTCTCTATCACTCTCTGACTCAATCTTACACTCTCAGACAGTCTCTGACGCTCTCTATCTCTCTCTGACACTCCCTGACAATCTCATACACACTCAGACACTCTCTGACACTCTCTATCACTCTCTGAAACTCTCTGACACTTTCAGACACTCTCTGCCACTCTCTATCACTCTCTATCACTCTCAGACAGTCTCAGACACTCTCTGACACTCTCTGATAATCTCTGATACTCTCACACACTCTCTGACACTCTCTATCACTCTCTGACACACTCTGACACTCTCTGATACACTCTGGCACTCTCAGACACTCTCTGACACTCTCTGAAATTCTCTGCCACTCTCTGACACTCTCTACCACTCTCTGACACTCTCTGACACTCTCTGACACTCTCTCTGACACTCTCTCTGACACTCTCTCACACTCTCTGGCACTCTCTGGCACTCCCTGACCCTCCCTGACACTCTCTGAGACTCTCTGACACTCTCTATCACTCTCTGACACTCTCTCTCACTCTCTGACACTCTCTGACACTCGCTGACACTCTCAGACAGTCTCAGACACTCTCTATCACTATCTGACAATCTCTGACACTTTCTGACACTCTCTGATACTCTCTGATACTCTCCAATACACTCTGACATTCTCTATCTCTCTCTGACACTCCCTGACAATCTCATACACACTCAGACACTCTCTGACAGACTCCATCACTCTCTGAAACTCTCTGACACTTTCAGACACTCTCTGCCACTCTCTATCACTCTCTATCACTCTCAGACAGTCTCAGACACACTCTGACACTCTCTGATAATCTCTGATACTCTCAGACACTCTCTGACACTCTCTGACGCTCTCTACCACTCTCTGACACTCTCTGACACTCTCTCTGACACTCTCTCACACTCTCTGACACTCTCTGACACTCCCTGACCCTCCCTGACACTCTCTGAGACTCTCTGACACTCTCTATCACTCTCTGACACTCTCTGACAATCTCAGACACACTCAGACACTCTCTGCCACTCTCTATCACTCTCTGACACTCTCTGACACTCTCTGACCCTCTCGATCACTCTCTGACCCTCTCTGATGCTCTCACACCCACTCAGACACTCGCTGACACTCACTATCACTCTCTGATACTCTCTGACACATTCAGACATTCTCTGCCACTCTCTATTACTCTCTATCACTCGCTGACACTTTCAGACACACTCTGCCACTCTCTATCACTCTCTGTCACTCTCTGACACTCACTGACACTCTCACACTCTCTGACACTCTCACACTCTCTGACACTCTCACACTCTCGGACCCTCTCTGACACTCTCTATCACTCTCTGACACTCTCTGACACTCTCTATCACTCTCTGACACTCTCTGACAATCTCAGACACACTCAGACACTCTCTGACAATCTCTGACACTCTCTATCACTCTATGACACTCTCTGACACTCTCTATCACTCTCTGACACTCTCTGACAATCTCAGACACACTCAGACACTCTCTGACAATCTCTGACACTCTCTATCACTCTATGACACTCTCTGACACTTTCAGACACTCTCTGCCACTCTCTATCACTCTCTATCACTCTCGGACACTCTCGGACACTCTCTGACACTCTCTAACACTCTCTGACACTCTCTGACACTCTCTGACAATCTCAGACACACTCAGACACTCTCTGCCACTCTCTATCACTCTCTGACACTCTCTGACACTCTCTGACCCTCTCGATCACTCTCTGACCCTCTCTGATGCTCTCACACCCACTCAGACACTCGCTGACACTCACTATCACTCTCTGATACTCTCTGACACATTCAGACATTCTCTGCCACTCTCTATTACTCTCTATCACTCGCTGACACTTTCAGACACACTCTGCCACTCTCTATCACTCTCTGTCACTCTCTGACACTCACTGACACTCTCACACTCTCTGACACTCTCACACTCTCTGACACTCTCACACTCTCGGACCCTCTCTGACACTCTCTATCACTCTCTGACACTCTCTGACACTCTCTATCACTCTCTGACACTCTCTGACAATCTCAGACACACTCAGACACTCTCTGACAATCTCTGACACTCTCTATCACTCTATGACACTCTCTGACACTTTCAGACACTCTCTGCCACTCTCTATCACTCTCTATCACTCTCGGACACTCTCGGACACTCTCTGACACTCTCTAACACTCTCTGGCACTCTCTGACACTTTCAGACACTCTCAGACACACTCAGACACTCTCTACCACTCTCTATCACTCTCTGACACTCTCTGATACACTCTGGCACTCTCAGACACTCTCTTACACTCTCCATCACTCTCTGACAATCTCTGATGCACTCTGAAACTCTCAGAGACACTCTGACACACTCAGACACTCTCCAGCACACTCTATCACTCTCTCACACTGTCTGACACTCTCTGATACACTCTAACACTCATAGACACTCTCTGACACTCTCTATCACTATCTGACACTCTCTATCACTCTCAGACAGTCTCAGACACTCTCTGACACTCTCTGACACTCTTTGATACTCTCTGATACTCTCTGACACTCTCTATTACTCTCTGACAATCTCAGACACACGCAGACACTCTCTGACACTATCTGACACTCTGGATCACTCTCTGACACTCTCTGACACTTTCAGACACTCTCTGCCACTCTCTGTCACTCTCTATTACTCGCTAACACTTTCAGACACTCTCTGCCACTCTCTATCTCTCTCTATCACTCTCTGACAATCTCTGACACACTCTGACACTCTCACACTCTCTGACACTCTCACACTCTCGGACCCTCTCTGACACTCTCTGACACTCTCTATCACTCTCTGACACTCTCCAACACTCTCTATCACTCTCTGACACTCTCTGACACTTTCAGACACTCTCTGCCACTCTCTATCACTCTCTGACACTCTCTGACACTCTCTGACACTCTCACACTCTCTGACACTCTCTCACACTCTCTGACACTCTCTGACGCAATCTGTCCCTCTCTGACACTCTCTGACACTATCTGACACTCTCTGACACTCTCACACTCTCTGACACTCTCACACTCTCTGACACTCTCTGACACTCTCTGACACTCTCTGACATTCTCTCACACTATCTGACACTCTCTGACCCTCTCTGACAATCTCTGACACTCTCTGACAAACTCTATCACGCTCTGACACTCTCTGACACTTTCAGACACTCTCTGCCACTCTCTGTCACTCTATATCACTCTCTGAAACTTTCAGACACTCTCTATCACTCTCTATCACTCCCTATCACTCTCTGACACTCTCTGACACTCTCTGACACTCTCGGACACTCTGGGACACTCTCTGCCACTCTCTATCACACTCTGACACTCTGACACTCACACACTCTGAGACACTCTCTGACACTCTTTCACACTCTCTGACACTCTCTGACCCTCTCTGACCCTCTCTGACACTCTCAGACACTCTCTGGCATACTCTATCACTCTCTGACACTCTCTATCACTGTCAATCATTCTCAGTCACTCTCAATCACTCTCTGACCCTCTCTGACTATCTCTGGCACTTTCAGACACTCTCTGACACTCTCTATCTTTCTCTGACACTCTCTGATACACTCTGACACTCTCAGACACTCTCTGACACACTCAGACACTATCTACCGCTCTCTATCACTCTCTGACACTCTCTGATACACTCTAACACTCTCAGATACTCTCTGACACTCTCTATCACTCTCTGACTCAATCTGACACTCTCAGACAGTCTCAGACACTCTCTATCACTCTCTGACACTCTCTGACACTCTCTGATACTCTCTGATACACTCTGACTCTCTCTGACACTCTCTATCATTCTCTGACACTCTCTGACAATCTCAGACACGCTCAGACACTCTCTGACACTCTCTATCACTCTCTGACACTCTCTGACACTTTCAGGCACTCTCTGCCACTCTCTACCACTCTCTGACACTCTCTGACACTCTCAGACACTCTCTGCCACTCTCTATCACTCCATATCACTCTCTGACACTTTCATACACTCTCTATCACTCTCTATCACTCTCTATCACTCTCTGACACTTTCAGACACTCTCTGCCACTCTCTATCACTCGATATCACTCTCTGACACTTTCATACACTCTCCATCACTCTCTATCACTCTCTATCACTCTCTGACACTCTCTATCACTCTCTGACACTCTCTGACACTCTCTGCCACTCTCTGCCACTCTCTGCCACTCGCACACTCTCTGACACTCTTTCACACTCTCTGAAACTCTCTGACCCACTCTGACCCTCTCTGACCCTCCCTGACACTCTCTGAGACTCTCTGACACTCTCTATCACTCTCTGACACTCTCACACACTCTTACACACACTCTGACTCTCTCTGACCCACTCTGACACTCTCTGTTACTGTCTGACACTCTCTGACACTCTCACACTCTCTGACACTCTCACTCTCTCTGACACTCTCTGACACTCTCTGAAACTCTCTCACACTCTCCGACACTCTCTGACCCTCTCTGGCACTCTCTGACACTCTCTGACACTCTATATCACTCTCTGAAACTCTCAGACACCCTCTTACACTCTCCATCACTCTCTGACACTCTCTGATACACTGTGACACTCTCAGAAACACTCTGACACACTCAGACACTCTCTACCACCCTCTATCACTCTCTCACACTGTCTGACACTCTCTGATACACTCTCACACTCTCAGACACTCTCTGACACTCTCTATCACTATCTGACACTCACTGACACTCTCAGACAGTCTCAGACACTCTCTAGCACTATCTGACAATCTCTGACACTCTCTGACACTCTCTGACACTCTCTGACACTCTCTGATACTCTCTGATACTCTCTAATACACTCTGACACTCTCTAACTCTCTCTGACACTCTCTGACAATCTCATACACACTCAGACACTCTCTGACACTCTCTATCACTCTCTGACACTTTCAGACACTCTCTGCCACTCTCTATCACTCTCTATCACTATCTGACACTCGCTGACACTCTCAGACAGTCTCAGACACTCTCTAGCACTATCTGACACTCTCTGACACTCTCTGACACTCTCTGATACTCTCTGACACTCTCTGACACTCTCTGACAATCTCAGACACACTCAGACACTCTCTGACACTTTCAGACACTCTCTGCCACTCTCTATCACTCTCTATCACTCTCTGAAACACTCTGCCCCTCTGTGACTCTCTCTATCACTCTCTGACACTCTCTGACACTCGCACACTCTCTGAAACTCTCTGACACTCTTTCACACTCTCTGACACTCTCTGACCCTCTCTGACCCTCTCTCAGACATTCTCTGGCACACACTATCACTCTCTGACACTCTCTATCACTCTCTATCACTCTCTGAGACTCTCTGATACACTCTGACACTCTCAGACACTCTCTGACACACTCAGACACTCTCTATCACTCTCTATCACTCTCTGACACTCTCTGATACACTCTAATACTCTCATACACTCTCTAACACTCTCGATCACTCTCTGACTCAATGTGAAACTCTCAGAGAGTCTCAGACACTCTCTATCACTCTCTGACACTCTCTGATACTCTCTAATACACTCTGACACTCTCTGACACTCTCTATCACTCTCTGACACTCCCTGACAATCTCAGACACACTCAGACACTCTCTGCCACTCTCTATCACTCTCTGCCGCTCTATCACTCTCTGACACTATCTGACACTCGCTGACACTCTCAGACAGTCTCAGACACTCTCTATCACTATCTGACAATTTCTGACACTTTCTGACACTTTCTGATACTCTCTGATACTCTCTGATACTCTCCAATACACTCTGACATTCTCTATCTCTCTCTGACACTCCCTGACAATCTGATACACACTCAGACACTCTCTGACAGACTCTATCACTCTCTGAAACTCTCTGACACTTTCAGACACTCTCTGCCACTCTCTATCACTCTCTATCACTCTCAGACAGTCTCAGACTCTCTCTGACACTCTCTGATAATCTCTGATACTCTCAGACACTCTCTGACACTCTCTATCACTCTCTGACACTCTCTATCACTCTCTGACACACTCTGACACTCTCTGACACACTCTGACACTCTCTGATACACTCTGGCACACTCAGACACTCTCTGACACTCTCTGAAATTCTCTGCCACTCTCTGACACACTCTACCACTCTCTGACACTCTCTGACACTCTCTCTGACACTCTCTCACACTCTCTCACACTCTCTGACACTCTCTGATACACTCTAACACTCTCAGACACTCTCTGACACTCTCTATCACTATCTGACATTCTCTATCACTTTCAGACAGTCTCAGACACTCTCTGACACTCTCTGACACTCTCTGACACTCTTTGATACTCTCTGATACTCTCTGATACTCTCTGACACTCTCTATCACTCTCTGACAATCTCAGACACACGCAGACACTCTCTGACACTCTGGATCACTCTCTGACACTCTCTGACACTTTCAGACACTCTCTGCCACTCTCTGTCACTCTCTATTACTCGCTGACACTTTCAGACACTCTCTGCCACTCTCTATCTCTCTCTATCACTCTCTGACAATCTCTGACACACTCTGACACACTCACACTCTCTGACACTCTCACACTCTCGGACCCTCTCTGACACTCTCTATCACTCTCTGACACTCTCTATCACTCTCCGACACCCTCTATCACTCTCTGACACTCTCTGACACTTTCAGACACTCTCTGCCACTCTCTATCACTCTCTGACACTCTCTGACACTCTCTGACACTCTCACACTCTCTGACACTCTCTCACACTCTCTGACACACTCTGACGCAATCTGTCCCTCTCTGACACTCTCTGACACTATCGGACACTCTCTGACACTCTCTGACACTCTCTGACACTCTCAGACACTCTCACACTCTCTGACAATCTCTGACACTCTCTGACACTCTCTGACATTCTCTCACACTCTCTGACACTCTCTGACCCTCTCTGACAATCGCTGACACTCTCTGACAAACTCTATCACTCTCTGACACTCTCTGACACTTTCAGACACTCTCTGCCACTCTCTATCACTCTATATCACTCTCTGAAACTTTCAGACACTCTCTATCACTCTCTATCACTCTCTATCACTCTCTGACACTCTCTGACACTCTCTGACACTCTCGGACACTCTCGGACACTCTCGGACACTCTCGGACACTTTCAGACACTCTCTGCCACTCTCTAAAACACTCTGACACTCTCTGACACTCACACACTCTGAGACACTCTCTGACACTCTTTCACACTCTCTGACACTCTCTGACCCTCTCTGACCCTCTCTGACACTCTCAGACACTCTCTGGCATACTCTATCACTCTCTGACACTCTCTATCACTGTCAATCATTCTCAATCACTCTCAATCACTCTCTGACCCTCTCTGACTATCTCTGGCACTCTCAGACACTCTCTGACACTCTCTATCTTTCTCTGACACTCTCTGATACACTCTGACACTCTCAGACACTATCTACCACTCCCTATCACTCTCTGACACTCTCTGATACACTCTAACACTCTCAGACACTCTCTGACACTCTCTATCACTCTCTGACTCAATCTGACACTCTCAGACAGTCTCAGACACTCTCTATCACTCTCTGACACTCTCTGACACTCTCTGATACTCTCTGATACACTCTGACACTCTCTGACACTCTCTATCATTCTCTGACACTCTCTGACAATCTCAGACACGCTCAGACACTCTTTGACACTCTCTATCACTCTCTGACACTCTCTGACACTTTCAGGCACTCTCTGCCACTCTCTACCACTCTCTGACACTCTCTGACACTCTCAGACACTCTCTGCCACTCTCTATCACTCTATATCACTCTCTGACACTTTCATACACTCTCTATCACTCTCTATCACTCTCTATCACTCTCTGACACTTTCAGACACTCTCTGCCACTCTCTATCACTCGATATCACTCTCTGACACTTTCATACACTCTCCATCACTCTCTATCACTCTCTATCACTCTTTGACACTCTCTATCACTCTCTGACACTCTCTGACACTCTCTGCCACTCTCTGCCACTCTCTATCACTCTCTATCACTCTCTGACACTCTCTGACACTCTCTGACACTCGCACACTCTCTGACACTCTTTCACACTCTCTGACACTCTCTGACCCTCTCTGACCCTCTCTGACACTCTCAGACGCTCTCTGGCACACTCTATCACTCTCTGACACTCTCTATCACTGTCAATCATTCTCAATCGCTCTCAATCACTCTCTGAACCTCTCTGACACTCTCTGGACTTTCAGATACTCTCAGACACACTCAGACACTCTCTCTCACTCTCTCTCACTCTCTGACACTCTCTGAAGCACTCTGGCACTCTCAGACACTCTCTGACACTCTCTATCATTCTCTGACACTCTCTGATACACTCTGACAGTCTCAGACACTCTCTGACACACTCAGACACTCTCTGACACTCTCTGATACACTCAGATACTCTCTACCACACTCTACCACTCTCTGAAACTCTCTCATACACTCTAACACTCTCAGACACTCGCTGAAACTCTCTATCACTCTCTGACTCAATCTGACACTCTCAGACAGTCTCTGACGCTCTCTATCACTCACTGACACTCTCTGACAATCTCAGACACACTCAGACACTCTCTGACACTCTCTGACACTCTCTATCACTCTCTGGCACTCTCTGCCACTTTCAGACACTCTCTGCCACTCTCTATCATTCTCTGACACTCTCTGACACTCTCTGCCTCTCTCTATCACTCTCTATCACTCTCTGACACTCTCTGACACTCTCTGACACTCTCTGACACTCTCTGACACTCGCACACACTCTGACACTCTCTGACACTCTTTCACACTCTCTGACACACTCTGACCCTCTCTGACCCTCTCTGATACTCTCAGACACTCTCTGGCACTCTCTATCACTCTCTGACACTCTCTATCACTGTCAATAATTCTCAATCACTCTCAATCACTCTCTGAACCTCTCTGACACTCTCTGGCACTTTCAGATACTCTCAGACACACTCAGACACTCTCTCTCACTCTCTATCACTCTCTGAAGCACTCTGGCACTCGCAGACACTCTCTGACACTCTCTATCACTCTCTGACATTCTCTGATACACTCTGACACTCTCAGACACTCTCAGACACACTCAGACACTCTCTCTCACTCTCTATCACTCTCTGACATTCTCTGATACACTCTAACACTCTCAGACACTCTCTGACACTCTCTATCACTATCTGACATTCTCTATCACTCTCAGACAGTCTCAGACACTCTCTGACACTCTCTGACACTCTTTGATACTCTCTGATACTCTCTGACACTCTCTGACAATCTCAGACACACGCAGACACTCTCTGACACTATCTGACACTCTGGATCACTCTCTGACACTCTCTGACACTTTCAGACAGTCTCTGCCACTCTCTGTCACTCTCTATTACTCGCTGACACTTTCAGACACTCTCTGCCACTCTCTATCTCTCTCTATCACTCTCTGACAATCTCTGACACACTCTGACACACTCACACTCTCTGACACTCTCACACTCTCGGACCCTCTCTGACACTCTCTGACACTCTCTATCACTCTCTGACACTCTCCGACACTCTCTATCACTCTCTGACACTCTCTGACACTTTCAGACACTCTCTGCCACTCCCTATCACTCTCTGACACTCTCTGACACTCTCTGACACTCTCTGACACTCTCACACTCTCTGACACTCTCTCACACTCTCTGACACTCTCTCACACTCTCTGACACACTCTGACGCAATCTGTCCCTCTCTGACACTCTCTGACACTATCGGACACTCTCTGACACTCTCACAGTCTCTGACACTCTCACACTCTCTGACACTCTCTGACACTCTCTGACACTCTCTGACACTCTCTGACATTCTCTGACACTCTCTGACACTCTCTGACCCTCTCTGACAATCTCTGACACTCTCTGACAAACTCTATCACTCTCTGACTCTCTCTGACACTTTCAGACACTCTCTATCACTCTCTATCACTCTCTGAAACTTTCAGACACTCTCTATCACTCTCTATCACTCTCTATCACTCTCTGACACTCTCTGACACTCTCTGACACTCTCGGACACTCTCGGACACTCTCAGACACTCTCTGACACTTTCAGACACTCTCTGCCACTCTCTATCACACTTTGACACTCTCTGACACTCACACACTCTGAGACACTCTCTGACACTCTTTCACACTCTCTGCACTCTCTGACCCTCTCTGACCATCTCTGACACTCTCAGACACTCTCTGGCATACTCTATCACTCTCTGACACTCTCTATCACTGTCAATCATTCTCAATCACTCTCAATCACTCTCTGACCCTCTCTGACTATCTCTGGCACTCTCAGACACTCTCTGACACTCTCTGACACTCTCTATCTTTCTCTGACACTCTCTGATACACTCTGACACTCTCAGACACTCTCTGACACACTCAGACACTATCTACCACTCTCTATCACTCTCTGACACTCTCTGATACACTCTAACACTCTCAGACACTCTCTGACACTCTCTATCACTCTCTGACTCAATCTGACACTCTCAGACAGTCTCAGACACTCTCTATCACTCTCTGACACTCTCTGACACTCTCTGACACTCTCTGATACTCTCTGATACACTCTGACACTCTCTGACACTCTCTATCATTCTCTGACACTCTCTGACAATCTCAGACACGCTCAGACACTCTCTGACACTCTCTATCACTCTCTGACACTCTCTGACACTTTCAGGCACTCTCTGCCACTCTCTACCACTCTCTGACACTCTCTGACACTCTCAGACACTCTCTGCCACTCTCTATCACTCTATATCACTCTCTGACACTTTCATACACTCTCTATCACTCTCTATCACTCTCTATCACTCTCTGACACTTTCAGACACTCTCTGCCACTCTCTATCACTCGATATCACTCTCTGACACTTTCATACACTCTCTATCACTCTCTGCCACTCTCTCTCACTCTCTGACACTCTCTGACACTCGCTGACACTCTCAGACAGTCTCAGACACTCTCTATCACTATCTGACAATCTCTGACACTTTCTGACACTCTCTGATACTCTCTTATACTCTCCAATACACTCTGACATTCTCTATCTCTCTCTGACACTCCCTGACAATCTCATACACACTCAGACACTCTCTGACAGACTCTATCACTCTCTGAAACTCTCTGACACTTTCAGACACTCTCTGCCACTCTCTATCACTCTCTATCACTCTCAGACAGTCTCAGACACTCTCTGACACTCTCTGATAATCTCTGATACTCTCAGACACTCTCTGACACTCTCTATCACTCTCTGACACTCTCTATCACTCTCTGACACACTCTGATACTCTCTGATGCACTCTGGCACTCTCAGACACTCTCTGCCACTCTCTGACGCTCTCTACCACTCTCTGACACTCTCTCTGACACTCTCTCTGACACTCTCTGACACTCTCTGACACTCCCTGACCCTCCCTGACACTCTCAGACACACTCAGACACTCTCAGACACTCTCTGCCACTCTCTATCACTCTCTGACACTCTCTGACCCTCTCGATCACTCTCTCACCCTCTCTGATACTCTCACACCCACTCAGACACTCGCTGACACTCACTATCACTCTCTGATACTCTCTGACACATTCAGACATTCTCTGCCACTCTCTATTACTCTCTATCACTCGCTGACACTTTCAGACACACTCTGCCACTCTATATCACTCTCTTTCACTCTCTGACACTCTCTGACACTCTCACACTCTCTGACACTCTCACACTCTCTGACACTCTCACACTCTCGGACCCTCTCTGACACTCTCTATCACTCTCTGACACTCTCTGACACTCTCTGTCACTCTGTGTCACTCTCTGACACTCTCTGACACTTTCAGACACTCTCTGCCACTCTCTATCACTCTCTGACACTCTCTGACACTCTCTAACACTCTCTGACACTCTCTTACACTCTCCATCACTCTCTGACAATCTCTGATGCACTCTGAAACTCTCAGAGACACTCTGACACACTCAGACACTCTCCATCACACTCTATCACTCTCTCACACTGTCTGACATTCTCTGATACACTCTAACACTCATAGACACTCTCTGACACTCTCTATCACTATCTGACACACTCTATCACTCTCAGACAGTCTCAGACACTCTCTGACACTCTCTGACACTCTTTGATACTCTCTGATACTCTCTGATACTCTCTGACACTCTCTATCACTCTCTGACAATCTCAGACACACGCAGACACTCTCTGACACTATCTGACACTCTGGATCACTCTCTGACACTCTCTGACACTTTCAGACACTCTCTGCCACTCTATGTCACTCTCTATTACTCGCTGACACTTTCAGACACTCTCTGCCACTCTCTATCTCTCTCTATCACTCTCTGACAATCTCTGACACACTCTGACACACTCACACTCTCTGACACTCTCACACTCTCGGACCCTCTCTGACACTCTCTGACACTCTCTATCACTCTCTGACACTCTCCGACACTCTCTATCACTCTCTGACACTCTCTGACACTTTCAGACACTCTCTGCCACTCTCTATCACTCTCTGACACTCTCTGACACTCTCTGACACTCTCTGACACTCTCTGACACTCTCTCACACTCTCTGACAATCTCTGACACTCTCTGACGCAATCTGTCCCTCTCTGACACTCTCTGACACTATCTGACACTCTCTGACACTCTCACACTCTCTGACACTCTCACACTCTCTGACACTCTCTGACACTCTCTGACATTCTCTCACACTCTCTGACACTCTCTGACCCTCTCTGACAATCTCTGACAAACTCTATCACTCTCTGACACTCTCTGACACTTTCAGACACTCTCTGCCACTCTCTATCACTCTATATCACTCTCTGAAACTTTCAGACACTCTCTATCACTCTCTATCACTCTCTATCACTCTCTGACACTCTCTGACACTCTCACACTCTCTGACACTCTCACACACTCGGACCCTCTCTGACACTCTCTATCACTCTCTGACACTCTCTATCACTCTCTGACTCTCTCTGACACTCTCTGACAATCTCAGACACACTCAGACACTCTCTGACACTCTCTGACACTCTCTACCACTCTCTGACACTCTCTGACACTTTCAGACACTCTCTGCCACTCTCTATCACTCTCTATCACTCTCTGACACTCTCTGACACTCTCACACTCTCTGACACTCTCTGACACTCTCACGCACTCTCTGACACTCTCACGCACTCTCTGACACTCTCTGACCCACTCTGACACTCTCTGACATTGTCTGACACTCTCTGACCCTCTCACACTCTCTGACACTCTCACTCTCTCTGACACTCTCTGAGACGCTCTCACGCTCTCTGACACTCTCCATCACTCTCTGACTCTCTCTATCCCTCTCTGACACTCTCTGACAATTTCAGACACTCTCTGCAACTCTCTATCACTCTCTGACACTTTCACACACTCTCTATCACTCTCTGACACTCTCTATCACTCTCTGACACTCTCTGACACTCTCTGACACGCTCTGACACTCTCTGCCACTCTCTGCCACTCTCTATCACTCTCTGACACTCTCTGACACTCGCACACTCTCTGACACTCTTTCACACTCTCTGACACTCTCTGACCCTCTCTGACCCTCTCTGACACTCTCAGACACTCTCTGGCACACTCTATCACTCTCTGACACTCTCTATCACTGTCAATCATTCTCAATCGCTCTCAATCACTCTCTGAACCTCTCTGACACTCTCTGGACTTTCAGATACTCTCAGACACACTCAGACACTCTCTCTCACTCTCTCTCACTCTCTGACACTCTCTGAAGCACTCTGGCACTCTCAGACACTCTCTGACACTCTCTATCATTCTCTGACACTCTCTGATACACTCTGACAGTCTCAGACACTCTCTGACACACTCAGACACTCTCTGACACTCTCTGATACACTCAGATACTCTCTACCACACTCTACCACTCTCTGAAACTCTCTCATACACTCTAACACTCTCAGACACTCGCTGAAACTCTCTATCACTCTCTGACTCAATCTGACACTCTCAGACAGTCTCTGACGCTCTCTATCACTCACTGACACTCTCTGACAATCTCAGACACACTCAGACACTCTCTGACACTCTCTGACACTCTCTATCACTCTCTGGCACTCTCTGACACTCTCTGCCACTCTCTATCACTCTCTATTACTCTCTGACACTCTCTGACACTCTCTGACACTCTCTGACACTCGCACACACTCTGACACTCTCTGACACTCTTTCACACTCTCTGACACTCTCTGACCCTCTCTGACCCTCTCTGATACTCTCAGACACTCTCTGGCACTCTCTATCACTCTCTGACACTCTCTATCACTGTCAATAATTCTCAATCACTCTCAATCACTCTCTGAACCTCTCTGACACTCTCTGGCACTTTCAGATACTCTCAGACACACTCAGACACTCTCTCTCACTCTCTATCACTCTCTGACACTCTCTGAAGCACTCTGGCACTCGCAGACACTCTCTGACACTCTCTATCACTCTCTGACATTCTCTGATACACTCTGACACTCTCAGACACTCTCAGACACTCTCTGACACACTCAGACACTCTCTACCACACTCTATCACTCTCTGAAACTCTCTGATACACTCTAACACTCTCAGACACCCGCTGACACTCTCTATCACTCTCTGACTCAATCTTACACTCTCAGACAGTCTCTGACGCTCTCTATCACTCACTGACACTCTCTGACAATCTCAGACACAATCAGACACTCTCTGACACTCTCTATCACTCTCTGACACTCTCTGACACTTTCAGACACTCTCTGCCACTCTCTATCACTCTCTGACACTCTCTATCACTCTCTGACCCTCTCTGACACTCTCAGACCCACTCAGACACTCGCTGACACTCACTTTCACTCTCTGACACTCTCTGATACACTCTGACACTCTCAGACACTCTCAGACACTCTCTGACACACTCAGACACTCTCTACCACACTCTATCACTCTCTGAAACTCTCTGATACACTCTAACACTCTCAGACACCCGCTGACACTCTCTATCACTCTCTGACTCAATCTTACACTCTCAGACAGTCTCTGACGCTCTCTATCTCTCTCTGACACTCCCTGACAATCTCATACACACTCAGACACTCTCTGACACTCTCTATCACTCTCTGAAACTCTCTGACACTTTCAGACACTCTCTGCCACTCTCTATCACTCTCTATCACTCTCAGACAGTCTCAGACACTCTCTGAAACTCTCTGATAATCTCTGATACTCTCACACACTCTCTGACACTCTCTATCACTCTCTGACACACTCTGACACTCTCTGACACTCTCTGACACTCTCTCTGACACTCTCTCACACTCTCTGACACTCTCTGGCACTCCCTGACCCTCCCTGACACTCTCTGAGACTCTCTGACACTCTCTATCACTCTCTGACACTCTCTGACAATCTCAGACACACTCAGACACTCTCTGCCACTCTCTATCACTCTCTGCCACTCTCTCTCACTCTCTGACACTCTCTGACACTCGCTGACACTCTCAGACAGTCTCAGACACTCTCTATCACTATCTGACAATCTCTGACACTTTCTGACACTCTCTGATACTCTCTTATACTCTCCAATACACTCTGACATTCTCTATCTCTCTCTGACACTCGCTGACAATCTCATACACACTCAGACACTCTCTGACAGACTCTATCACTCTCTGAAACTCTCTGACACTTTCAGACACTCTCTGCCACTCTCTATCACTCTCTATCACTCTCAGACAGTCTCAGACACTCTCTGACACTCTCTGATAATCTCTGATACTCTCAGACACTCTCTGACACTCTCTATCACTCTCTGACACTCTCTATCACTCTCTGACACACTCTGATACTCTCTGATGCACTCTGGCACTCTCAGACACTCTCTGCCACTCTCTGACGCTCTCTACCACTCTCTGACACTCTCTCTGACACTCTCTCACACTCTCTGACACTCTCTGACACTCCCTGACCCTCCCTGACACTCTCAGACACACTCAGACACTCTCAGACACTCTCTGCCACTCTCTATCACTCTCTGACACTCTCTGACCCTCTCGATCACTCTCTCACCCTCTCTGATACTCTCACACCCACTCAGACACTCGCTGACACTCACTATCACTCTCTGATACTCTCTGACACATTCAGACATTCTCTGCCACTCTCTATTACTCTCTATCACTCGCTGACACTTTCAGACACACTCTGCCACTCTATATCACTCTCTTTCACTCTCTGACACTCTCTGACTCTCTCACACTCTCTGACACTCTCACACTCTCTGACACTCTCACACTCTCGGACCCTCTCTGACACTCTCTATCACTCTCTGACACTCTCTGACACTCTCTGTCACTCTCTGTCACTCTCTGACACTCTCTGACACTTTCAGACACTCTCTGCCACTCTCTATCACTCTCTGACACTCTCTGACACTCTCTAACACTCTCTGACACTCTCTGACACTTTCAGACACTCTCAGACACACTCAGACACTCTCTACCACTCTCTATCACTCTCTGACACTCTCTGATACACTCTGGCACTCTCAGACACTCTCTTACACTCTCCATCACTCTCTGACAATCTCTGATGCACTCTGAAACTCTCAGAGACACTCTGACACACTCAGACACTCTCCATCACACTCTATCACTCTCTCACACTGTCTGACATTCTCTGATACACTCTAACACTCATAGACACTCTCTGACACTCTCTATCACTATCTGACACTCTCTATCACTCTCAGACAGTCTCAGACACTCTCTGACACTCTCTGACACTCTTTGATACTCTCTGATACTCTCTGATACTCTCTGACACTCTCTATCACTCTCTGACAATCTCAGACACACGCAGACACTCTCTGACACTATCTGACACTCTGGATCACTCTCTGACACTCTCTGACACTTTCAGACACTCTCTGCCACTCTCTGTCACTCTCTATTACTCGCTGACACTTTCAGACACTCTCTGCCACTCTCTATCTCTCTCTATCACTCTCTGACAATCTCTGACACACTCTGACACACTCACACTCTCTGACACTCTCACACTCTCGGACCCTCTCTGACACTCTCTGACACTCTCTATCACTCTCTGACACTCTCCGACACTCTCTATCACTCTCTGACACTCTCTGACACTTTCAGACACTCTCTGCCACTCTCTATCACTCTCTGACACTCTCTGACACTCTCTGACACTCTCACACTCTCTGACACTCTCTCACACTCTCTGACAATCTCTGACACTCTCTGACGCAATCTGTCCCTCTCTGACACTCTCTGACACTATCTGACACTCTCTGACACTCTCACACTCTCTGACACTCTCACACTCTCTGACACTCTCTGACACTCTCTGACATTCTCTCACACACTCTGACCCTCTCTGACCCTCTCTGACAATCTCTGACAAACTCTATCACTCTCTGACACTCTCTGACACTTTCAGACACTCTCTGCCACTCTCTATCACTCTATATCACTCTCTGAAACTTTCAGACACTCTCTATCACTCTCTATCACTCTCTGACACTCTCTGACACTCTCTGACACTCTCACACTCTCTGACACTCTCACACTCTCGGACCCTCTCTGACACTCTCTATCACTCTCTGACACTCTCTATCACTCTCTGACTCTCTCTGACACTCTCTGACAATCTCAGACACACTCAGACACTCTCTGACACTCTCTGACACTCTCTACCACTCTCTGACACTCTCTGACACTTTCAGACACTCTCTGCCACTGTCTATCACTCTCTATCAATCTCTCTGACACTCTCTGACACTCTCACACTCTCTGACACTCTCTGACACTCTCACGCACTCTCTGACACTCTCACGCACTCTCTGACACTCTCTGACCCACTCTGACACTCTCTGACATTGTCTGACACTCTCTGACCCTCTCACACTCTCTGACACTCTCACTCTCTCTGAAACTCTCTGAGACGCTCTCACGCTCTCTGACACTCTCTATCACTCTCTGACACTCTCCATCACTCTCTGACTCTCTCTATCCCTCTCTGACACTCTCTGACAATTTCAGACACTCTCTGCAACTCTCTATCACTCTCTGAAACTCTCTATCACTCTCTGACACTTTCACACACTCTCTATCACTCTCTGACACTCTCTGATACTCTCTGATACTCTCTGACACTCTGACACTTTCAGACACTCTCTGCCACTCTGTCACTCGCTGACACTCTCTATCACTCTCTGACACTCTCTGACACTCTCACACTCTCTGACACTGTCTGACACTCTCTCACACTCTCTCACACTCTCTGACGCTCTCTGACCCTCTCGGACCCTCTCTGACCCTCTCTGACCCTCTCTGACACTCTCTGAAATTTTATATCACTCTCTGACACTGTGACACTCTCTATCACTCTCTGACTCTGTCTGACACACTCTGACACTCTCAGGCACTCTCTGAAACTCTCTATCACTCTCTGACACTCGCAGACACTCTCTGACACTCTCAGACAATCTCTGGCACTCTCTGATACTCTCACACACTCTGACACTCTCACAATCTCTGACACTCTCTGACACTCTCTCACATTCTCTCACACTCTCTGACAATCTCTGACCCTCTCTGACAATCTCTGACACTCTCTGACACACTCTGACACACTCAGACACTCTCTATCACTCTCTGACACTTTCAGACACTCTCCGCCACTCTCTATCACTCTATATCACTCTCTGACACTTTCATACCCTCTCTATCACTCTCTATCACTCTCTATCACTCTCTATCACTCTCTGACACTCTCTGACACTCTCTATCACTCTCTGACACTCTCTATCACTCTCTGACACTCTCTGACACTCTCTGACACTCGCACACTCTCTGACACTCTCTGACACTCTCTTACCCTGTCTGACCGTCTCTGACACTCTCAGACACTCTCTGGCACACTCTATCACTCTCTGACACTCTCTATCACTCTCTATCACTCTCTGAAACACTCTGATACACTCTGGCACTCTCAGACACTCTCTGACACTCTCTATCACTCTCTGACACTCTCTGATACACTCTGACACTCTCTGATACACTCTGACACTCTCAGACACTCTCTGACACACTCAGACACTCTCTACCACTCTCTACCACTCTCTGACACTCTCTGACACTCTCTGATACACTCTAACACTCTCAGACACTCTCTGACACTCTCTAAAACTCTCTGACTCAATCTGACACTCTCAGACAGTCTCAGACACTCTCTATCACTCTCTGACACTCTCTGACGCTCTCTGATACACTCTAGCACTCTCAGACACTCTCTGACACTCTCTATCACTCTCTGCCTCAATCTGACACTCTCAGACAGTCTCAGACACTCTCTATCACTCTCTGACACTCTCTGACACTCTCTGATACTCCCTGATACACTCTGACACTCTCTGACACTCTCTGACACTCTCTATCACTCTCTGACACTCTCTGACAATCTCAGACACTCTCTGACACTCTCTATCACTCTCTGACACTCTCTGACACTTTCAGACAGTCTCTGCCACTCTCTAACACTGTCTGACACTCTCTGACCCTCTCTGACACTCTCAGACCCACTCACACACTCGCTGACACTCACTATCACTCTCTGACACTCTCTCACACTTTCAGACATTCTCTGCCACTCTCTATTACTCTCTATCACTCGCTGACACTTTCAGACACTCTCTGCCAATCTCTATCGCTCTCTGTCACTCTCTGACACTCTCTGTCACTCTCTGACACTCTCTGACACTCTCACACTCTCTGACACTCTCACACTCTCTGACACTCTCACACTCTCGGACCCTCTCTGACACTCTCTATCACTCTCTGACACTCTCTATCACTCTCTGACTCTCTCTGACACTCTCTGACACTCTCTGACAATCTCAGACACACTCAGACACTCTCTGAAACTCTCTGACACTCTCTGACACTCTCTATCACTCTCTGACACTCTCTGACACTCTCTGACACTCTCACACTCTCTGACACTCTCTGACACTCTCACGCCCTCTCTGACACTCTCTGACCCACTCTGACACTCTCTGACATTGTCTGACACTCTCTGACACTCTCACACTCTCTGACACTCTCACTCTCTCTGACACTCTCTGAGACGCTCTCACACTCTCTGACACTCTCTATCACTCTCTGACACTCTCTATCACTCTCTGAGACTCTCTGACACTCTCTGACACTCTCTGACACACTCAGACACTCTCTGACACTCTCTATCCCTCTCTGACACTCTCTGACAATTTCAGACACTCTCTGCAACTCTCTATCACTCTCTGACACTTTCACACACTCTCTATCACTCTCTGACACTCTCTGACACTCTCTGATACTCTCTGACACTCTGACACTTTCAGACACTCTCTGCCACTCTATCACTCGCTGACACTCTCTATCACTCTCTGACACTCTCTGACACTCTCACACTCTCTGACACTCTCTGACACTCTCTCACACTCTCTCACACTCGCTCACACTCTCTGACGCTCTCTGACGCTCTCTGACCCTCTCGGACCCTCTCTGACCCTCTCTGAAATTTTATATCACTCTCTGACACTGTGACACTCTCTATCACTCTCTGACACTCGCAGACACTCTCTGACACTTTCTGACACTCTCAGACACTCTCTGGCACTCTCTATCTCTCTCTGACACTCTCTATCACTCTCTGACACTCTCCATCACTCTCAGACAATCCCTGACCCTCTCAGACACTCTCTGACACTCTCTATCACTCTCTGTCACTCTCTGACACTCTCTGGCACTCTGTTTCACTCTCAGACATTTTCTGACACTCTAAGACACTCTCTGACACTCCGTATCACTATCACTCTGTATCTTTCTCAGTCTTTTTCTGACACTCTCAGACACTCTCAGACACTCTCTGATTCTCTTTGACTCTCTCTGACTCTCTCAGACACTCTCTGACTCTCTCTGACTCTCTCTGACACTCTCTCACACTCTCTGTCACAGAGAGAGAGAGAGAACAGCGGGAGCAGAGCTTTGAAATGTGCGCCAAGAAGTCGGAAGCCACACAGAGAGAGAGAGAGAGAGAACAGCGGGAGCAGAGCTTTGAAAAGCGCACCAAGAAATGGGAAGCCACAGAGAGAGAGAGAGGGAGAACAGCGGCAGCACAGATTTGAAAAAGGCGCCAAGAAATCGGAAGCCACACAGAGAGAGAGAGAACAGCGGGAGCAAAGCTTTGAAAATCGCGCCAAGAAATCGGATGTCACAGAGAGATAGAGAGAACAGCGGGAGCTGAGCTTGGAAAAGCGCGCCAAGAAATCGGATGTCACAGAGAGAGAGAGAGAGAGAAAGAACAGCGGGAGCAGAGCTTTGAAATGCGCGCCAAGAAATCGGAAGCCACAGAGAGAGAGAGAGAGAGAGAGAGAGAACAGCGGGAGCTGAGCTTGGAAAAGCGCGCCAAAAAATCGGAAGTCACAGAGAGAGAGAGAGAGAGAACAGCGGCAGGAGAGATTTGAAAAGCGCGCCAAGAAATCGGAAGCCACAGAGAGAGAGAGAACAGCGGGAGCTGAGCTTGGAAAAGCGCGCCAAGAAATCGGATGTCACAGAGAGAGAGAGAGAGAGAACAGCAGCAGCAGAGATTTGAAAAGCGTGCCAAGAAATCGAAAGCCACAGAGCCAGAGAGAGAACAGCGGGAGCTGAGCTTTGAAAAGTGTGCCAAGAAATCGGAAGACATTTCTCGTGTGCAGGCGGAGCGCACGCGGGACTGCTGGGTAAGTGAGGTTACATATTTGGGCAGTTGCTTGAGTGTCCCTGCTGACTGCACCGATGGGAAGTGCACCCAACTCCAGCTCCTCGAGAACCGCGTTAGGGAACTGGAGCTGGATGAACTTCGGATCATTCTGGAGGCGGAGGGGGTTATTGACAGGAGTTATAGGGAGGTAGTTACACCTCAGGTAAAAGAGGTAGGTAGATGGGTTACCGTCAGAGGAAGAAGGAGAGGGAACCAGCAGGCAGTGCAGGGATCCCCTGTGGCCGTTTCCCTCAACAACAGGTATACCGTTTTGGATACTGTTGGGGGGGACGACTTACCGGGGTAAGCAATGGGGTACAGGTCTCTGGCACAGAGTCTGTCCCTGTTGCTCAGAAGGGAAGGGGGAAGAGGAGCAGAGCATTAGTCATTGGGGACTCCATAGTTAGGGGAACAGATAGGAGGTTCTGTGGGAACGAGAGAGACTCATGGTTGGTGTGTTGCCTCCCAGGTTCGTGATGTCTCGGATCGTGTTTTTGGGATCCTTAAGGGGGAGGGGGAGCAGCCCCAAGTCGTGGTCCACATAGGCACCAACGACATAGGTAGGAAGAGAGATGGGGATTTAAGGCAGAAATTCAGGGAGCTAGGGTGGAAGCTTCGAGCGAGAACAAACAGAGTTGTTAGATTAGATTAGAGATACAGCACTGAAACAGGCCTTTCGGCCCATCGAGTCTGTGCCGAACATCAACCACCCATTTATACTAATCCTACACTAATCCCATAATCCTACCAAACATCCCCACCTGTCCCTATATTTCCCTACCACCTACCTATACTAGTGACAATTTATAATGGCCAATTTACCTATCAACCTGCAAGTCTTTTAGCTTGTGGGAGGAAACCGGAGCACCCGGAGAAAACCCACGCAGACACAGGGAGAACTTGCAAACTCCACACAGGCAGTACCCGGAATCGAACCCGGGTCGCTGGAGCTGTGAGGCTGCGGTGCTAACCACTGCGCCACTGTGCCTCTGGGTTGTTGCCCGTGCCACGTGCTAGCGAAGCGAGGAATAGGGAGAGAGAGGAGTTGAACACGTGGCTGCAGGGATGGTGTAGGAGGGAGGGTTTTGGTTTCCTGGATAATTGGGGCTCTTTCTGGGGTAGGTGGGACCTCTACAAACAGGATGGTCTTCACCTGAACCAGAGGGATACCAATATCCTGGGGGGCAGATTTGCTAGTGCTCTTCGGGGGGGGGGGGGCTTAAAATAATTCAGCAGGTGTTTGGGAACCTAAATTGTAGTTCCAGTGTACAGGATGTTGAGAGTAGTGAGGTCAGGGATAAGGTTACAAGGACGCAAGAGGGCACTGGCAAGCAAGAACTTGGTTTAAAGTGAGTCTACTTCAAAGCCAGGAGCATCCGAAATAAGGTGGGCGAGCTGGCAGCATGGATTGGTACCTGGGATCTCGATGTTGTGGCCATTTCAGAGACATGGGTGGAGCAGGGACAGGAATGGATGTTGCAGGTTCCGGGATTTAGATGTTTCAGTAAGAACAGAAAAGATGGTAAAAGAGAGGGGGGGAGGGGTGGCATTGTTAATCGAGGAGAGTATTACGGCGGCAGAAAGGACATTTGAGGACTCGTCTACTGAGGTAGTATGGGCCGAGGTTCGAAACAGGAGAGGAGAGGTCACCCTGTTGGGAGTCTTCTATAGACCTCCGAATAGTTCCAGAGATGTAGAGGAAAGGATAGCGAAGATGATTCTCGACAGGAGCGAGAGTAACAGGGTAGTTGTTATGGGGGACTTTAACTTTCCAAATATTGACTGGAAATACAAGAGTTCGAGTACTTTAGATGGGTCAGTGTTTGTCCAGTGTGTGCAGGAGGGTTTACTGACACAGTATGTAGACTGGCCAACCAGGGGCGATGCCACATTGGATTTGGTACTGGGTAATGAACTCGGCCAGCTGTTAGATTTAGATGTTTAGTTTAGAGATACAGCACTGAAACAGGCCCTTCGGCCCACCGAGTCTGTGCCGACCATCAACCACGCATTTTATACTAATCCTGCACCAATCCCCATATTCCCACCACATCCCCACCTGTCCCTATATTTCCCTACCACCGACCTATACTAGGGGCAATTTACAATGGCCAATTTACCTACCAACCTGCAAGTCTTTTGGCTTGTGGGAGGAAACCGGAGCACCCGGAAAAAACCCACGCAGACACAGGGAGAACTTGCAAACTCCACACAGGCAGTACCCAGAATTGAACCCGGGTCGCTGGAGCTGTGGTGCTGACCACTGCGCCACTGTGCCTTTGGTGATAGTGATCACAATTCGGTTAGGTTTACCTTAGCGATGGGCAGGGACAGGTATATACCGCAGGGCAAGAATTATAGCTGGGGGAAAGGAAATTATGATGCGATTAGGCAAGATTTAGGATGCGCAGGATGGGGAAGGAAACTGCAGGGGATGGGCACCATCGAAATGTGGAGCTTATTCAAGGAGCAGCTACTGCGTGTCCTTGATAAGTATGTACCTGTCAGGCAGGGAGGAAGTTGTCGGGCGAGGGAGCCGTGGTTTACTGAAGAAGTTGAAGCGCTTGTCAAGAGGAAGAAGAAGGCTTATGTTAGGATGAGACGTGAAGGCTCAGTTAGGGCGCTTGAGAGTTACAAGCTAGCCAGGAAGGATCTAAAGGGAGAGCTAAGAAGAGAGAGGAGAGGACACGAGAAGTCATTGGCGGATAGGATCAAGGAAATACCTAAGGCTTTCTATAGGTATATCAGGAATAAAAGAATGACTAGAGTTAGATTAGGGCCAATCAAGGATAGTAGTGGGAAGCTGTGTGTGGAATCAGAGGAGATAGGGGAAGCGATAAATAAATATTTTTCGTCAGTATTTACAGTAGAGAAAGAAAATGTTGTCGAGGAGAATACTGAGATACAGACTACTAGGCTAGATTGGATTGAGGTTCACAAGGAGGAGCTGTTAGCAATTTTGGAAAGTGTGAAAATAGATAAGTCCCCTGGGCCAGATTTATCCTAGGATTCTCTGGGAAGCCAGGGAGGATATTGCAAAGCCTTTGTCCTTGATCTTTATGTCGTCATTGTCGACAGGAATAGTGCTGGAAGACTGGAGGATAGCAAGTGTTGTCGCCTTGTTGAAGAAGGGGAGTAGAGACAGCCCTGGTAATTATAGACCTTTGAGCCTTAATTCGGTTGTGGGTAAAATGTTGGAAAAGGTTATAAGAGATAGGATTTATAATCATCTGGAAAAGAATAAGTTCATTTGCGATAGTCAGCACGGTTTTGTGACGGGTAGGTCGTGCCTCACAAACCTTATTGAGTTTTTTGAGAAGGTGAACAAACAGGTGGATGAGGGTCAAGCCGTGGATGTGGTGTATATGGATTTCAGTAAGGCGTTTGAATTAGAATTAGAACATTACAGCGCAGTACAGGCCCTTTGGCCCTCGATGTTGCGCCGACCTGTGAAATCATCTGACCTAAACTATTCCATTTTCATCCATATGTCTATCCAATGACCACTTAAATACCCTTAAAGTTGGCGAGTCTACTACTGTCGCAGGCAGGGCGTTGCACGCCCCTACTACTCTCTGAATAATGAAACTACCTCTAACATCTGTCCGATATCTATCACCCTCAACTTAAAGCTATGTCCCCTCGTGCTTGCCATCACCATCCGAGGAAAAAGACTCTCACTACCCACCCTATCTAACTCTCTGATTATCTTATATGTCTCTATTAAGTCACCTCTCCTCCTCCTTCTCTCCAACGAAAACAACCTCAAGTCCCTCAGCCTTTCCTCGTAAGACCTTCCCTCCATACCAGGCAACATCCTAGAAAATCACCTCTGCACCCTTTCCAAAGCTTCCACATACATCCTATAATGCGGTGACCAGAACTGCACGCAATACTCCAGGTGCGGTCTCACCAGAGTTTTGTACAGCTGCAGCATGACCTCGTGGCTCCGAAACTCGATCCCCCTACTAATAAAAGCTAACACAACATATGCCTTCTTGACAGCCCTATTAACCTGGGTAGCAACTTTCAGGGATTTATGTACCTGGACACCAAGAGGTCTCTGTTCATCTACACTACCAAGAATCTTCCCATTAGCCCAGTACTCTGCATTCCTGTTACTCCTTCCAAAGTGAATCACCTCACACTTTTCCGCATGAAACTCCATTTGCCATCTCTCAGCCCAGCTCTGCAGCCTATCTATGTCCCTCTGTATCCTACAACATCCTTCGGCACTATCCACAACTCCACCGACCTTAGTGTCATCCGCAAATTTACTAACCCACCGTTCTACACACACATCCAGGTCATTTATAAAAATGACAAACAGCAGTGGCCCCAAAACAGATGCTTGCAGTACACCACTAGAAACAGAACTCCAGGATGAACATTTGCCGTCAACCACCACCCTCTGTCTACTTTCAGCAAGCCAATTACTGATCCAAATATCTAAATACCCTTCAACCACATACTTCCGTATTTTCAGACAGTCTCTGACATTCTCAGCAACTCTCAGAAAGTCTCTGACACACTCTGTCACTCTCTGACACTCTCAATCACTCTCTATCACTCTCAGACACTCTCAGACTCTATCTGACACTCTCTATCACTCTCCATCACTCTCTGACACTCTCTATCACTCTCAGACACCCTCTCACACTCTCTGACACTCTCTGGCATTCTATCTCACTCTCTGATACTCTCTAACACACTCTGACACTCACAGACACTCTCAGACACTCTCTGGCACTCTCTCGCACTCTCTCGCACTCTCTGACACTCTATATCACTCTCTGACACTCTCTATCTCTCTCTGACACTCTCTGAAACTCTAAATCACACTCTGACAATCTCTGACACTCTCTGTTGCTCTCGGATACACACTGACACTCGCTGACACTCTCTTACACCCTCTGACACTCTCTGGCACTCTCTGCAACTCTCCGGCTCTCTATATCACTTTCTGACACTCTCTGACACTCTCTATCACTCTCTGACACTCTCTGACACTCTCGATCACTCTCTATCACTCCCTATCACTCTCTGACACACTCAGACCCTCTCTGACACTCTCTGACACTCTCAGACACTCTCCATCACTCTCTATCACTCCCTATCACTCTCTGACACACTCAGACCCTCTCTGACACTCTCTGACACTCTCAGACACTCTCCATCACTCTTTGACACTCTCTATCACTCTCTGACACTCTCTATCACTCTCTGACACTCACTGACACACTCTGACACTCTCAGAAACTCTCTGACACTCTGTATCACTCTCTGACACTCTCTGACACTCTCTATCACTCTATCACTCTCTGACAATCTCTGACACTCTCTGATACACTCTGAAACTCTCAGACACTCTCTGACACTCTCTGATACTCTCTATCACTCTCTGATACTCTCTGACACTCTCAGACACTCTCTGACACTCTCTGGCACTCTCTCGCACTCTCTGGCACTCTCTCGCACTCTCTGACACTCTATATCACTCTCTGACACTCTCTGACAATCTCAGACACAATCAGACACAGTCTGGAGCTCTCTGGCGCTCTCTATCACTCTCTGGCACTCTCTATCACTCTCTCACACTCTCTGACACCATCTGAATGTTTATATCACTCTCTGACACACTCTATCACTGTCTGACACTGCCTGACACTCTCAGACTCTCCCTGACAATCTCAGAAGCTCTCTGACTCTCTCTATCACTCTCTGACACTCTCAGACACTCTCAGACACTCTCTGTCACTCTCAGACACTCTCAGACACTCTCTGACACTCTCTGAGACTCTCTGACGCTCTCAGTCACTCTCTCTCACTCTCTATCACTCTCTATCACTCTCTGACACGCTCTATCACTTTCTGACACTGCCTGACACACACTGACACTCTCAGGCACTCTCTGAAATTCTCTATCACTCTCTGAAACTCTCTGACACTCGCAGACACTCTCTGACACATTCTATCTATTACTGACACTCTCAGACGCTCTCAGACATTTTCAGACACTCTCTGACACACTCTATCACTCTCTGACACTCTCTGACACTCTCTATCACTCTCTGACAATCACTGACACACTCTGACACTCTCAGACACTCTCAGACAGTCTCAGACACTCTCTATCACTCTCTGAAACTCTCTACCACGCTTTGACTCTCTCTATCTATCTCTATCACTCTCTGGCACTCTCTGACACTCGCGGATACACTCTGAAACTCCCTGACACGCTCTGACACTCTCTATCACACTCTGACACTCTCTAACAATCTCAGACACACTCAGACACTCTTTGACACTCTCAATCACTCTCTGACATTCTCTGACACATTCAGACACTCTCAGACAATCTCTACCACTCTCTACCACTCTCTGACACTTTCTATGACTCTCTGACACTCTCTGACACTCTCTGACAGTCTCAGACACAATCAGAAACTCTCAGACACTCTATGTCACTCTCTGACACTCTCTGACACTTTCAGACACTCTCAGAGACACTCAGACACTCTCTGGCTCTCTCTGGCACTCTCTATCACTCTCTGGCCCTCTCTATCACTCTCTCTCACTCTCTGAGACTCTCTGACACTCTCTGAATGTTTATATCACTCTCTGACACACTCTATCACTGTTTGACACTCCCTGACACTATCAGAATCTCTCTGACTCTCTCTGTCACTCTCTGACACTCTGGGACACTCTCAGACACTCTCTGACACTCTCTGACGCTGTCAGACACTCTCTATCACTCTCCATCACTCTCTGACACTGTCTATCACTTTCTGACACTGCCTGACACACACTGACACTCTCAGGCACTCTCTGAAAGTCTCTATCACTCTCTGAAACTCTCTGACACACGCAGACACTCTCTGACACTTTCTATCACTTTCTAACACTCTCAGTCAATCTCAGACATTTTCAGACACTCTCTGGCACTCGCTATCACTCTCTGACACTCTCTAACACTCTCTGATACACTCTGTCACTCTCTATCACTCTCAGACACTCTCTATCACTCTCAGTCTCTCTCAGACACTCCCTGACACTCTCAGACACTCTCAGACACTCTCCAACACCCTCTGACGCACTCTATCACTCTCTGAAACTCACTGAAACTCTCTGACACTCTCTGTCACTCTCTGACACTCTCTACCACTCTATACCACTCTCTACAACTCTCTGTCACTCTCTGACACTCTCTGACACTCTCTATCACTCTCTGACACTCTCAGACACTCTCTGACACACTCAGACCCTCTCAGACACTCTTGACACTTTATATCACTGTATGACACTCTCAAAAACTCTCAGACAGTCTCAGACAATTTATCTCACTCTCTGACACTGCCTGACACTCTCTGACACTCTCAGACACTCTCTTTCACTCTCTATCCCTCTATGACACTCTCTGACACTCTCTGACACTCTCAGACACTCTCTGACACTCTCAGACACAGTTTGACACTCTCTGACACTCTGAGAAACTCTCTGACACAGTCTGACACTCTCAGACACTCTCTGACACTCTCTATCACTCTCAAACACTCTCTATCACTCTCTATAACTCTCTGACACTCTCTGACAATCTCAGGCACTCTCTGACACTTTCTAACATTCTCTGAAACTCTCTGACACTCTCTATCACTCTCTGACACTCTCTATCACTCTCTATCACTCTCTATAACTCTCTGACACTCTCTGACAATCTCAGGCACTCTCTGACACCTTCTATCACTCTCTGACACTCTCAGACACTCTCAGACACATTCTATCTCTCTTTGACACTCTCTGACACTCTCAGAGACTCTCAGGCAGTCTCAAAAGCTCTCTATCACTCTCTGCCATTGTTTGACACTCTCTGACACTCTCAGACACTCTCAGACACTCCCTGACACTCTCAGACACTTTCTATCACTCTCTGACACTGTCTGACATTCTCTGACACTCTCTGACACTCTCACACCCTCTCTGACACACTCTGACACTCTCAGGCACTCTCAGACCCTCTCTATCACTCTCCATTACTCTCCGACACTCTCTCATACTCTCTTTCACTCTCTGACACTCTCAGACACTCTCTGGGACTCTCTGACACTCTCTATCACTTTCTGACACTCTCTGACTCTGTCTGACTCTCTCTGACATTCTCAGACACTCTCAGACTCTCTCTGACACACTCTGAAACTCTCTGACTCTCTCAGACACTCTCTTTCGCTCTCTATCACTCTGTGACACTCCCTATCACTCCCTGACACTCTCAGATTCTGTCTGACAATCTCTTTCACTCTCCATCACTCTCTGACACTCTCTGACACTCTCTGACACTCTCAGACACTCTCTGACACTCTCTGACACCTCAGACATCTCTGCCACTCTCTATCACTATCTGATACTCTCTATCGCTCTCCGGCACTCTCTGAAACTCTCTGATACACTCTGACACTCTCAGACACTCACTGACACTCTGCATCACTCTCTGACACTCTCTGACACTCTCCATCACTCTCTGACACTCTCTGACACTTCTATCACTCTCTGACACACTATGACACTCTCTATCACTCTCTGACAATCTCTGACACTCTCTGATGCACTCTGAAACTCTCAGACACTCTCTGATACTCTCTATCACTCTCTGACAATCTCTATCACTCTCTGAAACACTCCACCACGCAATGACACTCTCTATCTCTCTCCATCACTCTCGATCACACTCTGACACTCTCTGACACTTCCCGACACTCCCTGACACTCTCTGACACTCTCTGACTCTCTCTATCACTCTCTGACACTCTCTGACTCTCTCAGACACTCTCTGACACTTTTTATCAGTTTCTGACACTCTCAGACACTCTCAGACACTCTCTGGCACTCTCTGGCACTCTCTATCACTCTCTGACACTCTCGATCACACTCTGACACTCTCTGTCACTCTCTGTCACTGTCTATCACTCTCTGACACTCTCTGGCACTCTCTGACACTCTCTGTCACTCTCTGTCACTCTCTACCACTCTCTACCACTCTCTGACTCTCTCAGACACTCTCTGTCACTTTCTATCACTCTCTGACACTGTTTGACACTCTCTGACACTCTCAGACACTCTCAGACACTTTATATCACTCTCTGACCCTCTCAGACAGTCTCTGACACTTTCTATCACTCGCTGACACTCTCTGACACTCTCAGAGACTCTCAGATAGCCTCAGACACTTTCTATCACTCTCTGACACTGTCTGACAATCTCTGACACTCTCAGACACTCTCTTTAACTCTCCATCCCTCTATGACACTCCCTATCACTCCCTAACACTCTCAGATAATCTATGGCACTCTCTTTCAGTCTCCATCACTCTCTGACACTGTCAGACACTCTCAGACTCTCTCAGACACTATCAATCACTCTATGAAACTCTCTGACACTCTCTATCACTCTCTGGCACACTCTGACTCTCTCTGACACTCTCTGACACTCTCAATCACTCTCTGACACTCTCTGACACTTTCCAACACTCTCAGACACTCTCTACCACTCTCTATCACTCTCTGACACTCTCTGAGACTCTCTGATACACTCTGACACTCCCTGACACTCTCTGACACTCTCCATCACTCTCTGACACTCACTGACACTCTCTGACAATCTCAGACACTCTCTATGGCTCTCTGACACTGTCTGACACGTTCAGACACTCTCAGACACACTCATACACTCTCTAGCGCTCTCTGGCACTCTCTATCACTCTCTGGCTCTCTCTATCACTCTCTGACACTCTCTGACACTCTCTGACACTCTCTGACACTCTCAGACTCTCCCTGACGCTCTCGGACTCTCTCTGACTCTATCACTCTCTGACACTCTCTGACACTCTCTGACACTCTCAGACACTCTCTATCACTCTCTGACACTCTATATCACTTTCTGACTCAGCCTGACACACACTGACACTCTCAGGCACTCTCTGAAACTCTCTGTCACTCTCTATCACTCCCAGGCACACTCTATCACTCTCTGACACTCTGTGACACTCTCTGACACTCTATGTCACTCTCTGACAATCTCTACTACTCTCTCCCACTCTCTGTCACTCTCTATCACTCTCTGACTCTCTCTGACACTCTCAGACACTCTCTGACACTTTCTATCATTCTCTGACACTCTCAGACACTCTCTTTCACTTTCTATCACTCTCTGACACTGTTTGACACTCTCTGACGCTCTCAGGCACTCTCAGACACTTTCTATCACTCTCTGACAATCTCAGACTCTCTCTAACACTTTCTATCACTCGCTGACACTCTCTGACACACTCAGAGACTCTCAGACAGTCTCAGACACTTTCTATCACTCTCTGACACTGTCTGACAATCTCTGACACTGTCAGACACTCACTTTCACTCTCTATCCCTCTATGACACTCCCTATCTCTCCCTTACACTCTCAGATTCTCTATGACTATCTCTTTCACTCTCCATCACTCTCAGAAACTCTCAGAAACTGTCAGACACTCTCTAACACTCTCAGACTCTCTCAGACACAATCAGACACATTCTGGCACTCTATGGCGCTCTCTAACACTCTCTGGCACTCTCTATCACCCTCTCACACTCTCTGACACTCTCTGAATGTTTATATCACTCTCTGACACACTCTATCACTGTCTGACACTGCCTGACACTCTCAGACTCTCCCTGACAATCTCAGACTCTCTTTGACTCTCTCTATCACTCTCTGACGCTCTCAGACACTCTCTATCACTCTCTATCACTCTCTGACACTCTCTGACACTCTCTATCACTTTCTGACACTGCCTGACACACACTGACACTCTCAGGCACTCTCTGAAAGTCTCTATCACTCTCTGAAACTCTCTGACACTCGCAGACACTCTCTGACACATTCTATCAATTTCTGACACTCTCAGACACTCTCAGACATTTTCAGACACTCTCTGACACTCTCTATCACTCTCTGACGATCTCTGACACTCTCTGATACACTCTGACACTCTCAGACACTCTCTATCACGCTCTGACACTCTGTATCTCTCTCACACACTCACTGACACACTCTGACACTCTCAGACACTCTCAGACAATCTCAGACACTCTCTATCACTCTCTGAAACTCTGTACCACGCTTTGACTCTCTCTATCTATCTCTATCACTCTCTGACACTCGCGGATACACTCTGAAACTCCCTGAAATTCTCTGACACTCTCTATCACTCTCTGACACTCTCTGACAATCTCAGACACACTCAGACACTCTTTGACAGTCTCTATCACTCTCTGACATTCTCTGACACATTCAGACACTCTCAGACAATCTCTACCACTCTCTACCACTCTCTGACACTTTCTATGACTCTCTGACACTCTCTGACAATCTCAGACACAATCAGAAACTCTCAGACACTCTATGTCACTCTCTGACACTGTCTGACACTTTCAGACACTCTCAGAGACACTCAGACACTCTCTGGCTCTCTCTGGCACTCTCTATCACCCTCTGGCCCTCTCTATCACTCTCCCTCACTCTCTGACACTCTCTGACACACTCTGACACCTTCTGACACTCTCTGAATGTTTATATGACTCTCTGACACACTCTAACACTGTCTGACACTCCCTGACACTATCAGAATCTCTCTGACTCTCTCTATCACTCTCTAACACTCTCTGACACTCTCTGACACTCTTGGACACTCTCGGACACTCTCTGACACTCTCTGACACTCTCTGACACTCTCTGACACTCTCAGATACCCTCAGACACTCCCTGACACTCTCAGACACTTTCTATCACTCTCTGACACTGTCTGACATTCTCTGACACTCTCTGACACTGTCACACCCTCTCTGAGACACTCTGACACTCTCAGGCACTCTCAGACACTCTCTATCACTCTCCATCACTCTCCGACACTGTCTCATACTCTCTATCACTCTCTGACACTCTCAGACACTCTCTGGGACTCTCTGACACTCTCTATCACTTTCTGACACTCTCTGACTCTGTCTGACTCTCTCTGACATTCTCAGACACTCTCAGACACTCTCAGACACTCTCTGACACACTCTGACACTCTCTGACAATCTCAGACACTCTCTTTCGCTCTCTATCACTCTATGACACTCCCTATCACTCCCTGACACTCTCAGATTCTGTCTGACAATCTCTTTTACTCTCCATCACTCTGTGACAGTCTCTGACACTCTCAGACACTCTCTGACACTGTCTGACACCTCAGACATCTCTACCACTCTCTATCACTCTCTGATACTCTCTATCGCTCTCCAGCACTCTCTGAAACTCTCTGAAACACTCTGACACTCTCAGACACTCTCTGACACTCTGCATCACTCTCTGACACTCTCTATCACTCTTTGACACTGTCTGACAATCTTTGACACTGTCAGACACTCACTTACACTCTCTATCCCTTTATGACACTCCCTATCTCTCCCTTACACTCTCAGATTCTCTATGACAATCTCTTTCACTCTCCATCACTCTCAGACATTCTCAGACACTCTCTGACACTCTTAGACTCTCTCAGACACTCTCTATCAATCTCTATCACTCTTTGACACTCTCTGACACTCACTATCTCTCTCTATCACTCTCTTGCACACTCTGACATTCTCTGGCACTCTCAGACACTCTCTATCACTCTCTGACGCACTCTGACTGTCTCTGACACTCTCAGACAGTCTCAGACACTCTCTATCACTCTCAGACACTCTCTATCGCTCTCCATCACTCTCTGACTCTCTCTGACACTCTCTGACACTCTCTATCACTCTCTGACACACTCAGACACTCTCTGACAATCTCTGACACTCTCTATCACTCTCTGAAACACTCCGTCACTCACAGACACTCTCTGACACTCTCGATCACTCTCTGACATTCTCTATCACTCTCTGACACTCAAAGACACTCTCGATCACTCTCTGACACTCTCTGACACACTCTGACACTCTCTGACACTCTCTGACAATCTCTGATACACTCTGACACTCTCAGACAGTCCCTGACACTTCTCTCACTCTCTGACACACTCTGGCACTCTCTATCAATCTCTGACCATCTCTGACACTCTCTGACACTCTCAGACACTCTCAGACACTCTCAGACACTCCCTGACACTCTCTGAGACTCTCTGACACTCTCACACCCTCTCTGACACTCTCACACCCTCTCTGACACACTCTGACACTCTCAGGCACTCTCAGACACTCTCCATCACTCTCTATCACTCTCTGAAACTCTCAGGCACTCTCTGGGACTCTCTGACACTCTCTATCACTATCTGACACTCTCTGACTCTGTCTGACGCCTTCTGACATTCTCAGACACTCTCAGACACTCTTTGACAAACTCTGACACTCTCTATCACTCTCGCACACTCTCTGAAAATCTCTGATACACTCTGACACTCTCAGACACTCTCTGACACTCTGTATAACTCTCTAACAATCTCTGACACTCTCCATCACTCTCTGACAATCTCTGACACTCTCTGATGCACTCTGAAACTCTCAGACACTCTCTGACACTCTCTATCACTCTCTGACACTCTCTGAAAATCTCTGATACACTCTGACACTCACAGACACTCTCAGACACTCTCTGACACTCTCTGATACTCTCTATCACTCTCTGATACTCTCTGACACTCTCAGACACTCTCTGACACTATCTGGCACTCTCTCGCACTCTCTGACACTCTATATCAATCTCTGACACTCTCTATCTCTCTCTGACAATCTCTGAAGCTCTCTATCACTCTCTGACACACTCTGACACTCTCTGAAACTCTCTATCACTCTCTGACACTCTCTGACACTCTCTGACACTCTCTGACACTCTCTGTCACTCTCTGATACATTCTGACACTAGCTGACACTCTCAGACTCTATCTGACACTCTCTTACACACGCTATCACTCTCTGACACACTCTGTCACACACTGACACTCGCTGACACTCCCTTACACCCTCTGACACTCTCTGACACACTCTGACACTCTCTGACACTCTCTGACAGTCTCTCTCACTCTCGGATACATTCTGACACTCTCCGACACTCTCTGACACTCTCTGACACTCTCTATCACTCTCTGACACTCTCTATCACTCTCTGACACACTCTGACACTCTCTGACACTCTCAGACACTCGCTGTCGCTCTCGGACACTCTCAGACACTTTCCATCACTCTCTGACACTCTCAGACTCTCTCTGAAATTCTCTTTCACACTCTATCACTCTCTGACACACTCTCTCACTCTCTGACACACTCTGACACTCTCTATCACTCTTTGACAATCTCTGAAACTCTCTGATACACTCTGGCACTCTCACACACTATCACTCTCTGACACTCTCTATCACTCTCTGACACTCACTGACACTCTCTGATACTCTCAGACACTCTCAGACAGTCTCAGACACACTCTATCACTCTCTGAAACTCTCTACCACGCTTTGACTCTCGCTATCTCTCTCTATCACTCTCTGGCACATTCTGACACTCTCGGATACACTCTGACACTCCCTGACTCTCACTGACACTCTCTTTCACTCTCTGACACTCTCTGACAATCTCAGACACACTCAGACACTCTCTGACACTCTCTATCACTCTCACACACTCTCTGACACATTCAGACACTCTCAGACACTCACTACCACTCTCTGCCACTCTCTGCCACTCTCTGATACACTCTGACACACCCTGACACTCTCTGACACATTCTGTCACTCTCTGACACTCTCTGACAATCTCAGCCACAATCAGAATCTCTCAGACACTCTCTGTCACTCTCTGACACTCTCTGACTCTTTCAGACACTCTCAGACACACTCAGACACTCTCTGGCACTCTCTATCACTCTCTGACACTCTCTGACAATCTCAGACACAATCAGACACAGTCTGGCACTCTCTGGCGCTCCCTATCACTCTCTGACACTCTCTATCACTCTCTCACACTCTCTGACACTCTCTGAATGTGTATATCACTCTCTGACACACTCTATCACTGTCTGACACTGCCTGACACTCTCAGGCTCTACCTGACAATCTCAGACTCTCACTGACCCTCTCTATCACTCTCTGACACTCTCTGACACTCTAGGACACTCTCAGACACTCTCTGATACTCTCTGACACTCTCTGACGCTCTCAGACACTCTCTATCACTCTCTATCACTCTCTGACACTCTCTATCACTTGCTGACACTGCCTGACACACACTGACACTCTCAGGCACTCTCTGAAAGTCTCTATCACTCTCTGAAACTCTCTGACACTCGCAGACACTCTCTGACATTTTCTATCACTTTCTGACACTCTCAGATACTCTCAGACATTTTCAGACACTCTCTGGCACTCTCTATCACTCTCTGACACTCTCTAACACTCTCTATCACTCTCAGTCTCTCTCAGACACTCTCAGACACTCTCAGACACTCTCTATCACTCTCTATCACTCTCTATCACTCTCTGACACTCTCTGACACTCTAGGACACTCTCAGACACTCTCTGATACTCTCTGACACTCTCTGACGCTCTCAGACACTCTCTATCACTCTCTGACACTCTCTATCACTTTCTGACACTGCCTGACACACACTGACACTCTCAGGCACTCTCTGAAAGTCTCTATCACTCTCTGAACCTCTCTGACACTCGCAGACACTCTCTGACACTTTCTATCAATTTCTGAAACTCTCAGACACTCTCAGACATTTTCAGACACTCTCTGGCACTCTCGATCACTCTCTGACACTCTCTAACACCCTCTATCACTCTCTATCACCCTCTGACGCACTCTATCACTCTCTGAAACTCACTGAAACTCTCTGACACTCTCTGTCACTCTCTTACACTCTCTACCACTCCATACCACTCTCTGCAACTCTCTGTCACTCTCTGACACTCTCTGACATTCTCTATCACTCTCTGACACTCTCTGAGACTCTCAGACACTCTCTGACACGCTCAGACCCTCTCAGACACTCTTGATACTTTCTATCACTGTATGACACTCTCAGACACTCTCTGCCACTTTCTCTCACTCTCTGACACTGTTTGACACTCTCTGACATTCTCTGACGCTCTCAGACACTCTCTGACACTTTCTATCACTCTCTGACACTCTCAGAAACGCTCAGACAGTCTCAGACAATTTATATCACTCTCTGACACTGCCTGACACTCCCTGACACTCTCAGACACTCTCTTTCACTCTCTATCCCTCTATGACACTCTCTGACACTCTCAGACACTCTCTGACACTCTCTGACACTCTCAGACACAGTTTGACACTCTCTGACACTCTGAGACACTCTCTGACACAGTCTGACACTCTCTGACACAGTCTGACACTCTCAGACACTCTCTGACACTCTCTATCACTCTCTGACAATCTCTATCACTCTCTAGAACTCTCTGACACTTTCTGACACTCTCAGGCACTCTCTGACACTCTCTGACACTTTCTATCACTCTCTGACACTCTCAGACACTCTCAGACATATTCTATCTCTCCTTGACACTCTCTGACACTCTCAGAGACTCTCAGGCAGTCTCAGACGCTCTCTATCACTCTCTGCCACTGTCTGACACTCTCTGACAATCTCAGACACTCTCAGACACTCCCTGACACTCTCAGACACTTTCTATCACTCTCTGACACTGTCTGACATTCTCTGACACTCTCTGACACTCTCACACCCTCTCTGACACTCTCAGGCACTCTCAGACACTCTCTTTCGCTCTCCATCACTCTATGACACTCCCTATCACTCCCTGACATTCTCAGATTCTGTCTGACAATCTCTTTCACTCTCCATCACTCTCTGACGCTCTCTGACACTCTCAGACACTCTCTGACACTCTCTGACACCTCAGACATCTCTACTACTCTCGATCACTCTCTGATACTCTCTATCGCTCTCCGGCACTCTCTGAAACTCTCTGATACACTCTGACACTCTCAGACACTCTCTGACACTCTGCATCACTCTCTGACACTCTCTGACACTCTCTATCACTCTCTGACACTCTCTGACACTCTCTGACACTCTCTGATGCACTCTGACACTCTCAGATAGTCTCTGACACTTCTATCACTCTTTGACACTCTCTGACACTCTCTATCACTCTCTGACACTCTCTGACTCTCTCTGACACTCTCTGATACACTCTGACACTCTCAGACAGTCTCTGACACTTCTATCACTCTCTGACACACTCTGACACTCTCTATCACTCTTTGACACTGTCTGACAATCTTTGACACTGTCAGACACTCACTTACACTCTCTATCCCTCTATGACACTCCCTATCTCTCCCTTACACTCTCAGATTCTCTATGACAATCTCTTTCACTCTCCATCACTCTCAGACACTCTCTGACACTCTTAGACTCTCTCAGACACTCTCTATCAATCTCTATCACTCTTTGACACTCTCTGACACTCACTATCTCTCTCTATCACTCTCTGGCACACTCTGACATTCTCTGGCACTCTCAGACACTCTCTATCACTCTCTGACACACTCTGACAGTCTCTGACACTCTCAGACAGTCTCAGACACTCTCTATCACTCTCAGACACTCTCTATCGCTCTCCATCACTCTCTGACTCTCTCTGACACTCTCTGACACTCTCTATCACTCTCTGACACACTCAGACACTCTCTGACAATCTCTGACACTCTCTATCACTCTCTGAAACACTCCGTCACTCACAGACACTCTCTGACACTCTCGATCACTCTCTGACATTCTCTATCACTCTCTGACACTCAAAGACACTCTCGATCACTCTCTGACACTGTCTGACACTCTCTGATACACTCTGACACTCTCAGACAGTCTCTGACACTTCTCTCACTCTCTGACACACTCTGGCACTCTCTATCAATCTCTGACCATCTCTGACACTCTCTGACACTCTCAGACACTCTCAGACACTCTCAGACACTCCCTGACACTCTCTGAGACTCTCTGACACTCTCACACCCTCTCTGACACTCTCACACCCTCTCTGACACACTCTGACACTCTCAGGCACTCTCAGACACTCTCCATCACTCTCTATCACTCTCTGAAACTCTCAGGCACTCTCTGGGACTCTCTGACACTCTCTATCACTATCTGACACTCTCTGACTCTGTCTGACGCTCTCTGACATTCTCAGACACTCTCAGACACTCTCAGACACTCTCTGACACACTCTGACACTCTCTGAAACTCTCTACCACTCTCTGACACTCTCTGACACTCTCTGACACTCTCTGTCACTCTCGGATACATTCTGACACTAGCTGACACTCTCAGACTCTATCTGACACTCTCTTACACACGCTATCACTCTCTGACACACTCTGTCACACACTGACACTCGCTGACACTCCCTTACACCCTCTGACACTCTCTGACACACTCTGACACTCTCTGACACTCTCTATCACTCTCTGACACTCTCTGACAGTCTCTGTCACTCTCGGATACATTCTGACACTCTCTGACACTCTCTGACACTCTCTATCACTCTCTGACAATCTCTACTACTCTCTCCCACTCTCTGTCACTCTCTATCACTCTCTGACTCTCTCTGACACTCTCAGACACTCTCTGACTCTCTCACACACTCTCTGACACTTTCTATCATTCTCTGACACTCTCAGACACTCTCTTTCACTTTCTATCACTCTCTGACACTGTTTGACACTCTCTGACGCTCTCAGGCACTCTCAGACACTTTCTATCACTCTCTGACAATCTCAGACTCTCTCTAACACTTTCTAACACTCGCTGACACTCTCTGACACACTCAGAGACTCTCAGACAGTCTCAGACACTTTCTATCACTCTCTGACACTGTCTGACAATCTCTGACACTGTCAGACACTCACTTTCACTCTCTATCCCTCTATGACACTCCCTATCTCTCCCTTACACTCTCAGATTCTCTATGACTATCTCTTTCACTCTCCATCACTCTCAGAAACTCTCAGACACTCTCTAACACTCTCAGACTCTCTCAGACACAATCAGACACATTCTGGCACTCTATGGCGCTCTCTAACACTCTCTGGCACTCTCTATCACCCTCTCACACTCTCTGACACTCTCTGAATGTTTATATCACTCTCTGACACACTCTATCACTGTCTGACACTGCCTGACACTCTCAGACTCTCCCTGACAATCTCAGACTCTCTTTGACTCTCTCTATCACTCTCTGACGCTCTCAGACACTCTCTATCACTCTCTATCACTCTCTGACACTCTCTGACACTCTCTATCACTTTCTGACACTGCCTGACACACACTGACACTCTCAGGCACTCTCTGAATGTCTCTATCACTCTCTGAAACTCTCTGACACTCGCAGACACTCTCTGACACATTCTATCAATTTCTGACACTCTCAGACACTCTCAGACATTTTCAGACACTCTCTGACACTCTCTATCACTCTCTGACAATCTCTGACACTCTCTGATACACTCTGACACTCTCAGACACTCTCTATCACGCTCTGACACTCTGTATCTCTCTCACACACTCACTGACACACTCTGACACTCTCAGACACTCTCAGACAATCTCAGACACTCTCTATCACTCTCTGAAACTCTGTACCACGCTTTGACTCTCTCTATCTATCTCTATCACTCTCTGACACTCGCGGATACACTCTGAAACTCCCTGAAATTCTCTGACACTCTCTATCACTCTCTGACACTCTCTGACAATCTCAGACACACTCAGACACTCTTTGACAGTCTCTATCACTCTCTGACATTCTCTGACACATTCAGACACTCTCAGACAATCTCTACCACTCTCTACCACTCTCTGACACTTTCTATGACTCTCTGACACTCTCTGACAATCTCAGACACAATCAGAAACTCTCAGACACTCTATGTCACTCTCTGACACTCTCTGACACTTTCAGACACTCTCAGAGACACTCAGACACTCTCTGGCTCTCTCTGGCACTCTCTATCACCCTCTGGCCCTCTCTATCACTCTCTATCACTCTCTCTCACTCTCTGACACTCTCTGACACACTCTGACACCTTCTGACACTCTCTGAATGTTTATATGACTCTCTGACACACTCTAACACTGTCTGACACTCCCTGACACTATCAGAATCTCTCTGACTCTCTCTATCACTCTCTAACACTCTCTGACACTCTCTGACACTCTCGGACACTCTCGGACACTCTCTGACACTCTCAGATACCCTCAGACACTCCCTGAGACTCTCAGACACTTTCTATCACTCTCTGACACTGTCTGACATTCTCTGACACTCTCTGACACTCTCACACCCTCTCTGAGACACTCTGACACTCTCAGGCACTCTCAGACACTCTCTATCACTCTCCATCACTCTCCGACACGGTCTCATACTCTCTATCACTCTCTGACACTCTCAGACACTCTCTAGGACTCTCTGACACTCTCTATCACTTTCTGACACTCTCTGACTCTGTCTGACTCTCTCTGACATTCTCAGACACTCTCAGACACTCTCAGACACTCTCTGACACACTCTGACACTCTCTGACACTCTCAGACACTCTCTTTCGCTCTCTATCACTCTATGACACTCCCTATCACTCCCTGACACTCTCAGATTCTGTCTGACAATCTCTTTTACTCTCCATCACTCTGTGACAGTCTCTGACACTCTCAGACATTCTCTGACACTCTCTGACACCTCAGATATCTCTACCACTCTCTATCACTCTCTGTTACTCTCTATCGCTCTCCAGCACTCTCTGAAACTCTCTGAAACACTCTGACACTCTCAGACACTCTCTGACACTCTGCATCACTCTCTGACACTCTCTGACACTCTCTATCACTCTTTGACACTGTCTGACAATCTTTGACACTGTCAGACACTCACTTACACTCTCTATCCCTCTATGACACTCCCTATCTCTCCCTTACACTCTCAGATTCTCTATGACAATCTCTTTCACTCTCCATCACTCTCAGACATTCTCAGACACTCTCTGACACTCTTAGACTCTCTCAGACACTCTCTATCAATCTCTATCACTCTTTGACACTCTCTGACACTCACTATCTCTCTCTATCACTCTCTTGCACACTCTGACATTCTCTGGCACTCTCAGACACTCTCTATCACTCTCTGACACACTCTGACAGTCTCTGACACTCTCAGACAGTCTCAGACACTCTCTATCACTCTCAGACACTCTCTATCGCTCTCCATCACTCTCTGACTCTCTCTGACACTCTCTGACACTCTCTATCACTCTCTGACACACTCAGACACTCTCTGACAATCTCTGACACTCTCTATCACTCTCTGAAACACTCCGTCACTCACAGACACTCTCTGACACTCTCGATCACTCTCTGACATTCTCTATCACTCTCTGACACTCAAAGACACTCTCGATCACTCTCACACTCTCTGACACTCTCACACCCTCTCTGACACTCTCACACCCTCTCTGACACACTCTGACACTCTCAGGCACTCTCAGACACTCTCCATCACTCTCTATCACTCTCTGAAACTCTCAGGCACTCTCTGGGACTCTCTGACATTCTCTATCACTATCTGACACTCTCTGACTCTGTCTGACGCCTTCTGACATTCTCAGACACTCTCAGACACTCTTTGACAAACTCTGACACTCTCTATCACTCTCGCACACTCTCTGAAAATCTCTGATACACTCTGACACTCTGAGACACTCTCTGACACTCTGTATCACTCTCTAACACTCTCTGACACTCTCCATCACTCTCTGACAATCTCTGACACTCTCTGATGCACTCTGAAACTCTCAGACACTCTCTGACACTCTCTATCACTCTCTGACACTCTCTGAAAATCTCTGATACACTCTGACACTCACAGACACTCTCAGACACTCTCTGACACTCTCTGATACTCTCTATCACTCTCTGATACTCTCTGACACTCTCAGACACTCTCTGACACTATCTGGCACTCTCTCGCACTCTCTGACACTCTATATCAATCTCTGACACTCTCTATCTCACTCTGACAATCTCTGAAGCTCTCGATCACTCTCTGACACACTCTGACACTCTCTGAAACTCTCTATCACTCTCTGACACTCTCTGACACTCTCTGACACTCTCTGTCACTCTCGGATACATTCTGACACTAGCTGACACTCTCAGACTCTATCTGACACTCTCTTACACACGCTATCACTCTCTGACACACTCTGTCACACACTGACACTCGCTGACACTCCCTTACACCCTCTGACACTCTCTGACACTCTCTGACACACTCTGACACTCTCAGACACTCTCTATCACTCTCTGACACTCTCTGACAGTCTCTGTCACTCTCGGATACATTCTGACACTCTCTGACACTCTCTGACACTCTCTATCACTCTCTGACAATCTCTACTACTCTCTCCCACTCTCTGTCACTCTCTATCACTCTCTGACTCTCTCTGACACTCTCAGACACTCTCTGACTCTCTCACACACTCTCTGACACTTTCTATCATTCTCTGACACTCTCAGACACTCTCTTTCACTTTCTATCACTCTCTGACACTGTTTGACACTCTCTGACGCTCTCAGGCACTCTCAGACACTTTCTATCACTCTCTGACAATCTCAGACTCTCTCTAACACTTTCTAACACTCGCTGACACTCTCTGACACACTCAGAGACTCTCAGACAGTCTCAGACACTTTCTATCACTCTCTGACACTGTCTGACAATCTCTGACACTGTCAGACACTCACTTTCACTCTCTATCCCTCTATGACACTCCCTATCTCTCCCTTACACTCTCAGATTCTCTATGACTATCTCTTTCACTCTCCATCACTCTCAGAAACTCTCAGACACTCTCTAACACTCTCAGACTCTCTCAGACACAATCAGACACATTCTGGCACTCTATGGCGCTCTCTAACACTCTCTGGCACTCTCTATCACCCTCTCACACTCTCTGACACTCTCTGAATGTTTATATCACTCTCTGACACACTCTATCACTGTCTGACACTGCCTGACACTCTCAGACTCTCCCTGACAATCTCAGACTCTCTTTGACTCTCTCTGTCACTCTCTGACGCTCTGAGACACTCTCTATCACTCTCTATCACTCTCTGACACTCTCTGACACTCTCTATCAATTTCTGACACTGCCTGACACACACTGACACTCTCAGGCACTCTCTGAATGTCTCTATCACTCTCTGAAACTCTCTGACACTCGCAGACACTCTCTGACACATTCTATCAATTTCTGACACTCTCAGACACTCTCAGACATTTTCAGACACTCTCTGACACTCTCTATCACTCTCTGACAATCTCTGACACTCTCTGATACACTCTGACACTCTCAGACACTCTCTATCACGCTCTGACACTCTGTATCTCTCTCACACACTCACTGACACACTCTGACACTCTCAGACACTCTCAGACAATCTCAGACACTCTCTATCACTCTCTGAAACTCTGTACCACGCTTTGACTCTCTCTATCTATCTCTATCACTCTCTGACACTCGCGGATACACTCTGAAACTCCCTGAAATTCTCTGACACTCTCTATCACTCTCTGACACTCTCTGACAATCTCAGACACACTCAGACACTCTTTGACAGTCTCTATCACTCTCTGACATTCTCTGACACATTCAGACACTCTCAGACAATCTCTACCACTCTCTACCACTCTCTGACACTTTCTATGACTCTCTGACACTCTCTGACAATCTCAGACACAATCAGAAACTCTCAGACACTCTATGTCACTCTCTGACACTCTCTGACACTTTCAGACACTCTCAGAGACACTCAGACACTCTCTGGCTCTCTCTGGCACTCTCTATCACCCTCTGGCCCTCTCTATCACTCTCTCTCACTCTCTGACACTCTCTGACACACTCTGACACCTTCTGACACTCTCTGAATGTTTATATGACTCTCTGACACACTCTAACACTGTCTGACACTCCCTGACACTATCAGAATCTCTCTGACTCTCTCTATCACTCTCTAACACTCTCTGACACTCTCGGACACTCTCGGACACTCTCTGACACTCTCTGACACTCTCAGATACCCTCAGACACTCCCTGACACTCTCAGAAACTTTCTATCACTCTCTGACACTGTCTGACATTCTCTGACACTCTCTGACACTCTCACACCCTCTCTGAGACACTCTGACACTCTCAGGCACACTCAGACACTCTCTATCACTCTCCATCACTCTCCGACACGGTCCCATACTCTCTATCACTCTCTGACACTCTCAGACACTCTCTAGGACTCTCTGACACTCTCTATCACTTTCTGACACTCTCTGACTCTGTCTGGCTCTCTCTGACATTCTCAGACACTCTCAGACACTCTCAGACACTCTCTGACACACTCTGACACTCTCTGACACTCTCAGACACTCTCTTTCGCTCTCTATCACTCTATGACACTCCCTATCACTCCCTGTCACTCTCAGATTCTGTCTGACAATCTCTTTTACTCTCCATCACTCTGTGACAGTCTCTGACACTCTCAGACACTCTCTGACACTCTCTGACACCTCAGACATCTCTACCACTCTCTATCACTCTCTGTTACTCTCTATCGCTCTCCAGCACTCTCTGAAACTCTCTGAAACACTCTGACACTCTCAGACAGTCTCTGACACTCTGCATCACTCTCTGACACTCTCTGACACTCTCTATCACTCTTTGACACTGTCTGACAATCTTTGACACTGTCAGACACTCACTTACACTCTCTATCCCTCTATGACACTCCCTATCTCTCCCTTACACTCTCAGAATCTCTATGACAATCTCTTTCACTCTCCATCACTCTCAGACATTCTCAGACACTCTCTGACACTCTTAGACTCTCTCAGACACTCTCTATCAATCTCTATCACTCTTTGACACTCTCTGACACTCACTATCTCTCTCTATCACTCTCTTGCACACTCTGACATTCTCTGGCACTCTCAGACACTCTCTATCACTCTCTGACACACTCTGACAGTCTCTGACACTCTCAGACAGTCTCATACACTCTCTATCACTCTCAGACACTCTCTATCGCTCTCCATCACTCTCTGACTCTCTCTGACACTCTCTGACACTCTCTATCACTCTCTGACACACTCAGACACTCTCTGACAATCTTTGACACTCTCTATCACTCTCTGAAACACTCCGTCACTCACAGACACTCTCTGACACTCTCGATCACTCTCTGACATTCTCTATCACTCTCTGACACTCAAAGACACTCTCGATCACTCTCTGACACTCTCTGACACTCTCACACCCTCTCTGACACTCTCTCACCCTCTCTGACACACTCTGACACTCTCAGGCACTCTCAGACACTCTCCATCACTCTCTATCACTCTCTGAAACTCTCAGGCACTCTCTGGGACTCTCTGACACTCTCTATCACTATCTGACACTCTCTGACTCTGTCTGACGCCTTCTGACATTCTCAGACACTCTTTGACAAACTCTGACACTCTCTATCACTCTCGCACACTCTCTGAAAATCTCTGATACACTCTGACACTCTCAGACACTCTCTGACACTCTGTATCACTCTCTAACACTCTCTGACACTCTCCATCACTCTCTGACAATCTCTGACACTCTCTGATGCACTCTGAAACTCTCAGACACTCTCTGACACTCTCTATCACTCTCTGACACTCTCTGAAAATCTCTGATACACTCTGACACTCACAGACACTCTCAGACACTCTCTGACACTCTCTGATACTCTCTATCACTCTCTGATACTCTCTGACACTCTCAGACACTCTCTGACACTATCTGGCACTCTCTCGCACTCTCTGACACTCTATATCAATCTCTGACACTCTCTATCTCTCTCTGACAATCTCTGAAGCTCTCGATCACTCTCTGACACACTCTGACACTCTCTGAAACTCTCTATCACTCTCTGACACTCTCTGACACTCTCTGACACTCTCTGTCACTCTCGGATACATTCTGACACTAGCTGACACTCTCAGACTCTATCTGACACTCTCTTACACACGCTATCACTCTCTGACACACTCTGTCACACACTGACACTCGCTGACACTCCCTTACACCCTCTGACACTCTCTGACACACTCTGACACTCTCTATCACTCTCTGACACTCTCTCTCACTCTCGGATACATTCTGACACTCTCCGACACTCTCTGACACTCTCTGACACTCTCTATCACTCTCTGACACTCTCTATCACTCTCTGACACACTCTGACACTCTCTGACACTCTCAGACACTCGCTGTCGCTCTCGGACACTCTCAGACACTTTCCATCACTCTCTGACACTCTCAGACTCTCTCTGAAATTCTCTTTCACACTCTATCACTCTCTGACACACTCTCTCACTCTCTGACACACTCTGACACTCTCTATCACTCTTTGACAATCTCTGAAACTCTCTGATACACTCTGGCACTCTCACACACTATCACTCTCTGACACTCTCTATCACTCTCTGACACTCACTGACACTCTCTGATACTCTCAGACATTCTCAGACAGTCTCTGACACATTCTATCAATTACTAACACTCTCAGACACTCTCAGACATTTTCAGACACTCTCTGACACTCTCTATCACTCTCTGACACTCTCTGACACTCTCTATCAATCTCTGACAATCTCTGACACTCTCTGATACACTCTGACACTCTCAGACACTCTCTATCACGCTCTGACACTCTCTTTCACTCTTTGACACTCACTGACACACTCTGACACTCTCAGACACTCTCAGACAGTCTCAGACACTCTCTATCACTCTCTGAAACTCTCTACCACGCTTTGACTCTCTCTATCTATCTCTATCACTCTCTGGCACTCTCTGACACTCGCAGATACACTCTGGAACTCCCTGACACTCCCTGACACTCTCTGACACTCTCTATCACTCTCTGACACTCTCTGACAATCTCAGACACACTCAGACACTCTTTGACAGTCTCTATCACTCTCTGACATTCTCTGACACATTCAGACACTCTCAGACAATCTCTACCACTCTCTACCACTCTCTGACACTTTCTATCACTCTCTGACACTCTGACAATCTCAGACACAATCAGAAACTCTCAGACACTCTATGTCACTCTCTGACACTCTCTGACACTTTCAGACACTCTCAGAGACACTCAGACACTCTCTGGCTCTCTGTGGCACTCTCAATCACTCTCTGGTACTCTCTATTACTCTCTCTCACTCTCTGACACTCTCTGACACACTCTGACACTCTCTGACACTCTCTGAATGTTTATATGACTCTCTGACACACTCTATCACTGTTTGACACTCCCTGAAACTATCAGAATCTCTCTGACCCTCTCTATCACTCTCTGACACTCTCTGACACTCTAGGACACTCTCTGATACTCTCTGACACTCTCTGACGCTCTCAGACACTCTCTATCACTCTCTATCACTCTCTGACACTCTCTATCACTTTCTGACACTGCCTGACACACACTGACACTCTCAGGCACTCTCTGAAAGTCTCTATCACTCTCTGAAACTCTCTGACACTCGCAGACACTCTCTGACACTTTCTATCACTTTCTGACACTCTCAGATACTCTCAGACATTTTCAGACACTCTCTGGCACTCTCTATCACTCTCTGACACTCTCTAACACTCTCTATCACTCTCAGTCTCTCTCAGACACTCTCAGACACTCTCAGACACTCTCAGACACTCTCTATCACTCTCTATCACTCTCTATCACTCTCTGACACTCTCTATCACTCTCTGACACTCTAGGACACTCTCAGACACTCTCTGATACTCTCTGACACTCTCTGACGCTCTCAGACACTCTCTATCACTCTCTGACACTCTCTATCACTTTCTGACACTGCCTGACACACACTGACACTCTCAGGCACTCTCTGAAAGTCTCTATCACTCTCTGAAACTCTCTGACACTCGCAGACACTCTCTGACACTTTCTATCACTTTCTGAAACTCTCAGACACTCTCAGACATTTTCAGACACTCTCTGGCACTCTCGATCACTCTCTGACACTCTCCATCACTGTCTGACAATCTCTGACACTCTCTGATGCACTCTGAAACTCTCAGACACTCTCTGACACTCTCTATCACTCTCTGACACTCTCTGAAAATCTCTGATACACTCTGACACTCACAGACACTCTCAGACACTCTCTGACACTCTCTGATACACTCTATCACTCTCTGATACTCTCTGACACTCTCAGACACTCTCTGACACTATCTGGCACTCTCTCGCACTCTCTGACACTCTATATCAATCTCTGACACTCTCTATCTCTCTCTGACAATCTCTGAAGCTCTCGATCACTCTCTGACACACTCTGACACTCTCTGAAACTCTCTATCACTCTCTGACACTCTCTGACACTCTCTGTCACTCTCGGATACATTCTGACACTAGCTGACACTCTCAGACTCTATCTGACACTCTCTTACACACGCTATCACTCTCTGACACACTCTGTCACACACTGACACTCGCTGACACTCCCTTACACCCTCTGACACTCTCTGACACACTCTGACACTCTCTATCACTCTCTGACACTCTCTCTCACTCTCGGATACATTCTGACACTCTCCAACACTCTCTGACACTCTCTGACACTCTCTATCACTCTCTGACACTCTCTATCACTCTCTGACACACTCTGACACTCTCTGACACTCTCAGACACTCGCTGTCGCTCTCGGACACTCTCAGACACTTTCCATCACTCTCTGACACTCTCAGACTCTCTCTGAAATTCTCTTTCACACTCTATCACTCTCTGACACACTCTCTCACTCTCTGACACACTCTGACACTCTCTATCACTCTTTGACAATCTCTGAAACTCTCTGATACACTCTGGCACTCTCACACACTATCACTCTCTGACACTCTCTATCACTCTCTGACACTCACTGACACTCTCTGATACTCTCAGACACTCTCAGACAGTCTCAGACACACTCTATCACTCTCTGAAACTCTCTACCACGCTTTCACTCTCGCTATCTCTCTCTATCACTCTCTGGCACATTCTGACACTCTCGGATACACTCTGACACTCCCTGACTCTCACTGACACTCTCTTTCACTCCCTGACATTCTCTGACAATCTCAGACACACTGAGACACTCTCTGACACTCTCTATCACTCTCACACACTCTCTGAATCATTCGGACACTCTCAGACACTCACTACCACTCTCTACCACTCTCTGCCACTCTCTGATACACTCTGACACACCCTGACACTCTCTGACACATTCTGTCACTCTCTGACACTCTCTGACAATCTCAGCCACAATCAGAATCTCTCAGACACTCTCTGTCACTCTCTGACACTCTCTGACTCTTTCAGACACTCTCAGACACACTCAGACACTCTCTGGCACTCTCTATCACTCTCTGACACTCTCTGACAATCTCAGACACAATCAGACACAGTCTGGCACTCTCTGGCGCTCCCTATCACTCTCTGACACTCTCTATCACTCTCTCACACTCTCTGACACTCTCTGAATGTTTATATCACTCTCTGACACACTCTATCACTGTCTGACACTGCCTGACACTCTCAGACTCTCCCTGACAATCTCAGACTCTCAATGACTCTCTCTATCACTCTCTGACACTCTCTGACACTCTCTGTCACTCTCTGACACTCTCAGACACTCTCAGACACTCTCTGACACTCTCTGACGCTCTCAGACACTCTCTCTCACTCTCTATCACTCTCTATCACTCTCTGACACTGCCTGACACACACTGACACTCTCAGGCACTCTCTGAAAGTCTCTATCACTCTCTGAAACTCTCTGACACTCGCAGACACTCTCTGACACATTCTATCAATTACTAACACTCTCAGACACTCACAGACATTTTCAGACACTCTCTGACACACTCTATCACTCTCTGACACTCTCTGACACTCTCTATCACTCTCTGACAATCTCTGACACTCTCTGATAAACTCTGACACTCTCAGACACTCTCTATCACGCTCTGACACTCTCTTTCACTCTTTGACACTCACTGACACACTCTGACACTCTCAGACACTCTCAGACAGTCTCAGACACTCTCTATCACTCTCTGAAACTCTCTACCACGCTTTGACTCTCTCTATCTATCTCTATCACTCTCTGGCACTCTCTGACACTCGCGGATACACTCTGGAACTCCCTGACACTCTCTGACACTCTCTATCACTCTCTGACACTCTCTGACAATCTCAGACACACTCAGACACTCTTTGACAGTCTCTATCACTCTCTGACATTCTCTGACACATTCAGACACTCTCAGACAATCTCTACCACTCTCTACCACTCTCTGACACTTTCTATCACTCTCTGACACTCTGACAATCTCAGACACAATCAGAAACTCTCAGACACTCTATGTCACTCTCTGACACTCTCTGACACTTTCAGACACTCTCAGAGACACTCAGACACTCTCTGGCTCTCTGTGGCACTCTCAATCACTCTCTGGTACTCTCTATTACTCTCTCTCACTCTCTGACACTCTCTGACACACTCTGACACTCTCTGACACTCTCTGAATGTTTATATGACTCTCTGACACACTCTATCACTGTTTGACACTCCCTGAAACAATCAGAATCTCTCTGACCCTCTCTATCACTCTCTGACACTCTCTGACACTCTAGGACACTCTCAGACACTCTCTGATACTCTCTGACACTCTCTGACGCTCTCAGACACTCTCTATCACTCTCTATCACTCTCTGACACTCTCTATCACTTTCTGACACTGCCTGACACACACTGACACTCTCAGGCACTCTCTGAAAGTCTCTATCACTCTCTGAAACTCTCTGACACTCGCAGACACTCTCTGACACTTTCTATCACTTTCTGACACTCTCAGATACTCTCAGACATGTTCAGACACTCTCTGGCACTCTCTATCACACTCTGACACTCTCTAACACTCTCTATCACTCTCAGTCTCTCTCAGGCACTCTCAGACACTCTCAGACACTCTCAGACACTCTCTATCACTCTCTATCACTCTCTGACACTCTCTGACACTCTAGGACACTCTCAGACACTCTCTGATACTCTCTGACACTCTCTGACGCTCTCAGACACTCTCTATCACTCTCTGACACTCTCTATCACTTTCTGACACTGCCTGACACACACTGACACTCTCAGGCACTCTCTGAAAGTCTCTATCACTCTCTGAAACTCTCTGACACTCGCAGACACTCTCTGACACTTTCTATCACTTTCTGAAACTCTCAGACACTCTCAGACATTTTCAGACACTCTCTGGCACTCTCGATCACTCTCTGACACTCTCTAACACCCTCTATCACTCTCTATCACCCTCTGACGCACTCTATCACTCTCTGAAACTCACTGAAACTCTCTGACACTCTCTGTCACTCTCTTACACTCTCTACCACTCCATACCACTCTCTGCAACTCTCTGTCACTCTCTGACACTCTCTGACATTCTCTATCACTCTCTGACACTCTCTGAGACTCTCAGACACTCTCTGACACGCTCAGACCCTCTCAGACACTCTTGATACTTTCTATCACTGCATGACACTCTCAGACACTCTCTGCCACTTTCTCTCACTCTCTGATACTATTTGACACTCTCTGACATTCTCTGACGCTCTCAGACACTCTCTGACACTCTCAGAAACGCTCAGACAGTTTCAGACAATTTATATCACTCTCTGACACTGCCTGACACTCTCTGACACTCTCAGACACTCTCTTTCACTCTCTATCCCTCTATGACACTCTCTGACACTCTCAGACACTCTCTGACACTCTCTGACACTCTCAGACACAGTTTGACACTCTCTGACACTCTGAGACACTCTCTGACACAGTCTGACACTCTCTGACACAGTCTGACACTCTCAGACACTCTCTGACACTCTCTATCACTCTCTGACAATCTCTATCACTCTCTATAACTCTCTGACACTTTCTGACACTCTCAGGCACTCTCTGACACTCTCTGACACTTTCTATCACTCTCTGACACTCTCAGACACTCTCAGACACATTCTATCTCTCCTTGACACTCTCTGACACTCTCAGAGACTCTCAGGCAGTCTCAGACGCTCTCTATCACTCTCTGCCACTGTCTGACACTCTCTGACACTCTCAGACACTCTCAGACACTCCCTGACACTCTCAGACACTTTCTATCACTCTCTGACACTGTCTGACACTCTCTGACACTCACTGACACTCTCACACCCTCTCTGACACACTCTGACACTCTCAGGCACTCTCAGGCACTCTCAGACACTCTCCGACATTCTCTCATGCTCTCTATCACTCTCAGACACTCTCAGACACTCTCTGACACACTCTGACACTCTCTGAAACTCTCAGACACTCTCTTTCGCTCTCTATCACTCTATGACACTCCCTATCACTCCCTTACATTCTCAGATTCTGTCTGACAATCTCTTTCACTCTCCATCTCTCTCTGACACTCTCTGACACTCTCAGACACTCTCTGACACTCTCTGACACCTCAGACATCTCTACTACTCTCGATCACTCTCTGATACTCTCTATCGCTCTCCGGCACTCTCTGAAACTCTCTGATACACTCTGACACTCTCAGACACTCTCTGACACTCTGCATCACTCTCTGACACTCTCTGACACTCTCTATCACTCTCTGACACTCTCTGACACTCTCTGACACTCTCTGATACACTCTGACACTCTCAGATAGTCTCTGACACTTCTATCACTCTTTGACACTCTCTGACACTCTCTATCACTCTCTGACACTCTCTGACTCTCTCTGACACTCTCTGATACACTCTGACACTCTCAGACAGTCTCTGACACTTCTATCACTCTCTGACACACTCTGACACTCTCTATCACTCTTTGACACTGTCTGACAATCTTTGACACTGTCAGACACTCACTTACACTCTCTATCCCTCTATGACACTCCCTATCTCTCCCTTACACTCTCAGATTCTCTATGACAATCTCTTTCACTCTCCATCACTCTCAGACACTCTCAGACACTCTCTGACACTCTTAGACTCTCTCAGACACTCTCTATCAATCTCTATCACTCTTTGACACTCTCTGACACTCACTATCTCTCTCTATCACTCTCTGGCACACTCTGACATTCTCTGGCACTCTCAGACACTCTCTATCACTCTCTGACACACTCTGACAGTCTCTGACAGTCTCAGACACTCTCTATCACTCTCAGACACTCTCTATCGCTCTCCATCACTCTCTGACTCTCTCTGACACTCTCTGACACTCTCTATCACTCTCTGACACACTCAGACACTCTCTGACAATCTCTGACACTCTCTATCACTCTCTGAAACACTCCGTCACTCACAGACACTCTCTGACACTCTCGATCACTCTCTGACATTCTCTATCACTCTCTGACACTCAAAGACACTCTCGATCACTCTCTGACACTGTCTGACACTCTCTGATACACTCTGACACTCTCAGACAGTCTCTGACACTTCTCTCACTCTCTGACACACTCTGGCACTCTCTATCAATCTCTGACCATCTCTGACACTCTCTGACACTCTCAGACACTATCAGACACTCCCTGACACTCTCTGAGACTCTCTGACACTCTCACACCCTCTCTGACACTCTCACACCCTCTCTGACACACTCTGACACTCTCAGGCACTCTCAGACACTCTCCATCACTCTCTATCACTCTCTGAAACTCTCAGGCACTCTCTGGGACTCTCTGACACTCTCTATCACTATCTGACACTCTCTGACTCTGTCTGACGCTCTCTGACATTCTCAGACACTCTCAGACACTCTCTGACACACTCTGACACTCTCTGAAACTCTCTACCACTCTCTGACACTCTCTGACACTATCTGTCACTCTCGGATACATTCTGACACTAGCTGACACTCTCAGACTCTATCTGACACTCTCTTACACACGCTATCACTCTCTGACACACTCTGTCACACACTGACACTCGCTGACACTCCCTTACACCCTCTGACACTCTCTGACACACTCTGACACTCTCTGACACTCTCTATCACTCTCTGACACTCTCTGACAGTCTCTGTCACTCTCGGATACATTCTGACACTCTCTGACACTCTCTGACACTCTCTATCACTCTCTGACACTCTCTATCACTCTCTGACACACTCTGACACTCTCTGACACTCTCAGACACTCGCTGTCGCTCTCGGACACTCTCAGACACTTTCCATCACTCTCTGACACTCTCAGACTCTCTCTGAAATTCTCTTTCACACTCTATCACTCTCTGACACACTCTCTCACTCTCTGACACACTCTGACACTCTCTATCACTCTTTGACAATCTCTGAAACTCTCTGATACACTCTGGCACTCTCACACACTATCACTCTCTGACACTCTCTATCACTCTCAGACACACTCTATCACTCTCTGAAACTCTCTACCACGCTTTGACTCTCGCTATCTCTCTCTATCACTCTCTGGCACATTCTGACACTCTCGGATACACTCTGACACTCCCTGACTCTCACTGACACTCTCTTTCACTCTCTGACACTCTCTGACAATCTCAGACAAACTCAGACACTCTCTGACACTCTCTATCACTCTCACACACTCTCTGACACATTCAGACACTCTCAGACACTCTCTACCACTCTCTACCACTCTCTGCCACTCTCTGATACACTCTGACACACCCTGACACTCTCTGACACATTCTGTCACTCTCTGACACTCTCTGACAATCTCAGCCACAATCAGAATCTCTCAGACACTCTCTGTCACTCTCTGACACTCTCTGACTCTTTCAGACACTCTCAGACACACTCAGACACTCTCTGGCACTCTCTATCACTCTCTGACACTCTCTGACAATCTCAGACACAATCAGACACAGTCTGGCACTCTCTGGCGCTCCCTATCACTCTCTGACACTCTCTATCACTCACTCACACTCTCTGACACTCTCTGAATGTTTATATCACTGTCTGACACACTCTATCACTGTCTGACACTGCCTGACACTCTCAGACTCTCCCTGACAATCTCAGACTCTCACTGACTCTCTCTATCACTCTCTGATACTCTCTGACACTCCCTGTCACTCTCTGACACTCTCAGACACTCTCAGACACTCTCAGACACTCTCTGACACTCTCTGACGCTCTCAGACACTCTCTCTCACTCTCTATCACTCTCTTTCACTCTCTGACACTGCCTGACACACACTGACACTCTCAGGCACTCTCTGAAAGTGTCTATCACTCTCTGAAACTCTCTGACACTCGCAGACACTCTCTGACACATTCTATCAATTACTGACACTCTCAGACATTTTCAGACACTCTCTGACACACTCTATCACTCTCTGACAATCTCTGACACTCTCTGATACACTCTGACACTCTCAGACACTCTCTATCACGCTCTGACACTCTCTTTCACTCTTTGACACTCACTGACACACTCTGACACTCTCAGACACTCTCAGACAGTCTCAGACACTCTCCATCACTCTCTATCACTCTCTGGCACTGCCTGACACACACTGACACTCTCAGGCACTCTCTGAAAGTGTCTATCACTCTCTGAAACTCTCTGACACTCGCAGACACTCTCTGACACATTCTATCAATTACTGACACTCTCAGACACTCTCAGACATTTTCAGACACTCTCTGACACACTCTATCACTCTCTGACACTCTCTGACACTCTCTATCACTCTCTGACACTCTCTGACACTCTCTGACACTCTCAGACACTATCACTCTCTGACACTCTCTATCACTCTCAGACACACTCTATCACTCTCTGAAACTCTCTACCACGCTTTGACTCTCTCTATCTATCTCTATCACTCTCTGGCACTCTCTGACACTCGCGGATACACTCTGGAACTCCCTGACACTCTCTGACACTCTCTGTCACTCTTGGATACATTCTGACACTAGCTGACACTCTCAGACTCTATCTGACACTCTCTTACACACGCTATCACTCTCTGACACACTCTGTCACACACTGACACTCGCTGACACTCCCTTACACCCTCTGACACTCTCTGACACACTCTGACACTCTCTGACACTCTCTATCACTCTCTGACACTCTCTGACAGTCTCTGTCACTCTCGGATACATTCTGACACTCTCTGACACTCTCTGACACTCTCTGACACTCTCTATCACTCTCTGACACTCTCTGACACTCTCTGACACTCTCAGACACGCGCTGTCGCTCTCGGACACTCTCAGACACTTTCCATCACTCTCTGACACTCTCAGACTCTCTCTGAAATTCTCTTTCACACTCTATCACTCTCTGACACACTCTCTCAGTCTCTGACACTCTCTGACACTCTCTGTCACTCTTTGACAATCTCTGAAACTCTCTGATGCACTCTGGCACTCTCACACACTATCACTCTCTGACACTCTCTATCTCTCTCTGACACTCACTGACACTCTCTGATACTCTCAGACACTCTCAGACAGTCTCAGACACACTCTATCACTCTCTGAAACTCTCTACCACGCTTTGACTCTCGCTATCTCTCTCTATCACTCTCTAGCACATTCTGACACTCTCGGATACACTCTGACACTCCCTGACTCTCACTGACACTCTCTTTCACTCTCTGACACTCTCTGACAATCTCAGACACACTCAGACACTCTCTGACACTCTCTATCACTCTCTGACACTCTCTGACACATTCAAACTCTCTCAGACACTCACTACCACTCTCTACCACTCTCTGCCACTCTCTGATACACTCTGACACACCCTGACACTCTCTGACACAATCTGTCACTCTCTGACACTCTCTGACAATCTCAGCCACAATCAGAATCTCTCAGACACTCTCTGTCACTCTCTGACACTCTCTGACTCTTTCAGACACTCTCAGACACACTCAGACACTCTCTGGCACTCTCTATCACTCTCTGACACTCTCTGACAATCTCAGACACAATCAGACACAGTCTGGCACTCTCTGGCGCTCCCTATCACTCTCTGACACTCTCTATCACTCTCTCACACTCTCTGACACTCTCTGAATGTTTATATCACTCTCTGACACACTCTATCACTGTCTGACACTGCCTGACACTCTCAGACTATCCCTGACAATCTCAGACTCTCACTGATTCTCTCTATCACTCTCTGACACTCTCTGACACTCTCTGACACTCTCTGTCACTCTCTGACACTCTCAGACACTCTCAGACACTCTCTGACACTCTCTGACGCTCTCAGACACTCTCTCTCACTCTCTATCACTCTCTATCACTCTCTGACACTGCCTGACACACACTGACACTCTCAGGCACTCTCTGAAAGTGTCTATCACTCTCTGAAACTCTCTGACTCTCGCAGACACTCTCTGACACATTCTATCAATTACTGACACTCTCAGACACTCTCAGACATTTTCAGACACTCTCTGACACACTCTATCACTCTCTGACACTCTCTGACACTCTCTATCACTCTCTGACAATCTCTGACACTCTCTGATACACTCTGACACTCTCAGACACTCTCTATCACGCTCTGACACTCTCTTTCACTCTTTGACACTCACTGACACACTCTGACACTCTCAGACACTCTCAGACAGTCTAAGACACTCTCCATCACTCTCTATCACTCTCTGACACTGCCTGACACACACTGACACTCTCAGGCACTCTCTGAAAGTGTCTATCACTCTCTGAAACTCTCTGACACTCGCAGACACTCTCTGACACATTCTATCAATTACTGACACTCTCAGACACTCTCAGACATTTTCAGACACTCTCTGACACACTCTATCACTCTCTGACACTCTCTGACACTCTCTATCACTCTCTGACCATCTCTGACACTCTCTGACACTCTCAGACACTCGCTGTCGCTCTCGGACACTCTCAGACACTTTCCATCACTCTCTGACACTCTCAGACTCTCTCTGAAATTCTCTTTCACACTCTATCACTCTCTGACACACTCTCTCACTCTCTGACACACTCTGACACTCTCTATCACTCTTTGACAATCTCTGAAACTCTCTGATACACTCTGGCACTCTCACACACTATCACTCTCTGACACTCTCTATCACTCTCTGACACTCACTGACACTCTCTGATACTCTCAGACACTCTCAGACAGTCTCAGACACACTCTATCACTCTCTGAAACTCTCTACCACGCTTTGACTCTCGCTATCTCTCTCTATCACTCTCTGGCACATTCTGACACTCTCGGATACACTCTGACACTCCCTGACTCTCACTGACACTCTCTTTCACTCTCTGACACTCTCTGACAATCTCAGACACACTCAGACACTCTCTGACACTCTCTATCACTCTCTGACACTCTCTGACACATTCAGACACTCTCAGACACTCACTACCACTCTCTGCCACTCTCTGATACACTCTGACACACCCTGACACTCTCTGACACATTCTGTCACTCTCTGACACTCTCTGACAATCTCAGCCACAATCAGAATCTCTCAGACACTCTCTGTCACTCTCTGACACTCTCTGACTCTTTCAGACACTCTCAGACACACTCAGACACTCTCTGGCACTCTCTATCACTCTCTGACACTCTCTGACAATCTCAGACACAATCAGACACAGTCTGGCACTGTCTGGCGCTCCCTATCACTCTCTGACACTCTCTATCACTCTCTCACACTCTCTGTCACTCTCTGAATGTTTATATCACTCTCTGACACACTCTATCACTGTCTGACACTGCCTGACACTCTCAGACTCTCCCTGACAATCTCAGACTCTCACTGACTCTCTCTATCACTCTCTGACACTCTCTGACACTCTCTGTCACTCTCTGACACTCTCAGACACTCTCAGACACTCTCTGACACTCTCTGACGCTCTCAGACACTCTCTCTCACTCTCTATCACTCTCTATCACTCTCTGACACTGCCTGACACACACTGACACTCTCAGGCACTCTCTGAAAGACTCTATCACTCTCTGAAACTCTCTGACACTCGCAGACACTCTCTGACACATTCTATCAATTACTGACACTCTCAGACACTCTCAGACATTTTCAGACACTCTCTGACACACTCTATCACTCTCTGACACTCTCTGACACTCTCTATCACTCTCTGACAATCTCTGACACTCTCTGATACACTCTGACACTCTCAGACACTCTCTATCACGCTCTGACACTCTCTTTCACTCTTTGACACTCACTGACACACTCTGACACTCTCAGACACTCTCAGACAGTCTCAGACACTCTCCATCACTCTCTATCACTCTCTGACACTCTCTGACACTCTCTGTCACTCTCTGACACTCTCAGACACTCTCAGACACTCTCTGACACTCTCTGACGCTCTCAGACACTCTCTCTCACTCTCTATCACTCTCTATCACTCTCTGACACTGCCTGACACACACTGACACTCTCAGGCACTCTCTGAAAGACTCTATCACTCTCTGAAACTCTCTGACACTCGCAGACACTCTCTGACACATTCTATCAATTACTGACACTCTCAGACACTCTCAGACATTTTCAGACACTCTCTGACACACTCTATCACTCTCTGACACTCTCTGACACTCTCTATCACTCTCTGACAATCTCTGACACTCTCTGATACACTCTGACACTCTCAGACACTCTCTATCACGCTCTGACACTCTCTTTCACTCTTTGACACTCACTGACACACTCTGACACTCTCAGACACTCTCAGACAGTCTCAGACACTCTCCATCACTCTCTATCACTCTCTGACACTGCCTGACACACTCTGACACTCTCAGACACTCTCTATCACGCTCTGACACTCTCTTTCACTCTTTGACACTCACTGACACACTCTGACACTCTCAGACAGTCTCAGACACTCTCTATCACTCTCTGAAACTCTCTACCACGCTTTGACTCTTTCTATCTATCTCTATCACTCTCTGGCACTCTCTGACACTCGCGGATACACTCTGGAACTCCCTGACACTCTCTGACACTCTCTGTCACACTCGGATACATTCTTACACTAGCTGACACTCTCAGACTCTATGTGACACTCTCTTACACACGCTATCACTCTCCGACACACTCTGTCACACACTGACACTCGCTGACACTCCCTTACACCCTCTGACACTCTCTGACACACTCTGACACACTCTGACACTCTCTGACACTCTCTATCACTCTCTGACACTCTCTGACAGTCTCTGTCACTCTCGGATACATTCTGACACTCTCTGACACTCTCTGACACTCTCTATCACTCTCTGACACTCTGACACTCTCTGACACTCTCAGACACTCGCTGTCGCTCTCGGACACTCTCAGACACTTTCCATCACTCTCTGACACTCTCAGACTCTCTCTGAAATTCTCTTTCACACTCTATCACTCTCTGACACACTCTCTCACTCTCTGACACACTCTGACACTCTCTATCACTCTTTGACAATCTCTGAAACTCTCTGATACACTCTGGCACTCTCACACACTATCACTCTCTGACACTCTCTATCACTCTCTGACACTCACTGACACTCTCTGATACTCTCAGACACTCTCAGACAGTCTCAGACACTCTCCATCACTCGCTATCACTCTCTGACACTGCCTGACACACACTGACACTCTCAGGCACTCTCTGAAAGTCTCTATCACTCTCTGAAACTCTCTGACACTCGCAGACACTCTCTGACACATTCTATCAATTACTGACACTCTCAGACACTCTCAGACATTTTCAGACACTCTCTGACACACTCTATCACTCTCTGACACTCTCTGACACTCTCTATCACTCTCTGACCATCTCTGACACTCTCTGATACACTCTGACACTCTCAGACACTCTCTATCACGCTCTGACACTCTCTTTCACTCTTTGACACTCACTGACACACTCTGACACTCTCAGACACTCTCAGACAGTCTCAGACACTCTCTATCACTTTCTGAAACTCTCTACCACGCTTTGACTCTCTCTATCTATCTCTATCACTCTCTGGCACTCTCTGACACTCGCGGATACACTCTGGAACTCCCTGACACTCTCTGACACTCTCTATCACTCTCTGACACTCTCTGACAATCTCAGACACACTCAGACACTCTTTGACAGTCTCTATCACTCTCTGACATTCTCTGACACATTCAGACACTCTCAGACAATCTCTACCACTCTCTACCACTCTCTGACACTTTCTATCACTCTCTGACACTCTGACAATCTCAGACACAATCAGAAACACTCAGACACTCTATGTCACTCTCTGACACTCTCTGACACTTTCAGACACTCTCAGAGACACTCAGACACTCTCTGGCTCTCTGTGGCACTCTCAATCACTCTCTGGTACTCTCTATTACTCTCTCTCACTCTCTGACACTCTCTGACACACTCTGACACTCTCTGACACTCTCTGAATGTTTATATGACTCTCTGACACACTCTATCACTGTTTGACACTCCCTGAAACTATCAGAATCTCTCTGACCCTCTCTATCACTCTCTGACACTCTCTGACACTCTAGGACACTCTCAGACACTCTCTGATACTCTCTGACACTCTCTGACGCTCTCAGACACTCTCTATCACTCTCGATCACTCTCTGACACTCTCTATTACTTTCTGACACTGCCTGACACACACTGACACTCTCAGGCACTCTCTGAAAGTCTCTATCACTCTCTGAAACTCTCTGACACTCGCAGACACTCTCTGACACTTTCTATCACTTTCTGACACTCTCAGATACTCTCAGACATTTTCAGACACTCTCTGACACTCTCTCTCACTCTCTGACACACTCTGGCACTCTCTATCAATCTCTGACCATCTCTGACACTCTCTGACACTCTCAGACACTATCAGACACTCCCTGACACTCTCTGAGACTCTCTGACACTCTCACACCCTCTCTGACACTCTCACACCCTCTCTGACACACTCTGACACTCTCAGGCACTCTCAGACACTCTCCATCACTCTCTATCACTCTCTGAAACTCTCAGGCACTCTCTGGGACTCTCTGACACTCTCTATCACTATCTGACACTCTCTGACTCTGTCTGACGCTCTCTGACATTCTCAGACACTCTCAGACACTCTCTGACACACTCTGACACTCTCTGAAACTCTCTACCACTCTCTGACACTCTCTGACACTCTCTGACACTATCTGTCACTCTCGGATACATTCTGACACTAGCTGACACTCTCAGACTCTATCTGACACTCTCTTACACACGCTATCACTCTCTGACACACTCTGTCACACACTGACACTCGCTGACACTCCCTTACACCCTCTGACACTCTCTGACACACTCTGACACTCTCTGACACTCTCTATCACTCTCTGACACTCTCTGACAGTCTCTGTCACTCTCGGATACATTCTGACACTCTCTGTCACTCTCTGACACTCTCTATCACTCTCTGACACTCTCTATCACTCTCTGACACACTCTGACACTCTCTGACACTCTCAGACACTCGCTGTCGCTCTCGGACACTCTCAGACACTTTCCATCACTCTCTGACACTCTCAGACTCTCTCTGAAATTCTCTTTCACACTCTATCACTCTCTGACACACTCTCTCACTCTCTGACACACTCTGACACTCTCTATCACTCTTTGACAATCTCTGAAACTCTCTGATACACTCTGGCACTCTCACACACTATCACTCTCTGACACTCTCTATCACTCTCAGACACACTCTATCACTCTCTGAAACTCTCTACCACGCTTTGACTCTCGCTATCTCTCTCTATCACTCTCTGGCACATTCTGACACTCTCGGATACACTCTGACACTCCCTGACTCTCACTGACACTCTCTTTCACTCTCTGACACTCTCTGACAATCTCAGACAAACTCAGACACTCTCTGACACTCTCTATCACTCTCACACACTCTCTGACACATTCAGACACTCTCAGACACTCTCTACCACTCTCTACCACTCTCTGCCACTCTCTGATACACTCTGACACACCCTGACACTCTCTGACACATTCTGTCACTCTCTGACACTCTCTGACAATCTCAGCCACAATCAGAATCTCTCAGACACTCTCTGTCACTCTCTGACACTCTCTGACTCTTTCAGACACTCTCAGACACACTCAGACACTCTCTGGCACTCTCTATCACTCTCTGACACTCTCTGACAATCTCAGACACAATCAGACACAGTCTGGCACTCTCTGGCGCTCCCTATCACTCTCTGACACTCTCTATCACTCACTCACACTCTCTGACACTCTCTGAATGTTTATATCACTGTCTGACACACTCTATCACTGTCTGACACTGCCTGACACTCTCAGACTCTCCCTGACAATCTCAGACTCTCACTGACTCTCTCTATCACTCTCTGATACTCTCTGACACTCTCTGTCACTCTCTGACACTCTCAGACACTCTCAGACACTCTCAGACACTCTCTGACACTCTCTGACGCTCTCAGACACTCTCTCTCACTCTCTATCACTCTCTTTCACTCTCTGACACTGCCTGACACACACTGACACTCTCAGGCACTCTCTGAAAGTGTCTATCACTCTCTGAAACTCTCTGACACTCGCAGACACTCTCTGACACATTCTATCAATTACTGACACTCTCAGACATTTTCAGACACTCTCTGACACACTCTATCACTCTCTGACAATCTCTGACACTCTCTGATACACTCTGACACTCTCAGACACTCTCTATCACGCTCTGACACTCTCTTTCACTCTTTGACACTCACTGACACACTCTGACACTCTCAGACACTCTCAGACAGTCTCAGACACTCTCCATCACTCTCTATCACTCTCTGGCACTGCCTGACACACACTGACACTCTCAGGCACTCTCTGAAAGTGTCTATCACTCTCTGAAACTCTCTGACACTCGCAGACACTCTCTGACACATTCTATCAATTACTGACACTCTCAGACACTCTCAGACATTTTCAGACACTCTCTGACACACTCTATCACTCTCTGACACTCTCTGACACTCTCTATCACTCTCTGACACTCTCTGACACTCTCTGACACTCTCAGACACTATCACTCTCTGACACTCTCTATCACTCTCAGACACACTCTATCACTCTCTGAAACTCTCTACCACGCTTTGACTCTCTCTATCTATCTCTATCACTCTCTGGCACTCTCTGACACTCGCGGATACACTCTGGAACTCCCTGACACTCTCTGACACTCTCTGTCACTCTTGGATACATTCTGACACTAGCTGACACTCTCAGACTCTATCTGACACTCTCTTACACACGCTATCACTCTCTGACACACTCTGTCACACACTGACACTCGCTGACACTCCCTTACACCCTCTGACACTCTCTGACACACTCTGACACTCTCTGACACTCTCTATCACTCTCTGACACTCTCTGACAGTCTCTGTCACTCTCGGATACATTCTGACACTCTCTGACACTCTCTGACACTCTCTGACACTCTCTATCACTCTCTGACACTCTCTGACACTCTCTGACACTCTCAGACACGCGCTGTCGCTCTCGGACACTCTCAGACACTTTCCATCACTCTCTGACACTCTCAGACTCTCTCTGAAATTCTCTTTCACACTCTATCACTCTCTGACACACTCTCTCAGTCTCTGACACTCTCTGACACTCTCTGTCACTCTTTGACAATCTCTGAAACTCTCTGATGCACTCTGGCACTCTCACACACTATCACTCTCTGACACTCTCTATCTCTCTCTGACACTCACTGACACTCTCTGATACTCTCAGACACTCTCAGACAGTCTCAGACACACTCTATCACTCTCTGAAACTCTCTACCACGCTTTGACTCTCGCTATCTCTCTCTATCACTCTCTAGCACATTCTGACACTCTCGGATACACTCTGACACTCCCTGACTCTCACTGACACTCTCTTTCACTCTCTGACACTCTCTGACAATCTCAGACACACTCAGACACTCTCTGACACTCTCTATCACTCTCTGACACTCTCTGACACATTCAAACTCTCTCAGACACTCACTACCACTCTCTACCACTCTCTGCCACTCTCTGATACACTCTGACACACCCTGACACTCTCTGACACAATCTGTCACTCTCTGACACTCTCTGACAATCTCAGCCACAATCAGAATCTCTCAGACACTCTCTGTCACTCTCTGACACTCTCTGACTCTTTCAGACACTCTCAGACACACTCAGACACTCTCTGGCACTCTCTATCACTCTCTGACACTCTCTGACAATCTCAGACACAATCAGACACAGTCTGGCACTCTCTGGCGCTCCCTATCACTCTCTGACACTCTCTATCACTCTCTCACACTCTCTGACACTCTCTGAATGTTTATATCACTCTCTGACACACTCTATCACTGTCTGACACTGCCTGACACTCTCAGACTATCCCTGACAATCTCAGACTCTCACTGATTCTCTCTATCACTCTCTGACACTCTCTGACACTCTCTGACACTCTCTGTCACTCTCTGACACTCTCAGACACTCTCAGACACTCTCTGACACTCTCTGACGCTCTCAGACACTCTCTCTCACTCTCTATCACTCTCTATCACTCTCTGACACTGCCTGACACACACTGACACTCTCAGGCACTCTCTGAAAGTGTCTATCACTCTCTGAAACTCTCTGACTCTCGCAGACACTCTCTGACACATTCTATCAATTACTGACACTCTCAGACACTCTCAGACATTTTCAGACACTCTCTGACACACTCTATCACTCTCTGACACTCTCTGACACTCTCTATCACTCTCTGACAATCTCTGACACTCTCTGATACACTCTGACACTCTCAGACACTCTCTATCACGCTCTGACACTCTCTTTCACTCTTTGACACTCACTGACACACTCTGACACTCTCAGACACTCTCAGACAGTCTAAGACACTCTCCATCACTCTCTATCACTCTCTGACACTGCCTGACACACACTGACACTCTCAGGCACTCTCTGAAAGTGTCTATCACTCTCTGAAACTCTCTGACACTCGCAGACACTCTCTGACACATTCTATCAATTACTGACACTCTCAGACACTCTCAGACATTTTCAGACACTCTCTGACACACTCTATCACTCTCTGACACTCTCTGACACTCTCTATCACTCTCTGACCATCTCTGACACTCTCTGACACTCTCAGACACTCGCTGTCGCTCTCGGACACTCTCAGACACTTTCCATCACTCTCTGACACTCTCAGACTCTCTCTGAAATTCTCTTTCACACTCTATCACTCTCTGACACACTCTCTCACTCTCTGACACACTCTGACACTCTCTATCACTCTTTGACAATCTCTGAAACTCTCTGATACACTCTGGCACTCTCACACACTATCACTCTCTGACACTCTCTATCACTCTCTGACACTCACTGACACTCTCTGATACTCTCAGACACTCTCAGACAGTCTCAGACACACTCTATCACTCTCTGAAACTCTCTACCACGCTTTGACTCTCGCTATCTCTCTCTATCACTCTCTGGCACATTCTGACACTCTCGGATACACTCTGACACTCCCTGACTCTCACTGACACTCTCTTTCACTCTCTGACACTCTCTGACAATCTCAGACACACTCAGACACTCTCTGACACTCTCTATCACTCTCTGACACTCTCTGACACATTCAGACACTCTCAGACACTCACTACCACTCTCTGCCACTCTCTGATACACTCTGACACACCCTGACACTCTCTGACACATTCTGTCACTCTCTGACACTCTCTGACAATCTCAGCCACAATCAGAATCTCTCAGACACTCTCTGTCACTCTCTGACACTCTCTGACTCTTTCAGACACTCTCAGACACACTCAGACACTCTCTGGCACTCTCTATCACTCTCTGACACTCTCTGACAATCTCAGACACAATCAGACACAGTCTGGCACTGTCTGGCGCTCCCTATCACTCTCTGACACTCTCTATCACTCTCTCACACTCTCTGTCACTCTCTGAATGTTTATATCACTCTCTGACACACTCTATCACTGTCTGACACTGCCTGACACTCTCAGACTCTCCCTGACAATCTCAGACTCTCACTGACTCTCTCTATCACTCTCTGACACTCTCTGACACTCTCTGTCACTCTCTGACACTCTCAGACACTCTCAGACACTCTCTGACACTCTCTGACGCTCTCAGACACTCTCTCTCACTCTCTATCACTCTCTATCACTCTCTGACACTGCCTGACACACACTGACACTCTCAGGCACTCTCTGAAAGACTCTATCACTCTCTGAAACTCTCTGACACTCGCAGACACTCTCTGACACATTCTATCAATTACTGACACTCTCAGACACTCTCAGACATTTTCAGACACTCTCTGACACACTCTATCACTCTCTGACACTCTCTGACACTCTCTATCACTCTCTGACAATCTCTGACACTCTCTGATACACTCTGACACTCTCAGACACTCTCTATCACGCTCTGACACTCTCTTTCACTCTTTGACACTCACTGACACACTCTGACACTCTCAGACACTCTCAGACAGTCTCAGACACTCTCCATCACTCTCTATCACTCTCTGACACTGCCTGACACACTCTGACACTCTCAGACACTCTCTATCACGCTCTGACACTCTCTTTCACTCTTTGACACTCACTGACACACTCTGACACTCTCAGACAGTCTCAGACACTCTCTATCACTCTCTGAAACTCTCTACCACGCTTTGACTCTTTCTATCTATCTCTATCACTCTCTGGCACTCTCTGACACTCGCGGATACACTCTGGAACTCCCTGACACTCTCTGACACTCTCTGTCACTCTCGGATACATTCTTACACTAGCTGACACTCTCAGACTCTATGTGACACTCTCTTACACACGCTATCACTCTCCGACACACTCTGTCACACACTGACACTCGCTGACACTCCCTTACACCCTCTGACACTCTCTGACACACTCTGACACACTCTGACACTCTCTGACACTCTCTATCACTCTCTGACACTCTCTGACAGTCTCTGTCACTCTCGGATACATTCTGACACTCTCTGACACTCTCTGACACTCTCTATCACTCTCTGACACTCTGACACTCTCTGACCCTCTCAGACACTCGCTGTCGCTCTCGGACACTCTCAGACACTTTCCATCACTCTCTGACACTCTCAGACTCTCTCTGAAATTCTCTTTCACACTCTATCACTCTCTGACACACTCTCTCACTCTCTGACACACTCTGACACTCTCTATCACTCTTTGACAATCTCTGAAACTCTCTGATACACTCTGGCACTCTCACACACTATCACTCTCTGACACTCTCTATCACTCTCTGACACTCACTGACACTCTCTGATACTCTCAGACACTCTCAGACAGTCTCAGACACTCTCCATCACTCGCTATCACTCTCTGACACTGCCTGACACACACTGACACTCTCAGGCACTCTCTGAAAGTCTCTATCACTCTCTGAAACTCTCTGACACTCGCAGACACTCTCTGACACATTCTATCAATTACTGACACTCTCAGACACTCTCAGACATTTTCAGACACTCTCTGACACACTCTATCACTCTCTGACACTCTCTGACACTCTCTATCACTCTCTGACCATCTCTGACACTCTCTGATACACTCTGACACTCTCAGACACTCTCTATCACGCTCTGACACTCTCTTTCACTCTTTGACACTCACTGACACACTCTGACACTCTCAGACACTCTCAGACAGTCTCAGACACTCTCTATCACTTTCTGAAACTCTCTACCACGCTTTGACTCTCTCTATCTATCTCTATCACTCTCTGGCACTCTCTGACACTCGCGGATACACTCTGGAACTCCCTGACACTCTCTGACACTCTCTATCACTCTCTGACACTCTCTGACAATCTCAGACACACTCAGACACTCTTTGACAGTCTCTATCACTCTCTGACATTCTCTGACACATTCAGACACTCTCAGACAATCTCTACCACTCTCTACCACTCTCTGACACTTTCTATCACTCTCTGACACTCTGACAATCTCAGACACAATCAGAAACACTCAGACACTCTATGTCACTCTCTGACACTCTCTGACACTTTCAGACACTCTCAGAGACACTCAGACACTCTCTGGCTCTCTGTGGCACTCTCAATCACTCTCTGGTACTCTCTATTACTCTCTCTCACTCTCTGACACTCTCTGACACACTCTGACACTCTCTGACACTCTCTGAATGTTTATATGACTCTCTGACACACTCTATCACTGTTTGACACTCCCTGAAACTATCAGAATCTCTCTGACCCTCTCTATCACTCTCTGACACTCTCTGACACTCTAGGACACTCTCAGACACTCTCTGATACTCTCTGACACTCTCTGACGCTCTCAGACACTCTCTATCACTCTCGATCACTCTCTGACACTCTCTATTACTTTCTGACACTGCCTGACACACACTGACACTCTCAGGCACTCTCTGAAAGTCTCTATCACTCTCTGAAACTCTCTGACACTCGCAGACACTCTCTGACACTTTCTATCACTTTCTGACACTCTCAGATACTCTCAGACATTTTCAGACACTCTCTGACACTCTCTCTCACTCTCTGACACTCTCTAACACTCTCTATCACTCTCAGTCTCTCTCAGACTCTCCCTGACACTCTCAGACACTCTCAGACACTCTCTATCACTCTCTATCACTCTCTGACACTCTCTGACACTCTAGGACACTCTCTATCACTCTCTATCACTCTCTGACACTCTCTGACACTCTAGGACACTCTCAGACACTCTCTGATACTCTCTGACACTCTCTGACGTTTTCTGACACTCTCTATCACTTTCTGACACTGCCTGACACACACTGACACTCTCAGGCACTCTCTGAAAGTCTCTATCACTCTCTGAAACTCTCTGACACTCGCAGACACTCTCTGACACTTTCTTTCACTTTCTGAAACTCTCAGACACTCTCAGACATTTTCAGACACTCTCTGGCACTCTCGATCACTCTCTGACACTCTCTAACACTTTCTATCACTCTCAGTCTCTCTCAGACACTCCCTGACACTCTCAGACACTCTCTATCACCCTCTGACGCACTCTATCACTCTCTGAAACTCACTGAAACTCTCTGACACTCTCTGTCACTCTCTTACACTCTCTACCACTCCATACCACTCTCTCCAACTCTCTGTCACTCTCTGACACTCTCTGACATTCTCTATCACTCTCTGACATTCTCTGAGACTCTCAGACACTCTCTGACACGCTCAGACCCTCTCAGACACTCTTGATACTTTCTATCACTGTATGACACTCTCAGACACTCTCTGCCACTTTCTCTCACTCTCTGACACTGTTTGACACTCTCTGACATTCTCTGACGCTCTCAGACACTCTCTGACACTTTCTATCACACTCTGACACTCTCAGAAACGCTCAGACATGCTCAGACAATTTATATCACTCTCTGACACAGCCTGACACTCTCTGACACTCTCAGACACTCTCTTTCACTCTCTATCCCTCTATGACACTCTCTGACACTCTCAGACACTCTCTGACACTCTCAGACACAGTTTGACACTCTCTGACACTCTGAGACACTCTCTGACACAGTCTGACACTCTCAGACACTCTCTGACACTCTCTATCACTCTCTTACAATCTCTATCACTCTCTATAACTCTCTGACACTTTCTGACACTCTCAGGCACTCTCTGACACTCTCTGACACTTTCTATCACTCTCTGACACTCTCAGACACTCTCAGACACATTCTATCTCTCCTTGACACTCTCTGACACTCTCAGAGACTCTCAGGCAGTCTCAGACGCTCTCTATCACTCTCTGCCACTGTCTGCCACTCTCTGACACTCTCAGACACTCTCAGACACTCCCTGACACTCTCAGACACTTTCTATCACTCTCTGACACTGTCTGACATTCTCTGACACTCTCTGACACTCTCACACCCTCTCTGACACACTCTGACACACTCAGGCACTCTCAGGCGCTCTCAGACACTCTCTATCACTCTCCATCACTCTCCGACATTCTCTCATGCTCTCTATCACTCTCAGACACTCTCAGACACTCTCTGACACACTCTGACACTTTCTGAAACTCTCAGACACTCTCTTTCGCTCTCTATCACTCTATGACACTCCCTATCACTCCCTGACATTCTCAGATTCTGTCTGACAATCTCTTTCGCTCTCCATCACTCTCTGACACTCTCTGACACTCTCAGACACTCTCTGACACTCTCTGATACCTCAGACATCTCTACTACTCTCGATCACTCTCTGATACTCTCTATCGCTCTCCGGCACTCTCTGAAACTCTCTGATACACTCTGACACTCTCAGACACTCTCTGACACTCTGCATCACTCTCTGACACTCTCTGACACTCTCTGACACTCTCTATCACTCTCTGACACTCTCTGACACTCTCTGACACTCTCTGACACTCTCTGATACACTCTGACACTCTCAGATAGTCTCTGACACTTCTATCACTCTTTGACACTCTCTGACACTCTCTACCACTCTCTGACACTCTCTGACTCTCTCTGACACTCTCTGATACACTCTGACACTCTCAGACAGTCTCTGACACTTCTGTCACTCTCTGACACACTCTGACACTGTCTATCACTCTCTGACAATCTCTGAAACTCTCTGATACACTGTGACACTCTCAGACACTCTCTGACACTCTCTGACACTCTCTGAAACTCTCTGAAACTCTCTATCACTCTCTGACACTCTCTGATACACTCTCTGATACACTCTGACACTCTCAGGCACTCTCTGACACTTACATCACTCTCTGACACACTGTGAAACTCTCTATCACCCTCTGACAATCTCTGACACTCTCAGACACTCTCAAACAGTCTCAGACACTCTCTATCACTCTCTGAAACTCTCTACCACGCATTGACACTCTCTATCTCTCTCTATCACTCTCTGACACTCTCTGACACTCTCTGACACTTTCCGACACTCTCAGGCAATCTCTACCACTCACTATCACTCACTGACACTCTCTGATACACTCTGACACTCCCTGACACTCTCTGACACTCTCTGACACTCTCCATCACTCTCTGACACTCTCTGACAATCTCAGACGCAATCGGACACTCTCTATGACTCTCTGACACTCTCTGACACTTTCAGACTGTCCATGTCACTCTCAGACTCTCTCTGACTCTCTCTATCACGCTCTGACACTCTCTGACACTCTCTTTCACTTTCTGACACTGCCTGACACACACTGACACTCTCAGGCACTCTCTGAAACTCTCTATCACTCTCTGACACTCGCAGACACTCTCTGACACTTTTTATCACTTTCTGACACTCTCAGACACTCTCAGACACTCTCAGGCACTCCCTGGCACTCTCTATCACTCCCTGACACTCTCTATCACACTCTGACACTTTCTGTCACTCTCTGTCACTCTCTATCACTCTCTGACCCTCTCTGGCACTCTCTGACACTCTCTGTCACTCACTGTCACTCTCTGACACTCTCTACCATTCTCTACCACTCTCTGTCACTCTCTGACATTCTCTGACACTCTCTATCACTCTCTGACACTCTCTGACACTCTCACTCCCTCTCAGACACTCGCTGACACTTTCTATCACTCTCTGACTCTCTCAGACACTCTCTGTCACTTTCTATCACTCTCTGACACTGTTTGACACTCTCTGACACTCTCAGACACTTTATGTCACTCTCTGACACTCTCAGACACTCTCAGACACTTTATATCACTCGCTGACACTCTCTGACACTTTCAGAGACTCTCAGACAGTCTCAGACACTTTCTATCACTCTCTGACACTGTCTGACAATCTCTGACACTCTCAGACACCCTCTTTAACTCTCTGTCCCTCTATGACACTCCCTATCACTCCCTAACACTCTCAGATACTCTATGGCACTCTCTTTCACTCTCCATCACTCTCTGACACTGTCAGACACTCTCAGACACTCTCAGACACTATCTATCACTCTATGAAACTCTCTGACACTCTCTATCACTCACTGGCAAACTCTGACTCTCTCTGACACTCTCTGACACTCTCTATCACTCTCTGACACTCTCTGACACTTTCCGACACTCTCAGACACTCTCTACCACTCTCTATCACTCTCTGACACTCTCTGAGACTCTCTGATACACTCTGACACTCCCTGACACTCTCTGACAATCTCCATCACTCTCTGACACTCTCTGACACTCTCAGAGACTCTCAGACAGTCTCTGACACTATCTATCACTCTATGAATCTCTCTGACACTCTCTATCACTCTCTATCAATCTCTGGCACACTCTGACTCTCTCTGACTCTCTCTGACTCTCTCTGACACTCTCTGACACTCTCTGACTCTCTCTATCACTCTCTGACACTCTCTGACTATCTCTGACACTCTGTGTAAAACTCTGACACTCTCTGACACTCTCTGACACTCTCTGACACTCTCTACCACTCTCCATCACTCTCAAACACTCTCTGAAACTCTCTATGACTCTCTGACACTCTCTGACACTTTCAGACACTCTCAGACACACTCATACACTCTCTGGCACTCTCTGGCAATCTCTATCACTCTCTGGCACTCTCTATCACTCTCTGGCACTCTCAGACACTCTCTATCACTCTCTGAATCTCTCTGACACACGCTGACACTTTCTATCACACTCTGACACTCTCTGACACTCACAGATAATCTCAGACAGTCTCAGACACTTTCTATCACTCTCTGACACTCTCAGACTCTCTCAGACTCTCTCAGACACTCTCAGACACTCTCTATCACTCTATATCACTCTCTGACACTCTCTGTCACTATTTATCACTCTGTGAAACTCTCTGACACTCTCTATCACTCTCTATCAATCTCTGGCCACTGTGACTCTCTCTGACACTCTCTGACACTCTCCATCACTCTCTGACACTCTCTGACACTTTCTGACACACTCAGGCACTCTCTACCACTCTCTATCAATCTCTGACACTCTCAGACACTCTCTGATACACTCTGAACCTCCCTGACACTCTCTGACAATCTCCAACACTCTCTGACACTCTCTGACAATCTCAGACACTCTCTGACACTCTCTATGACTCTCTGACACTCTCTGACATATTCAGACACTCTCAGACACACTCATACACTCTCCGGCACTCTCTGGCACTCTCTATCACTCTCTGGCACTCTCTATCACTCTCTGACACTCTCTATCACTCTCAGACTCTCCCTGACACTCTCAGACACCCTCTGACTCTCTCTATCACTCTCTGACACTCTCTGACATTCTCAGAAACACTCTGACACTCTCTGAAACTCTCTGAAACTCTCAGACGCTCTCTGACACTCTCTATCACTCTCTGACACTCTATATCAATTTCTGACTCTGCCTGACACACAGTGACACTCTCAGGCACTCTCTGAAACTCTCTATCACTCGCTGAAACTCTCTGACAATCGCAGACACTCTCTGACACATTTTATCACTTTCAGACACTCTCAGGCAATCTCAGACACTCTCAGACACTCTCAGACACTCCCTGGCACTCTCTATCACTCTCTGACACTCTCTATCACACTTTGACACTTTCTGTCACTCTCTGACACTCTCTGTCACTCTCTATCACTCTCAGGCACTCATATCACTCTCTGACACTCTCTGTCACTCACTGACACTCTCTACCACTCTCTGTCACTCTCTGACACTCTCTACCACTCTCCATCACTCTCAGACACTCTCTGACACTCTCTATGACTCTCTGACACTCTCTGACACTCTCAGACACACTCGTACACTCTCTGCCACTCTCTGGCAATCTCTATCACTCTCTGGCACTCTCTATCACTCTCTGACACTCTCTGACACTCTCTGACACTCTCAGACTCTCCCTGACACTCTCAGACTCTCTCTGACTCTATCACTCTCTACCACTCTCTGACACTCTCTGACACTCTCTGACACTCTCTGACACTCTCAGACACTCTCTGACACTCTCAGACGCTCTCTGACACTCTCTATCACTCTCTGACACTCCATATCACTCTCTGACTCAGCCTGACACACACTGACACTCTCAGGCACTCTCTGAAACTCTCTATCACTCTCTGAAACTCTCTGACACTCGCAGACACTCTCTGACACTTTGTATCACTTTCTGACACTCTCAGACTATCTCAGACACTCTCAGACACTCTCAGACACTCTCTGGCACTCTATGTCAATCTCTATCACTCTCAGGCACTTTCTATCACTCTCTGACCCTCACTGACACTCTCTGTCACTCTCTGACAATCTCTACCATTCTCTACCACTCTCTGTCTCTCTCTGAAACACTCCATCACGCTCTGACACATTCTGTCACTCTCTGACACTCTCTGTCACTCTCTATCACTCTCAGGCACTCTCTATCACTCTCTGACACTCTCTGACACTGTCTACCACTCTCTGACACTCTCTGACAATCTCAGACACTCTCTGACTCTCTCAGACCCTCTCAGACACTCTCTGACACTTTCTATCACTCTCTGACACTCTCAGACACTCTCTGTCACTTTCTATCACTCTCTGACACTGTTTGACACTCTCTGACAATCTCAGACACTCTCATACACTTTCTATCAATCTCTGACTCTGTCTGACAATCTCTGACACTCTCAGACACTCACTTTCACTCTCTCTCCCTCCATGACACTCCCTATCTCTCCCTAACACTCTCAGAATCTCGATGACAATCTCTTTCACTCTCCATCACTCTCTGACACTCTCAGACTCTCTCAGACACTCTCAGACTCTCTCTATCACTCTCTGAATCTCTCAGACACTCGCTGACACCTTCTATCACACTCTGACACTCTCTGACACTCTCAGATAATCTCAGACCGTCTCAGACACTTTCTATCACTCTCTGACACTGTCTGACAATCTCTGACACTCTCAGACTCACTATGTCGCTCTCTATCCCTCTATGAGACTCCCTATCACTCCCTAACACTCTCAGACACTCTCTATCACTATCTGAATCTCTCAGACACTCGCTGACACTTTCTATCACACTCTGACACTCTCAGATAATCTCAGACATTCTCAGACACTTTCTATCACTCTCTGACACTGTCAGACACTCTCTGACACTCTCAGACTCTCTCAGACACTCTCAGACACTCTCTATCACTCTATATAACTCTCTGACACTCTCTGTCACTATCTATCACTCTATGAAACTCTCTGACACTCTCTATCACTCTCTGTCACTCTCTGGCCACTCTGACTCTCTCTGACTCTCTCTGACACTCTCCATCACTCTCTGACACTCTCTGACACGTTCCGACACGCTCAGACACTCTCTATCACTCTCTGACACACTCTGACACTTTCTGACACTCTCAGACACTCTCTCTCACTCTCGATCAAACTCTGACACACTCTGACAGTCTCAGACACTCTCTGACACTCTCTATGACTCTCTGACACTCTCTGACATATTCAGACACTCTCAGACACACTCATACACTCTCCGGCACTCTCTGGCACTCTCTATCACTCTCTGGCACTCTCTATCACTCTCTGACACTCTCAGACTCTCCCTGACACTAAAAGACTCTCTCTGACTCTCTCTATCACTCTCTGACACTCTCTGACATTCTCAGAAACACTCTGACACTCTCTGAAACTCTCTGAAACTCTCAGACGCTCTCTGACACTCTCTATCACTCTCTGACACTCTATATCAATTTCTGACTCTGCCTGACACCCAGTGACACTCTCAGGCACTCTCTGAAACTCTCTATCACTCGCTGAAACTCTCTGACACTCGCAGACACTCTCTGACACATTTTATCACTTTCAGACACTCTCAGGCAATCTCAGACACTCTCAGACACTCTCAGACACTCCCTGGCACTCTCTATCACTCTCTGACACTCTCTATCACACTTTGACACTTTCTGTCACTCTCTGACACTCTCTGTCACTCTCTATCACTCTCAGGCACTCATATCACTCTCTGACACTCTCTGTCACTCACTGACACTCTCTACCACTCTCTGTCACTCTCTGACACTCTCTACCACTCTCCATCACTCTCAGACACTCTCTGACACTCTCTATGACTCTCTGACACTCTCTGACACTTTCAGACACTCTCAGACACACTCATACACTCTCTGGCACTGTCTGGCAATCTCTATCACTCTCTGCCACTCTCTATCACTCTCTGACACTCTCTGACACTCTCTGACACTCTCTGACACTCTCAGACTCTCCCTGACACTCTCAGACTCTCTCTGACTCTCTCTATCACTCTCTGACACTCTCTGACACTCTCTGACACTCTCAGACACTCTCTGACACTCTCTGACACTCTCTGACACTCTCAGACGCTCTCTGACACTCTCTATCACTCTCTGACACTCTATATCACTTTCTGACTCAGCCTGACACACACTGACACTCTCAGGCACTCTCTGAAACTCTCTATCACTCTCTGAAACTCTCTGACACTCGCAGACACTCTCTGACACTTTGTATCACTTTCTGACACTCTCAGACTATCTCAGACACTCTCAGACACTCTCTGGCACTCTCTGTCAATCTCTATCACTCTCAGGCACTCTCTATCACTCTCTGACACTCTCTGACAATCTCTACCATTCTCTACCACTCTCTGTCTCTCTCTGAAACACTCCATCACGCTCTGACACATTCTGTCACTCTCTGACACTCTCTGTCACTCTCTATCACTCTCAGGCCCTCTCTATCACTCTCTGACACTCTCTGACACTGTCTACCACTCTCTGACACTCTCTGACAATCTCAGACACTCTCTGACTCTCTCAGACCCTCTCAGACACTCTCTGACACTTTCTATCACTCTCTGACACTCTCAGACACTCTCTGTCACTTTCTATCACTCTCTGACACTGTTTGACACTCTCTGACAATCTCAGACACTCTCATACACGTTCTATCAATCTCTGACTCTGTCTGACAATCTCTGACACTCTCAGACACTCACTTTCACTCTCTCTCCCTCCATGACACTCCCTATCTCTCCCTAACACTCTCAGAATCTCGATGACAATCTCTTTCACTCTCCATCACTCTCTGACACTCTCAGACTCTCTCAGACACTCTCAGACTCTCTCTATCACTCTCTGAATCTCTCAGACACTCGCTGACACCTTCTATCACACTCTGACACTCTCTGACACTCTCAGACCGTCTCAGACACTTTCTATCACTCTCTGACACTGTCTGACAATCTCTGACACTCTCAGACTCACTATGTCGCTCTCTATCCCTCTATGAGACTCCCTATCACTCCCTAACACTCTCAGACACTCTCTATCACTCTCTGAATCTCTCAGACACTCGCTGACACTTTCTATCACACTCTGACACTCTCAGATAACCTCAGACATTCTCAGACACTTTCTATCACTCTCTGACACTGTCAGACACTCTCTGACACTCTCAGACTCTCTCAGACACTCTCAGACACTCTCTATCACTCTATATAACTCTCTGACACTCTCTGTCACTATCTATCACTCTATGAAACTCTCTGACACTCTCTATCACTCTCTGTCACTCTCTGGCCACTCTGACTCTCTCTGACACTCTCTGACACTCTCCATCACTCTCTGACACTCTCTGACACGTTCCGACACTCTCAGACACTCTCTATCACTCTCTGACACACTCTGACACTTTCTGACACTCTCAGACACTCTCTCTCACTCTCGATCAAACTCTGACACACTCTGAAAGTCTCTGACACTCTCTGACACTCTCCATCACTCTCTATCACTCCCTGTTACTCTCTGACACACTCTGATATTCTCTGACACTCTCTGACACACTCTGACAATCTCTGACACTTTCTATCACTCTCTGACACTCTCTATCACTCTCTGACACTCTCAAACACTCTCCATCAATCTCTGACACTCTCAGACAATCTCTATCACTCACTGACACTCTCTGACACTCTCTATCACTCTCTGACACTCTCTATGACTCTCTGACACTCTCTGACACTCTCAGACACACTCGTACACTCTCTGGCACTCTCTGGCAATCTCTATCACTCTCTGGCACTCTCTATCACTCTCTGACACTCTCTGACACTCTCTGACACTCTCTGACACTCTCAGACTCTCCCTGACACTCTCAGACTCTCTCTGACTCTCTCTATCACTCTCTACCACTCTCTGACACTCTCTGACACTCTCTGACACTCTCTGACACTCTCAGACACTCTCTGACACTCTCAGACGCTCTCTGACACTCTCTATCACTCTCTGACACTCCATATCACTCTCTGACTCAGCCTGACACACACTGACACTCTCAGGCACTCTCTGAAACTCTCTATCACTCTCTGAAACTCTCTGACACTCGCAGACACTCTCTGACACTTTGTATCACTTTCTGACACTCTCAGACTATCTCAGACACTCTCAGACACTCTCAGACACTCTCTGGCACTCTATGTCGATCTCTATCACTCTCAGGCACTTTCTATCACTCTCTGACCCTCACTGACACTCTCTGTCACTCTCTGACAATCTCTACCATTCTCTACCACTCTCTGTCTCTCTCTGAAACACTCCATCACGCTCTGACACATTCTGTCACTCTCTGACACTCTCTGTCACTCTCTATCACTCTCTGGCACTCTCTATCACTCTCTGACACTCTCTGACACTGTCTACCACTCTCTGACACTCTCTGACAATCTCAGACACTCTCTGACTCTCTCAGACCCTCTCAGACACTCTCTGACACTTTCTATCACTCTCTGACACTCTCAGACACTCTCTGTCACTTTCTATCACTCTCTGACACTGTTTGACACTCTCTGACAATCTCAGACACTCTCATACACTTTCTATCAATCTCTGACTCTGTCTGACAATCTCTGACACTCTCAGACACTCACTTTCACTCTCTCTCCCTCCATGACACTCCCTATCTCTCCCTAACACTCTCAGAATCTCGATGACAATCTCTTTCACTCTCCATCACTCTCTGACACTCTCAGACTCTCTCAGACACTCTCAGACTCTCTCTATCACTCTCTGAATCTCTCAGACACTCGCTGACAACTTCTATCACACTCTGACACTCTCTGACACTCTCAGATAATCTCAGACCGTCTCAGACACTTTCTATCACTCTCTGACACTGTCTGACAATCTCTGACACTCTCAGACTCACTATGTCGCTCTCTATCCCTCTATGAGACTCCCTATCACTCCCTAACACTCTCAGACACTCTCTATCACTATCTGAATCTCTCAGACACTCGCTGACACTTTCTATCACACTCTGACACTCTCAGATAATCTCAGACATTCTCAGACACTTTCTATCACTCTCTGACACTGTCAGACACTCTCTGACACTCTCAGACGCTCTCTGACACTCTCTATCACTCTCTGACACTCTATATCACTTTCTGACTCAGCCTGACACACACTGACACTCTCAGGCACTCTCTGAAACTCTCTATCACTCTCTGAAACTCTCTGACACTCGCAGACACTCTCTGACACTTTGTATCACTTTCTGACACTCTCAGACTATCTCAGACACTCTCAGACACTCTCTGGCACTCTCTGTCAATCTCTATCACTCTCAGGCACTCTCTATCACTCTCTGACACTCTCTGACAATCTCTACCATTCTCTACCACTCTCTGTCTCTCTCTGAAACACTCCATCACGCTCTGACACATTCTGTCACTCTCTGACACTCTCTGTCACTCTCTATCACTCTCAGGCCCTCTCTATCACTCTCTGACACTCTCTGACACTGTCTACCACTCTCTGACACTCTCTGACAATCTCAGACACTCTCTGACTCTCTCAGACCCTCTCAGACACTCTCTGACACTTTCTATCACTCTCTGACACTCTCAGACACTCTCTGTCACTTTCTATCACTCTCTGACACTGTTTGACACTCTCTGACAATCTCAGACACTCTCATACACGTTCTATCAATCTCTGACTCTGTCTGACAATCTCTGACACTCTCAGACACTCACTTTCACTCTCTCTCCCTCCATGACACTCCCTATCTCTCCCTAACACTCTCAGAATCTCGATGACAATCTCTTTCACTCTCCATCACTCTCTGACACTCTCAGACTCTCTCAGACACTCTCAGACTCTCTCTATCACTCTCTGAATCTCTCAGACACTCGCTGACACCTTCTATCACACTCTGACACTCTCTGACACTCTCAGACCGTCTCAGACACTTTCTATCACTCTCTGACACTGTCTGACAATCTCTGACACTCTCAGACTCACTATGTCGCTCTCTATCCCTCTATGAGACTCCCTATCACTCCCTAACACTCTCAGACACTCTCTATCACTCTCTGAATCTCTCAGACACTCGCTGACACTTTCTATCACACTCTGACACTCTCAGATAACCTCAGACATTCTCAGACACTTTCTATCACTCTCTGACACTGTCAGACACTCTCTGACACTCTCAGACTCTCTCAGACACTCTCAGACACTCTCTATCACTCTATATAACTCTCTGACACTCTCTGTCACTATCTATCACTCTATGAAACTCTCTGACACTCTCTATCACTCTCTGTCACTCTCTGGCCACTCTGACTCTCTCTGACACTCTCTGACACTCTCCATCACTCTCTGACACTCTCTGACACGTTCCGACACTCTCAGACACTCTCTATCACTCTCTGACACACTCTGACACTTTCTGACACTCTCAGACACTCTCTCTCACTCTCGATCAAACTCTGACACACTCTGAAAGTCTCTGACACTCTCTGACACTCTCCATCACTCTCTATCACTCCCTGTTACTCTCTGACACACTCTGATATTCTCTGACACTCTCTGACACACTCTGACAATCTCTGACACTTTCTATCACTCTCTGACACTCTCTATCACTCTCTGACACTCTCAAACACTCTCCATCAATCTCTGACACTCTCAGACAATCTCTATCACTCACTGACACTCTCTGACACTCTCTATCACTCTCTGACACTCTCTATGACTCTCTGACACTCTCTGACACTCTCAGACACACTCGTACACTCTCTGGCACTCTCTGGCAATCTCTATCACTCTCTGGCACTCTCTATCACTCTCTGACACTCTCTGACACTCTCTGACACTCTCTGACACTCTCAGACTCTCCCTGACACTCTCAGACTCTCTCTGACTCTCTCTATCACTCTCTACCACTCTCTGACACTCTCTGACACTCTCTGACACTCTCTGACACTCTCAGACACTCTCTGACACTCTCAGACGCTCTCTGACACTCTCTATCACTCTCTGACACTCCATATCACTCTCTGACTCAGCCTGACACACACTGACACTCTCAGGCACTCTCTGAAACTCTCTATCACTCTCTGAAACTCTCTGACACTCGCAGACACTCTCTGACACTTTGTATCACTTTCTGACACTCTCAGACTATCTCAGACACTCTCAGACACTCTCAGACACTCTCTGGCACTCTATGTCGATCTCTATCACTCTCAGGCACTTTCTATCACTCTCTGACCCTCACTGACACTCTCTGTCACTCTCTGACAATCTCTACCATTCTCTACCACTCTCTGTCTCTCTCTGAAACACTCCATCACGCTCTGACACATTCTGTCACTCTCTGACACTCTCTGTCACTCTCTATCACTCTCTGGCACTCTCTATCACTCTCTGACACTCTCTGACACTGTCTACCACTCTCTGACACTCTCTGACAATCTCAGACACTCTCTGACTCTCTCAGACCCTCTCAGACACTCTCTGACACTTTCTATCACTCTCTGACACTCTCAGACACTCTCTGTCACTTTCTATCACTCTCTGACACTGTTTGACACTCTCTGACAATCTCAGACACTCTCATACACTTTCTATCAATCTCTGACTCTGTCTGACAATCTCTGACACTCTCAGACACTCACTTTCACTCTCTCTCCCTCCATGACACTCCCTATCTCTCCCTAACACTCTCAGAATCTCGATGACAATCTCTTTCACTCTCCATCACTCTCTGACACTCTCAGACTCTCTCAGACACTCTCAGACTCTCTCTATCACTCTCTGAATCTCTCAGACACTCGCTGACAACTTCTATCACACTCTGACACTCTCTGACACTCTCAGATAATCTCAGACCGTCTCAGACACTTTCTATCACTCTCTGACACTGTCTGACAATCTCTGACACTCTCAGACTCACTATGTCGCTCTCTATCCCTCTATGAGACTCCCTATCACTCCCTAACACTCTCAGACACTCTCTATCACTATCTGAATCTCTCAGACACTCGCTGACACTTTCTATCACACTCTGACACTCTCAGATAATCTCAGACATTCCCAGACACTTTCTATCACTCTCTGACACTGTCAGACACTCTCTGACACTCTCAGACTCTCTCAGACACTCTCAGACACTCTCTATCACTCTATATAACTCTCTGACACTCTCTGTCACTATCTATCACTCTATGAAACTCTCTGACACTCTCTATCACTCTCTGTCACTCTCTGGCCACTCTGACTCTCTCTGACTCTCTCTGACACTCTCCATCACTCTCTGACACTCTCTGACACGTTCCGACACGCTCAGACACTCTCTATCACTCTCTGACACACTCTGACACTTTCTGACACTCTCAGACACTCTCTCTCACTCTCGATCAAACTCTGACACACTCTGACAGTCTCAGACACTCTCTGACACTCTCTATGACTCTCTGACACTCTCTGACATATTCAGACACTCTCAGACACACTCATACACTCTCCGGCACTCTCTGGCACTCTCTATCACTCTCTGGCACTCTCTATCACTCTCTGACACTCTCAGACTCTCCCTGACACTAAAAGACTCTCTCTGACTCTCTCTATCACTCTCTGACACTCTCTGACATTCTCAGAAACACTCTGACACTCTCTGAAACTCTCTGAAACTCTCAGACGCTCTCTGACACTCTCTATCACTCTCTGACACTCTATATCAATTTCTGACTCTGCCTGACACCCAGTGACACTCTCAGGCACTCTCTGAAACTCTCTATCACTCGCTGAAACTCTCTGACACTCGCAGACACTCTCTGACACATTTTATCACTTTCAGACACTCTCAGGCAATCTCAGACACTCTCAGACACTCTCAGACACTCCCTGGCACTCTCTATCACTCTCTGACATTCTCTATCACACTTTGACACTTTCTGTCACTCTCTGACACTCTCTGTCACTCTCTATCACTCTCAGGCACTCATATCACTCTCTGACACTCTCTGTCACTCACTGACACTCTCTACCACTCTCTGTCACTCTCTGACACTCTCTACCACTCTCCATCACTCTCAGACACTCTCTGACACTCTCTATGACTCTCTGACACTCTCTGACACTTTCAGACACTCTCAGACACACTCATACACTCTCTGGCACTGTCTGGCAATCTCTATCACTCTCTGCCACTCTCTATCACTCTCTGACACTCTCTGACACTCTCTGACACTCTCTGACACTCTCAGACTCTCCCTGACACTCTCAGACTCTCTCTGACTCTCTCTATCACTCTCTGACACTCTCTGACACTCTCTGACACTCTCAGACACTCTCTGACACTCTCTGACACTCTCTGACACTCTCAGACGCTCTCTGACACTCTCTATCACTCTCTGACACTCTATATCACTTTCTGACTCAGCCTGACACACACTGACACTCTCAGGCACTCTCTGAAACTCTCTATCACTCTCTGAAACTCTCTGACACTCGCAGACACTCTCTGACACTTTGTATCACTTTCTGACACTCTCAGACTATCTCAGACACTCTCAGACACTCTCTGGCACTCTCTGTCAATCTCTATCACTCTCAGGCACTCTCTATCACTCTCTGACACTCTCTGACAATCTCTACCATTCTCTACCACTCTCTGTCTCTCTCTGAAACACTCCATCACGCTCTGACACATTCTGTCACTCTCTGACACTCTCTGTCACTCTCTATCACTCTCAGGCCCTCTCTATCACTCTCTGACACTCTCTGACACTGTCTACCACTCTCTGACACTCTCTGACAATCTCAGACACTCTCTGACTCTCTCAGACCCTCTCAGACACTCTCTGACACTTTCTATCACTCTCTGACACTCTCAGACACTCTCTGTCACTTTCTATCACTCTCTGACACTGTTTGACACTCTCTGACAATCTCAGACACTCTCATACACGTTCTATCAATCTCTGACTCTGTCTGACAATCTCTGACACTCTCAGACACTCACTTTCAATCTCTCTCCCTCCATGACACTCCCTATCTCTCCCTAACACTCTCAGAATCTCGATGACAATCTCTTTCACTCTCCATCACTCTCTGACACTCTCAGACTCTCTCAGACACTCTCAGACTCTCTCTATCACTCTCTGAATCTCTCAGACACTCGCTGACACTTTCTATCACACTCTGATACTCTCTGACACTCTCAGATAATCTCAGCCCGTCTCAGACACTTTCTATCACTCTCTGACACTGTCTGACAATCTCTGACACTCTCAGACACACTATGTCGCTCTCTATCCCTCTATGAGACTCCCTATCACTCCCTAACACTCTCAGACACTCTCTATCACTCTCTGAATCTCTCAGACACTCGCTGACACTTTCTATCACACTCTGACACTCTCAGATAACCTCAGACATTCTCAGACACTTTCTATCACTCTCTGACACTGTCAGACACTCTCTGACACTCTCAGACTCAGACACTCTCAGACACTCTCTATCACTCTATATAACTCTCTGACACTCTCTGTCACTATCTATCACTCTATGAAACTCTCTGACACTCTCTATCACTCTCTGTCACTCTCTGGCCACTCTGACTCTCTCTGACACTCTCTGACACTCTCCATCACTCTCTGACACTCTCTGACACGTTCCGACACTCTCAGACACTCTCTATCACTCTCTGACACACTCTGACACTTTCTGACACTCTCAGACACTCTCTCTCACTCTCGATCAAACTCTGACACACTCTGAAAGTCTCTGACACTCTCTGACACTCTCCATCACTCTCTATCACTCCCTGTTACTCTCTGACACACTCTGATATTCTCTGACACTCTCTGACACACTCTGACAATCTCTGACACTTTCTATCACTCTCTGACACTCTCTATCACTCTCTGACACTCTCAAACACTCTCCATCAATCTCTGACACTCTCAGACAATCTCTATCACTCACTGACACTCTCTGACACTCTCTGACACTCTCTATCACTCTCTGACACACTCTGACACTTTCTGACACTCTCAGACACTCTCTATCACTCTCCATCGCTCTCCGTTACTCTGTGACACACTCTGACGCTCTCTGACACTCTCTGACACTCTCTGACACACTCTGACAATCTCTGACACTCTCTGTCACTCTCTGACATTCTCTATCACTCTCTGACACTCTCTGACACTCAAAGACACTATCTATCACACTCTATCAATCTCTATCACTCTCTGACACTCTCGGACACTCTCTATTACTCTCTGACACTTTCTGAATTTCTCTGTCTCTCTCAGACTCTCTCTGACACTTTATGTCACTCTCTGAACCTCTCAGACACTCTCTGACAGTTTCTATCACACTCTGACACTCTCTGACACTCTCAGATAATCTCAGACATTCTCACACACTTTCTATCACTCTCTGACACTGTCTGACAATCTGTGACACTCTCAGACACTCTCTTTCACTCTCTATCCCTCTATGACACTCCCTATCACTCCCTAACACTCTCAGATTCTCGATGACACTCTCTTTCACTCTCCATCAATCTCTGACACTTTCAGACACTCTCTGACACTCTCTGACACTCTCAGACACTCTCAGACACTCTCAGACACTCTCAGACACTCTCTATCACTCTATATCACTCTCTGACACTATCTATCACTCTATGAAACTCTCTGACACTCTCCATCACTCTCTATCACTCTCTGGCACAATCTGACACACTCTGACCCTCTCTGACACTCTCTGACACACTCTGACACACTCATGCACTCTCTATGACTCTCAATCACTGTATATCACTCTCTATCACACTCTATCACTCTCTGAGACACTCTGACACTCTCTGACACTCTCAGACACTCTCTATCACTCTCTATCACTCTCTGAAACACTCTGACTGTCTCTGACACTCTCTGACACTCTCGATCACTCTCTGACACTCTCTATCACTTTCTGACACGCTCGTACACTCTCTATCACTCTCTGACACTCTCTATCACTCACTGACACTCTCTGACACACTCTGACACTCTCAGACACTCTCAGACACTCTCCATCATTCTCTATCACTCTCTGACACACTCTGACAATCTCTGACACTCTCAGACACTCTCCATCACTCTCTGACACTCACTGACACTCTCAGACACGCTCTGTAACTCTCTGACACTCTCTATCACTCTCTATCACTCTCTGACACTCTCTGACATTCTCAGAAAATCTCTATCACTCTCCATCACTCGCTGACACTCTCAGACACTCTCAGACACTCTCTATCACTCTCTATCACTCGCTGACACTCTCAGACACTCTCAGACACTCTCTATCACTCTCTGACACTCACTGAAAATTTCAGACTCTCTCTGTCTCTCTCAGACACTTCAGACACTCTCTCTCACTCTCTGACACTCTCTGACACTCTCTATCAGTCTCTGACACTCTCTGACACACTCTGACACACTCTATCGCTCTCTGACATTCTCTGTCACACTCTGACACTCTCTGACACTGTCAGACACTCTCTATCACTCTCCATCACTCTCTGACACACTCAGACACAATCTGACAATCGCTGACACTCTCAGACACTCTCTATCACTCTTTGACACTGACTGAAACACTCAGACACACTCAGACACTCTCTATCACTCTCAGACACTCTCTGTCACTCTCAGACACTCTCTATCACTCTCTGACATTCTCTGAAACTCTCAGACACTCTCTATCACTCTCCATCACTCTCTGACACACTCAGACACAATCTGACAATCGCTGTCACTCTCAGACACTCTCTATCACTCTCTGACACTGACTGACACCCTCAGACACACTCAGACACTCTCTATCACTCTCAGACACTCTCTGTCACTCTCAGACACTCTCTATCACTCTCTGACATTCTCTGAAACTCTCAGACACTCTCTATCACTCTCTGACACTCTCAGACACTCTCTATCACTCTCTATCAACCTCTGACACTCTCAGACACTCTCTATCACTCACTGACACTCTCTATCACACTCTGTCAGTCTCTGACACTCTCTGACACTCTCTGACACTCTCTATCACTCTCCATCACTCTCTGTTACTCTCTGACACGCTCTGACATTCTCTGACACTCTCTGACACACTCTGACACTCTCTATCAATCTCTGACACTCTCAGACACTCTCTAGCACTCACTGACACTCTCTATCACTCTCTGACACTCTCTGACACACTCTGACACTCGCAGACACTCTCTATCACTCTCTATCACTCTCTGACACACTCTGACATTTTCTGACACTCTCAGACACACTCTATCACTCTCTATCAAACTCTGACACTCTCAGACACTCTCTATCACTCACTGACACTCTCTATCACACTCTGTCAGTCTCTGACACTCTCTGACACTCTCTATCACTCTCCATCACTCTCTGTTACTCTCTGACACGCTCTGACATTCTCTGACACTCTCTGACACACTCTGACACTCTCTATCAATCTCTGACACTCTCAGACACTCTCTATCACTCACTGACACTCTCTATCACTCTCTGACACTCTCTGACACACTCTGACACTCTCAGACACTCTCTATCACTCTCTATCACTCTCTGACACACTCTGACATTTTCTGACACTCTCAGACACTCTCTATCACTCTCTATCCCTCTCTGTTACTCTCTGACACACTCTGACACACTCTGACACTCTCTGACACTCTCAGACACACTCGATCACTCTCTGACTTTCTTTATCACTCTCTGACACTCTCTGACACTCAAAGACACTCTCTATCACACTCTATCACTCTCTACCACTCTCTGACACTCTCGGACACTCTCTCTCACTCTCTGACACTCTCTGACTCTCTCTGACTCTCTCAGACACTCTCTGACACTTTCTATCACACTCTGACACTCTCTGACACTCTCAGATAATCTCAGACAGTCTCAGACAGTTCACATCACTCTCTGACACTGTCTGACAATCTCTGACACTCTCAGACACTCTCTTTCACTCTCTATCCCTCTATGACACACCCTATCACTCCCTAAATGGATATTTTTCGTCAGTATTTACAGTAGAGAAACAAAATGTTGCCGAGGAGATTACTGAGATACAGCCTACTAGGCTAGATGGGATTGAGATTCACAAGGAGGAGGTGTTAGCAATTTTGGAAAGAGTGAAAATAGATAAGTCCCCTGGGCCAGATGGGATTTATCCTAGGATTCTCTGGGAAGCCAGGGAGGAGATTGCAGAGCCGTTGTTGTTGATCTTTAAGTCGTCATTGTCGACAGGAGTAGTGCCGGAGGACTGGAGGATAGCAAATGTTGTCCCCTTGTTCAAGAAGGGGAGTAGAGACAGCCGTGGTAATTATAGACCTGTGAGCCTTACTTCGGTTGTGGGTAAAATGTTGGAAAAGGTTATAAGAGACAGGATTTATAATCATCTTGAAAAGAATAAGTTCATTTGCGATAGTCAGCACGGTTTTGTGAAAGGTAGGTCGTGCCTCACAAACCTTATTGAGTTTTTCGAGAAGGTGACCAAACAGGTGGATGAGGGTAAAGCCGTGGATGTGGTGTATATGGATTTCAGTAAGGCGTTTGATAAGGTTCCCCACGGTAGGCTATTGCAGAAAATACGCAAGTATGGGGTTGAAGGTGATTTAGAGCTTTGGATCAGAAATTGGCTAGCTGAAAGAAGACAGAGGGTGGTGGCTGATGGCAAATGTTCATCCTGGAGATTAGTTACTAGTGGTGTACCGCAAGGTTCTGTTTTGGGGCCACTGCTGTTTGTCATTTTTATAAACGACCTGGATGAGGGTGTAGAAGGGTGGGTTAGTAAATTTGCGGATGACACGAAGGTCGGTGGAGTTGTGGATAGTGTCGAAGGGTGTTGTAGGGTACAGAGGGACATAGATAGGCTGCAGAGCTGGGCTGAGAGATGGCAAATGGAGTTTAATGCGGAGAAGTGTGAGGTGATTCACTTTGGAAGGAGTAACAGCAATGCAGAGTACTGGGCTAATGGGAAGATTCTTGGTAGTGTAGATGAGCAGAGAGATCTTGGTATCCAGGTACATAAATCCCTGAAAGTTGCTACCCAGGTTAATAGGGCTGTTAAGAAGGCATATGGTGTGTTAGCCTTTATTAGTAGGGGGATCGAGTTTCATAGCCACGGGGTCATGATGCAGCTGTACAAAACTCTGGTGAGGCCGCACCTGGAGTATTGCGTGCAGTTCTGTTCACCGCATTATAGGAAGCATGTCGAAGCTTTGGAAAGGGTGCAGAGGAGATTTACTAGGATGTTGCCTGGTATGGAAGGAAGGTCTTACGAGGAAAGGCTGAGGGACTTGGGGTTGTTTTCGTTAGAGAGAAGGAGGAGGAGAGGTGACTTAATAGAGACATACAAGATAATCAGAGGGTTAGATAGGGTGGATAGTGAGAGTCTTTTTCCTCGGATGAGGATGGCAAACACGAGGCGACATAGCTTTAAGTTGAGGGGTGAAAGATATAGGACAGATGTCAGAGGTAGTTTCTTTACGCAGAGAGTAGTAGGGGCGTGGAACGCCCTGCCTGCAACAGTAGTAGACTCGCCAACTTTAAGGGCATTTAAGTGGTCATTGGATAGACATATGGATGTAAATGGAATAGTGTAGGTCAGATGATCGGCGCAACATCGAGGGCCGAAGGGCCTGTACTGCGCTGTAATATTCTAATTCTAATTCTAACAATCTCAGATTCTCTATGACACTCTATTTCACTCTCCATCACTCTCTGACACTGTCAGACACTCTCTGACACTCTCAGACACTCTCAGACACTGTCTATCACTCCATATCACTCTCTGACACTATCTATCACTCTTTGAAACTCTCTGACACTCTCCATCACTCTCTATCACTCTCTGGCGCACACTGACTCACTCTGACTCACTCTGACCCTCTCTGACACACTCAGACACTCTCCATCACTCTCTATCACTGTCTATCAATCTCTATCACTCTCTGACACTCTCTGACACTCTCTATCACTCTCTATCACTCTCTGACCCACTCTGACTGTCTCTGACACTCTCTATCACTTTCTGAAACTCTCAGACACTCTCTATCACTCTCTGACACTCTCTATCAAACTCTGACACTCTCTATCACTCACTGACACTCTCTGACACACTCTGACACTCTCAGAAACTCTCAGACACTCTCTTTCACTCTCGATCACTCTCTGACACACTCTGACAATCTCTGACTATCTCAGACACACTCAGACACTCTCTAAACACTCTCTGACACTCACTGACACTCTCAGACACTCTCTATCACTCTCTATCACTCTCTGACACTCTCTGACATTCTCCGAAACTCTCTATCACTCTCTATCACTCTCTATCACTCTCTGACACTCTCTGACACTCTCTATCACACTCTGACACTTTCTGTCACTCTCTGACACTCTCTGTCAATCTCTATCACTCTCAGACTCTCTCTATCACTCTCTGACACTCACTGACACTCTCTGTCACTCTCTGACAATCTCTACCATTCTCTACCACTCTCTGTCACTCTCTGAAACACTCTATCACACTCTGACACATTCTGTCACTCTCTGTCACTCTCTATCACTCTCAGGCGCTCTCTATCACTCTCTGACATTCTCTGACACTGTCTACCACTCTCTGACACTCTCTGACACTCTCAGACACTCTCTGACTCTCTCAGACCCTCTCAGACACTCTCTGACACTTTCTGTCATTGTCTGACACTCTCAGACACTCTCTGTCACTTTCTGTCACTCTCTGACACTGTTTGACACTCTCTGACACTCTCAGGCACTCTCATACACTTTCTATCACTCTCTGACTCTGTCTGACAATCTCTGACACTCTCAGACACTCACTTTCACTCTCTGTCCCTCTATGACACTCCCTATCTCTGCCTAACACTCTCAGAATCTCTATGACAATCTCTTTCACTCTCCATCACTCTCTGACACTCTCAGACTCCCTCAGACACTCTCAGACTCTCTCTATCACTCTCTGAATCTCTCAGACACTCGCTGACACTCTCTATCACTCTCTGACACTCTGTGACACACTCTGACACACTCTATCGCTCTCTGACATTCTCTGTCACACTCTGACACTCTCTGACACTGTCAGACACTCTCTATCACTCTCCATCACTCTCTGACACACTCTGACACAATCTGACAATCTCTGACACTCTCAGACACTCTCTATCACTCTCTGACACTGACTGACACCCTCAGACACACTCAGACACTCTCTATCACTCTCAGACACTCTCTGTCACTCTCAGACACTCTCTATCACTCTCTGACATTCTCTGAAACTCTCAGACAATCTCTGTCACTCTCTGACACTCTCAGACACTCTCTATCACTCTCTATCAAACTCTGACACTCTCAGCCACTCTCTATCACTCACTGACACTCTCTATCACACTCTGACAGTCTCTGACACTCTCTGACACTCTCTATCACTCTCCATCACTCTCTGTTACTCTCTGACACGCTCTGACATTCTCTGACACTCTCTGACACACTCTGACACTCTCTATCAATCTCTGACACTCTCAGACACTCTCTATCACTCACTGACACTCTCTATCACTCCCTGACACTCTCTGACACACTCTGACACTCTCTATCACTCTCTATCACTCTCTGACAAACTCTGACATTTTCTGACACTCTCAGACACTCTCTATCACTCTCTATCCCTCTCTGTTACTCTCTGACACACTCTGACACTCTCTGACACTCTCAGACACACTCGATCACTCTCTGACTTTCTTTATCACTCTCTGACACTCTCTGACACTCAAAGACACTCTCTATCACACACTATCACTCTCTACCACTCTCTGACACTCTCGGACACTCTCTCTCACTCTCTGACACTCTCTGACTCTCTCTGACTCTCTCAGACACTCTCTGACACTTTCTATCACACTCTGACACTCTCTGACACTCTCAGATAATCTCAGACAGTCTCAGACACTTCCCATCACTCTCTGACACTGTCTGACAATCTCTGACAGTCTCAGACACTCTCTTTCCCTCTCTATCCCTCTATGACACTCCCTATCACTCCCTAACAATCTCAGATTCTCTATGACACTCTCTTTCACTCTCCATCACTCTCTGACACTGTCAGACACTCTCTGACACTCTCAGACACTCTCAGACACTGGCTATCACTCTATATCACTCTCTGACACTATCTATCACTCTATGAAACTCTCTGACACTCTCCATCACTCTCTATCACTCTCTGGCACACTCTGACTCACTCTGACCCTCTCTGACACACTCAGACACACTCAGACACTCTCTATCACTCTATATCACTCTCTGACCCACTCTGACTGTCTCTGACACTCTCAGACACTCTCTATCACTCTCTGACACTCTCTATCACTTTCTGACACTCTCAGACACTCTCTATCACTCTCTGACACTCTCTATCACTCACTGACACTCTCTGACACACTCTGACACTCTCAGAAACTCTCAGACAATCTCTTTCACTCTCGATCACTCTCTGACACACTCTGACAATCTCTGACTATCTCAGACACTCTCAGACACTCTCTAAACACTCTCTGACACTCTCAGACACTCTCTATCACTCTCTATCACTCTCTGACACTCTCTGACATTCTCAGAAACTCTCTATCACTCTCTATCACTCTCTGACACTCTCTATCACACTCTGACAATTTCTGTCACTCTCTGACACTCTCTGTCAATCTCTATCACTCTCAGGCACTCTCTATCACTCTCTGACACTCACTGACACTCTCTGTCACTCTCTGACAATCTCTACCATTCTCTACCACTCTCTGAACCACTCTATCACACTCTGACACATTCTGTCACTCTCTGTCACTCTCTATCACTCTCAGGCACTCTCTATCACTCTCTGACACTCTCTGACACTGTCTACCACTCTCTGACACTCTCTGACACTCTCAGACACTCTCTGACTCTCTCAGACCCTCTCAGACACTCTCTGACACTTTCTATCACTGTCTGACACTCTCAGACACTCTCTGTCACTTTCTATCACTCTCTGACACTGTTTGACACTCTCTGACACTCTCAGACACTCTCATACACTTTCTATCACTCTCTCACTCTGTCTGACAATCTCTGACACTCTCAGACACTCACTTTCACTCTCTGTCCCTCTATTACACTCCCTATCTCTCCCTAACACTCTCAGAATCTCTATGACAATCTATTTCACTCTCCATCACTCTCTGACACTCTCAGACTCTCTCAGACACTCTCAGACTATCTCTATCACTCTCCGAATCTCTCAGACACTCGCTGACACTTTCTATCACACTCTGACACTCTCAGATAATCTCAGACCGTCTCAGACACTTTCTATCACTCCCTGACACTGTCTGACAATCTCTGACACTCTCAGACACACTATTTCGCTCTCTATCCCTCTATGATACTCCCTATCACTCTCAGACACTCTCTATCACTCTCTGAATCTCTCAGACACTCGCTGACACTTTCTATCACACTCTGACACTCTCACATAATCTCAGACATTCTCAGACACTTTCTATCACTCTCTGACACTGTCAGACACTCTCTGACACTCTCAGACTCTCTCAGACACTCTCAGACACTTTATATCTCTCTATATCACTCTCTGACACTCTGTCACTATCTATCACTCCATGAAACTCTCTGACACTCTCTATCACTCTCTATCACTCTCTGGCCACTCTGACTCTCTCTGAAACTCTCTGACACTTTCTGACACTCTCAGACACTCTCTGACACTCTGTATCACTCTCTGACACTTTCTATCACTCTCTATCATTCTCTGACACACTCTGACACTTTCTGACACTCTCAGACATTCTCTCTCTCTCTCTCTATCAAACTATGACACACTCTGACAGTCTCTGACACTCCCTGACACGCTCTATCACTCTCTATCACTCTTTGTTACTCTCTGAGACACTCTGACATTCTCTGACACTCTCTGACACACTCTGACAATCTCTGACACTTTCTATCAGTCTCTGAAACTCTCTATCACTCTCTGACACTCTCAGACACTCTCTATCAATCTCTGACACTCTCAGACACTCTCTATCACTCACTGACACTCTCCATCACTCTCTGACACTCTCTGACACACTCTGACTCTCTATCACAATCTATCACTCTCTGACACACTCTGACACTTTCTGACACTCTCATTCACTCTCTATCACTCTCTATCCCTCTCTGTTACTCTCTGACACACTCTGACACTCTCTGACACTCTCTGACACTCTCTGACACTCTCTGACACACTCTGACAATCTCTGACACTCTCTGTCACTCTCTGACATACTCTGTCACTCACAGACACTCTCAGACACTCTCGATCACTCTCTGACATTCTCTATCAGTCTCTGACACTCTCTGACACTCAAAGACACTCTCTATCACACTCTATCAATCTCCATCACTCTCTGACACTCTCGGACACTCTCTATCACTCTCTGACACTCTCTGACTCTCTCTGACTCTCTCAGACTCTCTCTGACACTTTATATCACTCTCTGAACCTCTCAGACACTCTCTGACACTTTATATCACACTCTGACACTCTCTGACACTCTCAGATAATCTCAGACAGTCTCAGACTCTTTCTATCACTCTCTGACACTGTCTGACAATCTGTGAGACTCTCAGACACTCTCTTTCACTCTCTATCCCTCTATGACGCTCCCTATCACTCCCTAACACTCTCAGATTCTCTATGACACTCTCTTTCACTCTCCATCAATCTCTGACACTTTCAGACACTCTCTGACACTCTCAGACACTCTCTGACTCTCTCAGACACTCTCAGACACTCTCTATCACTCTATGAAACTCTCTGACACTCTCCATCACTCTCTATCACTCTCTGGCACACTCTGACACACTCTGACCCTCTCTGACACTATCCGACACTCTCTGACACACTCTGACACACTCAGACACTCTCTATCACTGTATATCACTCTCTATCACACTCTATCACTCTCTGACACACTCTGACACTCTCTGACACCCTCTGACACTCTCAGACACTCTCTATCACTCTCTATCACTCTCTGAAACACTCTGACTGTCTCTGACACTCTCTGACACTCTCTATCACTCTCTGACACTCTCTATCACTTTCTGACACTCTCATACAATCTCTATCACTCTCTGACACTCTCTATCACTCACTGACACTCTCTGACACTCTCAGACACTCTCTATCACTCTCTATCACTCTCTGACACACTCTGACAATCTCTGACACTCTCAGACAATCTCTGACATTCTCTAAACACTTTCTATCACTCGCTGACACTCTCAGACACTCTCAGACACTCTCTAGCACTCTCTGACACTCTCTGACAATCACTGACACTCGCAGACACGCTCTGTAACTCTCTGACACTCTCAGACACTCTCTATCAATTTCTATCACTCTCTGACAATCTCTGACATTCTCTGAAACTCTCTATCACTCTCTATCACTCGCTGACACTCTCAGACACTCTCAGACACTCTCTATCACTCTCTTTCACTCGCTGACAATCTCAGACACTCTCAGACACTCTCTATCACTCTCTGACACTCACTGAAAATCTCAGACTCTCTCTGTCTCTCTCAGACACTTCAGACACTCTCTCTCACTCTCTGACACTCTCTAAAACACTCTGACAAACTCACACTCTCTCTGACACTCTCTATCACACTCTGACACTCTCTGACACACTCTGACACTCTCTGACACTCTCTATCACTCGCTGACACTCTCTGACACTCTCTGACACACTCTATCGCTCTCTGACATTCTCTGACACACTCTGACACTCTCTGACACTGTCAGACACTCTCTATCACTCTCCATCACTCTCTGACACACTCTGACACAATCTGACAATCTCTGACACTCTCAGACACTCTCTATCACTCTCTGACACTGACTGACACCCTCAGACACACTCAGACACTCTCTATCACTCTCAGACACTCTCTGTCACTCTCAGACACTCTCTATCACTCTCTGACATTCTCTGAAACTCTCAGACACTCTCTATCACTCTCTGACACTCTCAGACACTCTCTATCACTCTCTATCAAACTCTGACACTCTCAGACACTGTCAGACACTCTCTATCACTCTCCATCACTCTCTGACACACTCTGACACATTCTGACAATCTCTGACACTCTCAGACACTCTCTATCACTCTCTGACACTGACTGACACCCTCAGACACACTCAGACACTCTCTATCACTCTCAGACACTCTCTGTCACTCTCAGACACTCTCTATCACTCTCTGACATTCTCTGAAACTCTCAGACACTCTCTATCACTCTCTGACACTCTCAGACACTCTCTATCACTCTCTATCAAACTCTGACACTCTCAGACACTCTCCATCACTCACTGACACTCTCTATCACACTCTGACAGTCTCTGACACTCTCTGACACTCTCTATCACTCTCCATCACTCTCTGTTACTCTCTGACACACTCTGACATTCTCTGACACTCTCTGACACACTCTGACACTCTCTATCAATCTCTGACACTCTCAGACACTCTCTATCACTCACTGACACTCTCTATCACTCTCTGACACTCTCTGACACACTCTGACACTCTCAGACACTCTCTATGACTCTCTATCACTCTCTGACACACTCTGACATTTTCTGACACTCTCAGACACACTCGATCACTCTCTGACTTTCATTATCACTCTCTGACACTCAAAGACACTCAAAGACACTCTCTATCACACTCCAGCACTCTCGGACACTCTCGGACACTCTCTCTCACTCTCTGACACTCTCTGACTCTCTCTGACTCTCTCAGACACTCTCTGACACTTTATATCACTCTCTGAACCTCTCAGACACTCTCTGACACTTTCTATTACACTCTGACACTCTCTGACACTCTCAGATAATCTGTGACACTCTCAGACACTCTCTTTCACTCTCTATCCCTCTATGACACTCCCTATCACTCCCTATCTATCTCAGATTCTCTATGACACTCTCTTTCACTCTCCATCACTCTCTGACACTCTCAGACACTCTCTGACTCTCTCAGACACTCTCAGACACTCTCTATCACTCTATATCACTCTCTGACACTATCTATCACTCTATGAAATTCTCTGACACTCTCCATCACTCTCTATCACTCACTGGCACGCTCTTTTTTTTAGAATATTACAGCGCAGTACAGGCCCTTCGGCCCTCGATATTGCGCCAAGCTGTGAAACCATCTGACCTACACTATTCTATTTTCATCCATGTGTCTATCCAATGTCCACTTAAATGCCCTTAAAGTTGGCGAATCTACTACTGCTGCAGGCAGGGCATTCCCCGCCCTTACTACTCTCTGAGTAAAGAAACTACCTCTCACATCTGTCCTATATCTATCACCCCTCAACTTGAAGCTATGTCCCCTCGTGTTTGCCATCACCATCCGAGGAAAAAGACGCTCACTATCCACCCTATCTAACCCTCTGATTATCTTATATGTCTCTATTAAGTCACCTCTCCTCCTCCTTCTCTCCAACGAAAACAACCTCAAGTCCCTCAGCCTTTCCTCGTAAGACCTTCCCTCCATACCAGGCAACATCCTAGTAAATCTCCTCTGCACCCTTTCCATAGCTTCCACATCCTTTCTATAATGCGGTGGCCAGAACCTCACGCAATACTCCAGGTGCGGTCTCACCAGAGTCTTGTACAGCTGCAGCATGACCTCGTGGCTCCGAAACTCGACCCCCCTACTAATAAAAGCTAACACACCATATGCCTTCTTGACAGCCTTATTAACCTGGTTAGCAACCTTCAGGGATTTATGCACCTGGACACCAAGATCTCTCTGCTCATCTACACTAACAAGAATCTTCCCATTAGCCCAGTACTCTGCATTCCTGTTACTCCTTCCAAAGTGATTCACCTCACACTTTTCCGCATTAAACTCCATTTGCCATCTCTCAGCCCAGCTCTGCAGCCTATCTATGTCTCTCTGTACCCTACAACATCCTTCGGCACTATCCACAACTCCACCGACCTTAGTGTCATCTGCAAATTTACTAACCCACCCTTCTACACCCTCTTCCAGGTCATTTATAAAAATGACAAACAGCAATGGCCCCAAAACAGATCCTTGCGGTACACCACTAGAAACTATACTCCAGGATGAACATTTGCCATCAACCACCACCCTCTGTCTTCTTTCAGCTAGCCAATTTCTGATCCAAAGCTCTAAATCACCTTCAACCCCATACTTCCGTACTTTCTGCAATAGCCTACCGTGGGGAACCTTATCAAACGCCTTACTGAAATCCATATACACCACATCCACTGCTTTACCCTCATCCACCTGTTTGGTCACCTTCTCGAAAAACTCAATAAGGTTTGTGAGGCACGACCTACCCGTCACAAAACCGTGCTGACTATCTCTAATGTACTTATTCTTTTCAAGATGATTATAAATCCTGTCTCTTATAACCTTTTCCAACATTTTACCCACAACCGAAGTGAGGCTCACAGGTCTATAATTACCAGGGCTGTCTCTGCTCCCCTTCTTGAACAAGGGGACAACATTTGCAATCCTCCAGTCTTCCTGCACTATTCCTGTCGACAATGACGACATAAAGATCAAGGACAAAGGCTCTGCAATCTCCTCCCTAACTTCCCAGAGAATCCTAGGATAAATCCCATCTGGCCCAGGGGACTTATCTATTTTCACACTTTCCAAAATTGCTAACACCTCCTCCTTGTGAACCTCAATCCCATCTAGCCTTGTAGCCTGAATCTCAGTATTCTCAACAACATTTTCTTTCTCTACTGTAAATACTGACGCAAAATATTCATTTAACACTTCCCCTATCTCCTCTGATTCCACACACAACTTCCCACTACTATCCTTGATTGGCCCTAATCTAACTCTAGTCATTCTTTTATTCCTGATATACCTATAGAAAGCCTTAGGGTTTTCCCTGATCCGATCCACCAATGACTTCTCGTGTCCTCTCCTTGCTCTTCTTAGCTCTCCCTTTAGATCCTTCCTGGCTAGCTTGTAGCTCTCAAGCGCCCTAACTGAGCCTTCACGTCTCATCCTAACATAAGCCTTCTTCTTCCTCTTGACAAGCGCTTCAACTTCTTTAGTAAACCACGGCTCCCTCGCACGACAACTTCCTCCCTGCCTCACAGGTACATACTTATCAAGGACACGCAGTAGCTGCTCCTTGAATAAGCTCCACATTTCGATTGTTCCCATCCCCTGCAGTTTCCTTCCCCATCCTACGCATCCTAAATCTTGCCTAATCGCATCATAATTTCCTTTCCCCCAGTTATAATTCTTGCCCTGCGGTATATACCTGTCCCTGCCCATCGCTAAGGTAAACCTAACCGAATTGTGATCACTGTCACCAAAGTGCTCACCTACATCTAAATCTAACACCTGGCCGGGTTCATTTCCCAGTACCAAATCCAATGTGGCATCGCCCCTGGTTGGCCTGTCTACATACTGTGTCAGAAAACCCTCCTGCACACACTGGACAAAAACTGACCCATCTAAAGTACTCGAACTATAGTATTTCCAGTCGATATTTGGAAAGTTAAAGTCCCCCATAACAACTACCCTGTTACTCTCACCCCTGTCGAGAATCATCTTCGCTATCCTTTCCTCTACATCTCTGGAACTATTCGGAGGTCTATAAAAGACTCCCAACAGGGTAACCTCACCTCTCCTGTTTCTAACCTCAGCCCATACTACCTCAGTAGACGAGTCCTCAAACGTCCTTTCTGTCGCTGTAATACTCTCCTTGATAAACAATGCCACACCCCCCCCTCTCTTTTACCATCTTCTCTGTTCTTACTGAAACATCTAAATCCCGGAATCTGCAACATCCATTCCTGCCCCTGCTCTACCCATGTCTCCGAAATGGCCACTACATCGAGATCCCAGGTACCAACCCATGCTGCAAGCTCACCCACCTTATTCCGGATGCTCCTGACGTTGAAATAGACACACTTTAAACTAGGTTATTGCTTGCCAGTGCCCTCTTGCTTCCTTGTAACCATATCCCTGACCTCACTACTCTCAACATCCTGTACACTGACACTACAATTTGGGTTCCCATTCCCCTGCTGAATGAGTTTAAACCCCCCCGAAGAGCACTAGCAAACCTCCCCCCCAGGATATTGGTACCCCTCTGGTTCAGGTGAAGACCATCCTGTTTGTAGAGGTCCGACCTACCCCAGAAAGAGCCCCAATTATCCAGGAAACCAAATCCCTCCCTCCTGCACCATCCCTGCAGCCACGTGTTCAACTCCTCTCTCTCCCTATTCCTCGCTTCGCTATCACGTGGCACGGGCAACAACCCAGAGATAACAATTCTGTTTGTTCTTGCTCTAAGCTTCCACCCTAGCTCCCTAAATTTCTGTCTTAAATCCCCATCTCTCTTCCTACCTATGTCGTTGGTGCCTATGTGGACCACGACTTGGGGCTGCTCCCCCTCCCCATTAAGGATCCCAAAAACACGATCTGAGACATCACGAACCCTGGCACCTGGGAGGCAACATACCAACCGTGAGTCTCTCTCGTTCCCACAGAACCTCCTATCTGTTCCCCTAACTATGGAGTCCCCAATTACTAATATGCTGCTCCTCTTCCCCCTTCCCTTCTGAGCTACAGGGACAGACTCTGTGCCAGATATCTGTACCCCATTGCTTACCCCTGGTAAGTCGTCCCCCGCAACAGTATCCAAAACGGTATACCTGTTGTTGAGGGAAACAGCCACAGGGGATCCCTGCACTGCCTGCTGGTTCCCTCTCCTTCCCCTGACGGTAACCCATCTACCTACTTCTTTTACCTGAGGTGTGACTACCTCCCCATAACTCCTCTCAATAACCTGCTCCGCCTCCCGAATGATCCGAAGTTCTCACTCTGACTCACTCTGACCTTCTCTGACACTATCTGACACTCTCTGAAACACTCTGACACACTCAGACACTCTCTATCACTCTATATCACTGTATATCACTCTCTATCACTCTCTGACACTCTCTGACACACTCTGACACACTCTGACACACTCTGACACTCTCTGACACTCTCAGACACTCTCTATCACTCTCTATCACTCTCTGACCCACTCTGACTGTCTCTGACACTCTCTGACACTCTCTATCACTCTCTGACACTCTCTATCACTTTCTGACACTCTCAGACACTCTCGATCACTCTCTGACACTCTCTATCACGCACTGACACTCTCTGACACTCTCTGACACTCTCAGAAACTCTCATACACTCTCTTTCACTCTCTATCACTCTCTGACACACTCTGACAATCTCTGACTATCTCAGACACTCTCAGACACTCTCTAAACACACTCTGACACTCACTGACACTCTCAGACACGCGCTGTCACTCTCTGACACTCTCAGACACTCTCTATCACTCTCTGACATTCTCAGAAACTCTCTATCACTCTCTATCACTCGCCGACACTCCCAGACACTCTCAGACACTCTCTTTCACTCGCTGACACTCTCAGACACTCTCTATCACTCTCTGACACTCACTGAAACTCTCAGACACTCTCTGTATCTCTCAGACACTCACAGACACTCTCAGACCCTCTCTCTCACTCTCTGACACTCTCTGAAACTCTCTGACACACTCACACTCTCTCTGACACTCTCTATCCCTCTCTGACACTCTCTGACCCACTCTGACACTCTCTGACAATCTCTATCACTCTCTGACTCTCTCTGACACTCTGTGACACACTCTGACACACTCTCTCGCTCTCTGACATTCTCTGACACACTCTGACACTCTCTGACACTGTCAGACACTCTCTATCACTGACTGACACCCTCAGACACTCTATGTCACTCTCAGACACTCTCAGACACTCTCTAAAACTCTCTGACACTTTCTATCACTCTCTGACACACTCTGACAAAGTCTGAAACTCTCTGACACTCTCTATCACTCTCTATCACTCTCTGTTACTCTCTGACACAGTCTGAAACTCTCTGACAATCTCTATCACTCTCTGATACTCTCTGACACTCTGTGACACACTCTGACACACTCTATCGCTCTCTGACATTCTCTGACACACTCTGACACTCTCAGACACTCTCTATCACTCTCTGACACTGACAGACACCCTCAGATACTCTCTGTCACTCTCAGACACTCTCTATCACTCTCTGACACTTTCCATCACTCTCTGACACTCTCTGACACAGTCTGAAACTATCTGACACTCTCTGACACTCTCTATCACTCTCTGTTAGTCTCTGACACTCTCTGACACTCTCTATCACTCTCTGACACTCTCAGACACTGTCTATCACTCTCTGAAACTCTCAGACACTCTCTATCACTCTCAATCAAACTCTGACACTCTCAGACACTCTCTATCACTCACTGACGCTCTCTATCACACTGTGACATTCTCTGAAACTCTCTGAAACTCTCTATCACTCTCTGTTACTCTCTGACACTCTCTGACACACTCCATCACTCTCTGACACTCTCAGACACTCTCTATCAATCTCTGACACTCTCAGACACTCTCTATCACTCACTGACACTCTCCATTACTCTCTGACACTCTCTGACACACTCTGACACTCTCAGACACTCTCAGACACTCTCAGACACTCTCCATCACTCTCTGACACTCTGACACTTTCTGACACTCTCAGACACTCTCTTTCACTCTCTATGCCTCTCTGTTACTCACTGACACACTCTGACACTCTCTGACACTCTGGGACACACTCTGACACTCTCTGACACTCTCTATCACTCTGTGACATACTCTGTCACTCACAGACACTCTCAGACACACTCGATAACTCTCTGACTTTCTCTATCACTCTCTGACACTCTCTGACACTCAAATACACTCTCTATCACTCTCTGACACTCTCTGACACTCTCTATCAATCTCTGACACTCTCAGACACTCTCTATCACTCACTGACACTCTCTATCACTCTCTGACACACTCTGACACTCTCAGACACTTTCTATCACTCTCTATCACTCTCTGACACACTCTGACACTTTCTGACACTCTCAGACACTCTCTATCACTCTCTATCCCTCTCTGTTACTCTCTGACACACTCTGACACACTCTGACACTCTCTGACACTCTCTGACAATCTCTGACACACTCTGACAATATCTGACGTTCTCTATCACTCTCTGACATACTCTGTCACTCACAGACACTCTCAGACACACTCGATCACTCTCTGAAATTCTCTATCCCTCTCTGACACTCAAAGATACTCTCTATCACTCACTGACACTCTCTATCACTCTCTGACACTCTCGGACACTCTCTGTCACTCTCTGACACTCGCTGACAGTCTCTGACACTCTCAGACACTCTCTATGACACTCAGACACTCACTATCACTGTCAGACACTCTCTATCACACTCTGATATTCTCTGAAACTCTCAGACACTCTCTATCACTCTCTGACACTCTCAGACACTCTCTATCACTCTCTGACACATCCTATCACTCTCCATCACTCTCTGACACACTCTGACACTTTCTGACACTCTCAGACACTCTCTCTCACTCTCGATCAAACTCTGACACACTCTGACATTCTCTGACACTCTCTGACACACTCTGACAATCTCTGACACTTTCTATCACTCTCTGACACGCTCTATCACTCTCTGACACTCTCAGACACTCTCTATCAATCTCTGACACTCTCAGACACTCTCTATCACTCAGTGACACTCTCTATCACTCGCTGTTACTCTCTGACACACTCTGACATTCTCTGACACTCTCTGACACACTCTGACAATCTCTGACACTTTCTATCACTCTCTGACACGCTCTGTCAGTCTCTGACACTCTCAGACACTCTCTATCAATCTCTGACACTCTCTGACACTCTCTATCACTCAGTGACACTCTCTATCACTCTCTGACACACTCTGACACACTCTGACACTCTCAGACACTCTCCATCACTCTCCATCACTCTCTGACACACTCTGACACTTTCTGACACTCTCAGACACTCTCTATCACTCTCTATCCCTCTCTGTCACTCTCTGACACTCTCTGACAATCTCTGACACTCTCTGACAAACTCTGACACTCTCTGACACTCTATATCACTCTCTGACATACTCTGTCACTCACAGACACTCTCAGACACTCTCGATCACTCTCTGACTTTCTCTATCACTCTCTGACACTCTCTGACACTCAAAGACACTCTCTGTCACACTCTATCACTGTCTATAACTCTCTGACACTCTCGGACACTCTCTATCACTCTCTGACACTCTCTGACTCTCTCAGACACTCTCTGACACTTTATATCACTCTCTATCACTCTCTGACACTCTCTGACACTCTCTATCACTCTCTATCACTCTCTGACACACTCTGACACTCTCAGACACTCTCTATCACTCTCTCTCCCTCTCTGTTACTCTCTGACACACTCTGATACTCTCTGACATACTCTGTCACTCACAGACACTCTCAGACACTCTTGATCACTCTCTGACATTCTCTATCACTCTGTGACACTCTCTGACACTCAAAGACACTCTCTATCACACTCTATCACTCTCTATCACTCTCTGACACTCTCTGACAGTCTCTGACACGCTCAGACACTCTCTATGACTCTCAGACACTCACTATCACTGTCAGACACTCTCTATCACTCTCTGACATTCTCTGAAACTCTCAGACACGCTCTGTCACTCTCTGACACTCTCAGACACACTCTATCACTCTCTGACAATTTCTATCACTCTCTATCACTCTCTGAAACACTCTGACAGTCTCTGACACTCTCTGACACTCTGTATCACTCTCTATCACTCTCTGTTACTCTCTGACACACTCTGACATTCTCTGACACTCTCTGACACACTCTGACAATCTCTGAAACTTTCTATCACTCTCTGACACTCTCTATCACTCTCTATCACTCTCTGACACTCTCAGACACTCTCTGTCAATCTCTGACACTCTCAGACACTCTCTATCACTCACTGACACTCTCTGACACTCTCTGACACACTCTGACACTCTCAGACACTCTCAGACACTCTCTATCACTCTCTATCACTCTCTGACACACTCTGACACTTTCTGACACTCTCAGACACTCTCTATCAGTCTCTAACCCCGTCTGTTGCTCTCTGACACACTCTGACACTCTCTGACACTCTCTGACACTTTCTGACACTGTCTGACACACTCTGACACTCTCTGACACTCTCTATCACTCTCTGACATACTCTGTCGCTCACAGACACTCTCAGACACTCTCAGACACTATCTATCACTCTATGAAACTCTCTGACACTCTCTATCACTCTCTATCAAACTCTGACACTCTCAGACACTCTCTATCACTCACTGACGCTCTCTATCACACTGTGACAGTCTCTGACACTCTCTGACACTCTCTATCACTCTCTATCACACTCTGTTACTCACTGACACACTCTGACATTCTCTGAAACTCTCTGAAACTCTCTATCACTCTCTGTTACTCTCTGACACTCTCTGACACACTCCATCACTCTCCATCACTCTCTGACACACTCTGACACTTTCTGACACTCTCAGACACTCTCTCTCACTCTCGATCAAACTCTGAAACTCTCTGAAACTCTCTATCACTCTCTGTTACTCTCTGACACTCTCTGACACACTCCATCACTCTCTGACACTCTCAGACACTCTCAGACACTCTCTATCAATCTCTGACACTCTCAGACACTCTCTATCACTCACTGACACTCTCCATTACTCTCTGACACTCTCTGACACACTCTGACACTCTCAGACACTCTCAGACACTCTCCATCACTCTCTGACACACTCTGACACTTTCTGACACTCTCAGACACTCTCTATTGCTCTCTATGCCTCTCTGTTACTCACTGACACACTCTGACACTCTCTGACACTCTCGGACACACTCTGACACTCTCTGACACTCTCTAACTCTCTGTGACATACTCTGTCACTCACAGACACTCTCAGACACACTCGATAACTCTCGGACTTTCTCTATCACTCTCTGACACTCTCTGACACTCTCTGACACTCTCTGACACTCAAATACACTCTCTATCACTCTCTGACACTCTCTGACACTCTCTATCAATCTCTGACACTCTCAGACACTCTCTATCACTCACTGACACTCTCTATCACTCTCTGACACACTCTGACACTCTCAGACACTTTCTATCACTCTCTATCACTCTCTGACACACTCTGACACTTTCTGACACTCTCAGACACACTCTATCACTCTCTATCCCTCTCTGTTACTCTCTGACACACTCTGACACTCTCTGTCACTCTCTGACACTCGCTGACAGTCTCTGTCACTCTCAGACACTCTCTATGACACTCAGACACTCACTATCACTGTCAGACACTCTCTATCACTCTCTGATATTCTCTGAAACTCTCAGACACTCTCTATCACTCTCTGACACTCTCAGACACTCTCTATCACTCTCTGACACATCCTATCACTCTCTATCACTCTCTGACACACTCTGACACTTTCGGACACTCTCAGACACTCTCTCTCACTCTCGATCAAACTCGGACACACTCTGACATTCTCTGACACTCTCTGACACACTCTGACAATCTCTGACACTTTCTATCACTCTCTGACACGCTCTATCACTCTCTGACACTCTCAGACGCTCTCTATCAATCTCTGACACTCTCAGACACTCTCTATCACTCAGTGACACTCTCTATCACTCTCTGACACACTCTGACACACTCTGACACTCTCAGACACTCTCTATCACTCTCCATCACTCTCTGACACACTCAGACAGTCTCTGACACTCTCTGACACTCTCTATCACTCTCTATCACTCGCTGTTACTCTCTGACACACTCTGACATTCTCTGACACTCTCTGACACACTCTGACACACTCTGACAATCTCTGACACTTTCTATCACTCTCTGACACGCTCTGTCAGTCTCTGACACTCTCAGACACTCTCTATCAAGCTCTGACACTCTCTATCACTCAGTGACACTCTCTATCACTCTCTGACACACTCTGACACACTCTGACACTCTCAGACACTCTCTATCACTCTCCATCACTCTCTGACACACTCTGACACTTTCTGACACTCTCAGACACCCTCTATCACTCTCTATCCCTCTCTGTTACTCTCTGACACTCTCTGACAATCTCTGACACTCTCTGACACTCTCTGACACTCTATATCACTCTCTGACATACTCTGTCACTCACAGACACTCTCAGACACTCTCGATCACTCTCTGACTTTCTCTATCACTCTCTGACACTCTCTGACACTCAAAGACACTCTCTGTCACACTCTATCAATGTCTATAACTCTCTGACACTCTCGGACACTCTCTATCTCTCTCTGACACTCTCTGACTCTCTCAGACACTCTCTGACACTTTATATCACTCTCTATCACTCTCTGACACTCTCTGACACTCTCTATCACTCTCTATCACTCTCTGACACACTCTGACACTTTCTGACACTCTCAGACACTCTCTATCACACTCTATCCCTCTCTGTTACTCTCTGACACACTCTGACACTCTCTGACATTCTCTATCACTCTGTGACACTCTCTGACACTCAAAGACACTCTCTATCACACTCTAACTCTCTCTATCACTCTCTGACACTCTCTGACAGTCTCTGACACGCTCAGACACTCTCTATGACTCTCAGACACTCACTATCACTGTCAGACACTCTCTATCACTCTCTGACATTCTCTGAAACTCTCAGACATACTCTGACATTCTCTGACACTCTCTGACACACTCTGATTATCTCTGAAACTTTCTATCACTCTCTGACACTCTCTATCACTCTCTGACACTCTCAGACACTCTCTATCAATCTCTGACACTCTCAGACACTCTCTATCACTCACTGACACTCTCTGACACTCTCTGACACTCTCTGACACACTCTGACACTCTCAGACACACTCTATCACTCTCTATCACTCTCTGACACACTCTGACACTTTCTGACACTCTCAGACACTCTCTATCACTCTCTGTCCCTCTCTGTTACTCTCTGTTACTCTCTGACACACTCTGACACTCTCTGACACTCTCTGACACTCTCTGACACTGTCTGACACACTCTGACACTTTCTGACACTCTCTATCACTCTCTGACATACTCTGTCACTCACATACACTCTCAGACACACTCGATCACTCTCTGACTTTCTCTATCACTCTCTGACACTCAAAGACACTCTCTATCACACTCTATCACTCTCTATCACTCTCTGACACTCTCGGACACTATCACTCTCTGACACTCTCCGACTCTCTCTGACTCTCTCAGACACTCTCTGACACTTTATATCACTCTCTGAACCTCTCAGACAGTCTCTGACACTTTCTATCACTCTCTGACACTTTCTGACAATCTCTGACTCTCTCAGACACTCTCTGACACTTTATATCACTCTCTATCACTCTCTGACACTCTCTGACACACTCTGACACTCTCAGACACTCTCTATCACTCTCTATCACTGTCTGACACACTCTGACACTTTCTGACACTCTTTGACACTCTCTATCACTCTCTATCCCTCTCTGTTACTCTCTGACACACTCTGACACTATCTGACATACTCTGTCACTCACAGACACTCTCAGACACTCTCGACCACTCTCTGACATTCTCTATCACTCTCTGACACTCTCTGACACTCAAAGACACTCTCTATCACACTCTATCACTCTCTGACACTCTCTGACAGTCTCTGACACGCTCAGACACTCTCTATGACTCTCAGACACTCAATATCACTGTCAGACACTCTCTATCACTCTCTGACATTCTCTGAAACTCTCAGACACTCTCTATCACTCTCTGACACTTTCTATCACTCTCCATCACTCTCTGAAACACTCTGACACTTTCTGACACTCTCAGACACTCTCTCTCACTCTCTATCAAACTCTGACACACTCTGACAGTCTCTGACACTCTCTGACACTCTCTATCACTCTCTGTCACTCTCTGTTACTCTCTGACATACTCTGACATTCTCTGACACTCCCTGACACACTCTGATTATCTCTGAAACTTTCTATCACTCTCTGACACTCTCTATCACTCTCTGACACTCTCAGACACTCTCTATCAATCTCTGACACTCTCAGACACTCTCTATCACTCACTGACACTCTCTGACACTCTCTGACACTCTCTGACACACTCTGACACTCTCAGACACACTCTATCACTCTCTATCACTCTCTGACACACTCTGACACTTTCTGACACTCTCAGACACTCTCTATCACTCTCTGTCCCTCTCTGTTACTCTCTGACACACTCTGACACTCTCTGACACTCTCTGACACTCTCTGACACTGTCTGACACACTCTGACACTTTCTGACACTCTCTATCACTCTCTGACATACTCTGTCACTCACATACACTCTCAGACACACTCGATCACTCTCTGACTTTCTCTATCACTCTCTGACACTCAAAGACACTCTCTATCACACTCTATCACTCTCTATCACTCTCTGACACTCTCGGACACTATCACTCTCTGACACTCTCTGACTCTCTCTGACTCTCTCAGACACTCTCTGACACTTTATATCACTCTCTGAACCTCTCAGACACTCTCTGACACTCTCTATCCCTCTATGACACTCCCTATCACTCCCGAACACTCTCAGATTCTCTATGACACTCTCTTTCACTCTCCATCACTCTCTGACACTGTCAGACACTCTCTGACACTCTCTGACACTCTACATCACTCTCTATCACTCTCTGGCACACTCTGACTCACTCTGACCATCTCTGACACTATCTGACACTCTCTGACACTCTCTGACACACTCAGACACTCTCTATTACTCTCTATCACTGTCTATCACTCTCTATCACTCTCTATCACTCTCTATCACTCTCTATCACTCTCTGACACACTCTGACACTCTCTGACACTCTCAGACACTCTCTGACACTCTGTATCACTCTCGATCGCTCTCTGACACACTCTGACTCTCTCTGACACTCTCTGACACTCTCTATCACTCTCTATCACTCTCTGACACACTCTGACTCTCTCTGACACTCTCTGACACTCTCTATCACTCTCTGACACGCTCTAGCACTTTCTGGCACTCTCAGACACTCTCTATCACTCTCTGACACTCTCCATCACTCACTGACACTCTCTGACACACTCTGACACACTCTGACACTTTCTGACACTCTCAGACACTCTCTATCACTCTCTATCACTCTCTATCACTCTCTATCACTGTCTATCACTCTCTATCACTCTCTGACACACTCTGACACTCTCTGACACTCTCAGACACTCTCCATCACTCTCAGACACTCTCTATCACTCTCTGACACTCTCTATCACTCTCTGACACACTCTGACACTCTCAGACACTTTCTATCACTCTCTATCACTCTCTGACACACTCTGACACTTTCTGACACTCTCAGACACTCTCTATCACTCTCTGTTCCTCTCTGACACACTCTGACACACTCTGACACTCTCTGACACTCTCTGACACTCTCTGACACACTCTGACAATATCCGACGCTCTCTATCACTCTCTGACATACTCTGTCACTCACAGACACTCTCAGACACTCTCGATCACTCTCTGAAATTCTCTATCACTCTCTGACACTCAATACTCTCTATCACCCTCTATCACTCTCTATCACTCTCTGACACTTTCGGACACTCTCTGTCACTCTCTGACTCTCTCTGACAGTCTCTGACACTCTCAGACACTCTCTATAACACTCAGACACTCACTATCACTGTCAGACACTCTCTATCACTCTCTGACATTCTCTGAAACTCTCAGACACTCTCTATCACTCTCTGACACTCTCAGACACTCTCTATCACTCTCTGACACATCCTATCACTCTCTATCACTCTCTGACACACTCTGACACTTTCTGACACTCTCAGACACTCTCTCTCACTCTCTATCAAACTCTGACACACTCTGACTCTCTCTGACACTCTCTGACACTCTCTATCACTCTCTATCACTCTCTGACACACTCTGACTCTCTCTGACACTCTCTGACACTCTCTATCACTCTCTGACACGCTCTAGCACTTTCTGGCACTCTCAGACACTCTCTATCACTCTCTGACACTCTCCATCACTCACTGACACTCTCTGACACACTCTGACACACTCTGACACTTTCTGACACTCTCAGACACTCTCTATCACTCTCTATCACTCTCTATCACTCTCTATCACACTCTATCACTCTCTATCACTCTCTGACACTCTCTGACAGTCTCTGACACGCTCAGACACTCTCTATGACTCTCAGACACTCAATATCACTGTCAGACACTCTCTATCACTCTCTGACATTCTCTGAAACTCTCAGACACTCTCTATCACTCTCTGACACGTTCTATCACTCTCCATCACTCTCTGAAACACTCTGACACTTTCTGACACTCTCAGACACTCTCTCTCACTCTCTATCAAACTCTGACACACTCTGACAGTCTCTGACACTCTCTGACACTCTCTATCACTCTCTGTCACTCTCTGTTACTCTCTGACATACTCTGACATTCTCTGACACTCCCTGACACACTCTGATTATCTCTGAAACTTTCTATCACTCTCTGACACTCTCTATCACTCTCTGACACTCTCAGACACTCTCTATCAATCTCTGACACTCTCAGACACTCTCTATCACTCACTGACACTCTCTGACACTCTCTGACACTCTCTGACACACTCTGACACTCTCAGACACACTCTATCACTCTCTATCACTCTCTGACACACTCTGACACTTTCTGACACTCTCAGACACTCTCTATCACTCTCTGTCCCTCTCTGTTACTCTCTGACACACTCTGACACTCTCTGACACTCTCTGACACTCTCTGACACTGTCTGACACACTCTGACACTTTCTGACACTCTCTATCACTCTCTGACATACTCTGTCACTCACATACACTCTCAGACACACTCGATCACTCTCTGACTTTCTCTATCACTCTCTGACACTCAAAGACACTCTCTATCACACTCTATCACTCTCTATCACTCTCTGACACTCTCGGACACTATCACTCTCTGACACTCTCTGACTCTCTCTGACTCTCTCAGACACTCTCTGACACTTTATATCACTCTCTGAACCTCTCAGACACTCTCTGACACTCTCTATCCCTCTATGACACTCCCTATCACTCCCGAACACTCTCAGATTCTCTATGACACTCTCTTTCACTCTCCATCACTCTCTGACACTGTCAGACACTCTCTGACACTCTCTGACACTCTACATCACTCTCTATCACTCTCTGGCACACTCTGACTCACTCTGACCATCTCTGACACTATCTGACACTCTCTGACACTCTCTGACACACTCAGACACTCTCTATTACTCTCTATCACTGTCTATCACTCTCTATCACTCTCTATCACTCTCTATCACTCTCTATCACTCTCTGACACACTCTGACACTCTCTGACACTCTCAGACACTCTCTGACACTCTGTATCACTCTCGATCGCTCTCTGACACACTCTGACTCTCTCTGACACTCTCTGACACTCTCTATCACTCTCTATCACTCTCTGACACACTCTGACTCTCTCTGACACTCTCTGACACTCTCTATCACTCTCTGACACGCTCTAGCACTTTCTGGCACTCTCAGACACTCTCTATCACTCTCTGACACTCTCCATCACTCACTGACACTCTCTGACACACTCTGACACACTCTGACACTTTCTGACACTCTCAGACACTCTCTATCACTCTCTATCACTCTCTATCACTCTCTATCACTGTCTATCACTCTCTATCACTCTCTGACACACTCTGACACTCTCTGACACTCTCAGACACTCTCCATCACTCTCAGACACTCTCTATCACTCTCTGACACTCTCTATCACTCTCTGACACACTCTGACACTCTCAGACACTTTCTATCACTCTCTATCACTCTCTGACACACTCTGACACTTTCTGACACTCTCAGACACTCTCTATCACTCTCTGTTCCTCTCTGACACACTCTGACACACTCTGACACTCTCTGACACTCTCTGACACTCTCTGACACACTCTGACAATATCCGACGCTCTCTATCACTCTCTGACATACTCTGTCACTCACAGACACTCTCAGACACTCTCGATCACTCTCTGAAATTCTCTATCACTCTCTGACACTCAATACTCTCTATCACCCTCTATCACTCTCTATCACTCTCTGACACTTTCGGACACTCTCTGTCACTCTCTGACTCTCTCTGACAGTCTCTGACACTCTCAGACACTCTCTATAACACTCAGACACTCACTATCACTGTCAGACACTCTCTATCACTCTCTGACATTCTCTGAAACTCTCAGACACTCTCTATCACTCTCTGACACTCTCAGACACTCTCTATCACTCTCTGACACATCCTATCACTCTCTATCACTCTCTGACACACTCTGACACTTTCTGACACTCTCAGACACTCTCTCTCACTCTCTATCAAACTCTGACACACTCTGACAGTCTCTGACACTCTCTGACACTCTCTATCACTCTTTATCACTCGCTGTTACTCTCTGACACACTCTGACATTCGCTGACACTCTGTGACACAATCTGACAGTCTCTGACACTTTCTATCACTCTCTGACACGCTCCATTACTCTCAGACACGCTCAGACACTCTTTATCAATCTCTGACACTGTCAGACACTCTCTATCACTCAGTGACACTCTCTATCGCTCTCTGACATACTCTGACACACTCTGACACTCTCAGACACTCTCTAACATTCTCCATCACTCTCTGACACACTCTGACAGTCTCTGACACTCTCTGACACTCTCTGACACTCTCGATCACTCTCTATCACTCGCTGTTACTCTCTGACACACTCTGACATTCTCTGACACTCTCTGACACACTCTGACAATCTCTGACACTTTCTATCACTCTCTGACACGCTCTATCAGTCTCTGACACTCTCAGACACTCTCTATCAATCTCTGACACTCTCTGACACTCTCTATCACTCAGTGACACTCTCTATCACTCTCTGACACACTCTGACACTCTCAGACACTCTCTATCACTCTCCAGCACTCTCTGACACACTCTGACACTTTCTGACACTCTCAGACACTCTCTATCACTCTCTATCCCTCTCTGTTACTCTCTGACACTCTCTGACACTCTCTGACACTCTCTGACACACTCTGACACTCTCTGACACTCTATATCACTCTCTGACATACTCTGTCACTCACAGACACTCTCAGACACTCTCGATCACTCTCTGACTTTCTCTATCACTCTCTGACACTCTCTGACACTCAAAGACACTCTCTATCGCACTCTATCACTCTCTATAACTCTCTGACACTCTCTGACTCTCTGACTCTCTCAGACACTCTCTGACACTTTATATCACTCTCTATCACTCTCTGACACTCTCTGACACACTCTGACACTCTCAGACACTCTCTATCACTCTCTATCACTGTCTGACACACTCTGACACTTTCTGACACTCTTTGACACTCTCTATCACTCTCTATCCCTCTCTGTTACTCTCTGACACACTCTGACACTCTCTGACATACTCTGTCACTCACAGACACTCTCAGACACTCTCGACCACTCTCTGACATTCTCTATCACTCTCTGACACTCTCTGACACTCAAAGACACTCTCTATCACACTCTATCACTCTCTGACACTCTCTGACAGTCTCTGACACGCTCAGACACTCTCTATGACTCTCAGACACTCAATATCACTGTCAGACACTCTCTATCACTCTCTGACATTCTCTGAAACTCTCAGACACTCTCTATCACTCTCTGACACGTTCTATCACTCTCCATCACTCTCTGAAACACTCTGACACTTTCTGACACTCTCAGACACTCTCTCTCACTCTCTATCAAACTCTGACACACTCTGACAGTCTCTGACACTCTCTGACACTCTCTATCACTCTCTGTCACTCTCTGTTACTCTCTGACATACTCTGACATTCTCTGACACTCTCTGACACACTCTGATTATCTCTGAAACTTTCTATCACTCTCTGACACTCTCTCTCACTCTCTGACACTCTCAGACACTTTCTATCAATCTCTGACACTCTCAGACACTCTCTATCACTCACTGACACTCTCTGACACTCTCTGACACTCTCTGACACACTCTGACACTCTCAGACACACTCTATCACTCTCTATCACTCTCTGACGCACTCTGACACTTTCTGACACTCTCAGACACTATCTATCACTCTCTGTCCCTCTCTGTTACTCTCTGACACACTCTGACACTCTCTGACACTCTCTGACACTCTCTGACACTGTCTGACACACTCTGACACTCTCTGACACTCTCTGACACTCTCTATCACTCTCTGACATACTCTGTCACTCACAGACACTCTCAGACACACTCGATCACTCTCTGACTTTCTCTATCACTCTCTGACACTCAAAGACACTCTCTATCACACTCTATCACTCTCTATCACTCTCTGACACTCTCGGACACTATCACTCTCTGACACTCTCTGACTCTCTCTGACTCTCTCAGACACTCTCTGACACTTTATATCACTCTCTGAACCTCTCAGACACTCTCTGACACTTTCTATCACTCTCTGACACTTTCTGACAATCTCTGACACTCTCAGACACTCTATTGCACTCTCTATCCCTCTATGACACTCCCTATCACTCCCGACCACTCTCAGATTCTCTATGACACTCTCTTTCACTCTCCATCACTCTCTGACACTGTCAGACACTCTCTGACACTCTCTGACACTCTACATCACTCTCTATCACTCTCTGGCACACTCTGGCACACTCTGACTCACTCTGACCATCTCTGACACTATCTGACACTCTCTGACACTCTCTGACACACTCAGACACTCTCTATTACTCTCTATCACTGTCTATCACTCTCTATCACTCTCTATCACTCTCTATCACTCTCTGACACACTCTGACACTCTCTGACACTCTCAGACACTCTCTATCACTCTCGATCGCTCTCTGACACACTCTGACTCTCTCTGACACTCTCTGACACTCTCTATCACTCTCTATCACTCTCTGACACACTCTGACTATCTCTGACACTCTCTGACACTCTCCATCACTCTCTGACACGCTCTAGCACTTTCTGGCACTCTCAGACACTCTCTATCACTCTCTGACACTCTCCATCACTCACTGACACTCTCTGACACACTCTGACACACTCTGACACTTTCTGACACTCTCAGACACTCTCTATCACTCTCTATCACTCTCTATCACTCTATATCACTGTCTATCACTCTCTATCACTCTCTGACACACTCTGACACTCTCTGACACTCTCAGACACTCTCTATCACTCTCTATCACTCTCTGACACACTCTGACAATCTCTGACAATCTCAGACACTCTCTGTCTCTCTCAGACACTCTCAGACACTCTCTCTCACTCTCTGATGCTCTCTGAACCTCTCTGACACACTCACACTCTCTCTGACACTCTCTATCACTCTCTGACACTCTCTGACACACTCTGACACTCTCTGACACACTCTGTCACTCTCTGACACTCTCTGACACTCTCTGACACACTCTGTCACACTCTGACACTCTCTATCACTCTCTGACACTTATTATCACTCTCTATCACTCTCTATCACTCTCTGACACTCTCTGACACTCTCTGACACTCTCTGACACTCTCAGACACTCTCAGATACTCTCTATCACTCTCTATCACTCGTTGACACTCTCAGACACTCTCAGACACTCTCTATCACTCTCTGGCACTAACTGAAACTCTCAGACACTCTCTGTCTCTCTCAGACACTCTCAGACACTCTCTCACTCTCTATCACTCTCTATCACTCTCTGACACTCTCTGAAACTCTCTGACACACTCACACTCTCTCTGACACTCTCTATCACTCTCTGGCACTAACTGAAACTCTCAGACACTCTCTGTCTCTCTCTGACACACTCTGACACTTTCTATCACTCTCTATCACTCTCTATCACTCTCTGACACTCTCTGAAACTCTCTGACACACTCACACTCTCTTTGACACTCTCTATCACTCTCTGACACTCTCTGACACTCTCTGACACTCTCTGACACACTCTGACACTCTCTGACACTCTCTATCACTCTCTGACACTCTCCGACACTTCTCCGACACTCTCTGACACACTCTGACACACTCTGACACACTCTATCGCTCTCTGACATTCTCTGACATACTCTGACACTCTCTGACACTGTCAGACACTCTCTATCACTCTCCATCACTCTCTGACACACTCTGACACAATCCGACAATCTCTGACACTCTCAGACACTCTCTATCACACTCTGACACTGACTGACACCCTCAGGCACTCTCTGTCACTCTCAGACACTCTCAGACACTCTGAGACACTCTCCTTCACTCTCTGACACTTTCTATCACTCTCTGACACTCTCTGACACACTCTGAAACCCTCTGACACTCTCCATCACTCTCTATCACTCTCTGACACAATTTGACATTCTATACCTATCTCTGACATCTCAGACACTCTCTATCACTCTCAGACACTCTCAGACACTCGCTATCACTCTCAGACACTCTCTATCACTCTCAGACACTCTCTATCACTCTCTGACATTCTCTGAAACTCTCAGACACTCTTTATCACTCTCTGACACTCTCAGACACTCTCTATCACTCTCTGACACTTTCTATCACTCTCTATCACTCTCTGATAACCTCTGACACTTTCTGACACTCTCAGACACTCTCTCTCACTCTCTATCAAACTCTGACACACTCTGACAGTCTCTGACATTCTCTGACACTCTCAATCACTCTCTGTCACTCTCTGTTGCTCTCTGACACACTCTGACACTCTCAGAAACTCTCTATCAATCTCTGACACTCTCAGACAGTCTCGATCACACACTGACACTCTCTATCACTCTCTGACGCTCTCTGACACACTGTGACACTCTCAGACACTCTCTATCACTCTCTATCACTCTCTATCCCTCTCTGTTACTCTCTGACACACTCTGACACTCTCTGACTCTCTCTGACACACTCTGACAATCTCTGACACTCTCGATCACTCTCTGACATACTCTGTCACTCACAGACACTCTCAGACACTCTCGATCACTCTGTGACATTCTCTATCACTCTCTGACACTCACTGACACTCTCTATCACACTCTATCACTCTCTATCACTCTCTGACTGTCTCTGACACTCTCGGACACTCTCTATCACTCTCTGACACGCTCTATCAATCTCTGACACTCTCAGACACTCTCTATCACTCAGTGACACTCTCTATCACTCTCTGACACACACTGACACTCACTGACACTCTCAGACACGCTCTGTCACTCTCTGACACTCTCTGACACTCTCTATCACTCTCTGAAATTTTCAGAAACTGTCCATCACTCTCTATCACTCGCTGACACTCTCAGACACTCTCAGACACTCTCTATCTCTCTCTATCACTCGCTGACACTCTCAGACACTCTCAGACACTCTCTATCACTCTCTGACACTCACTGAAACTCTCAGACACTCTCTGTCTCTCTCAGACACTCTCAGACACTCTCTCTCACTCTCTGATGCTCTCTGAACCTCTCTGACACACTCACACTCTCTCTGACACTCTCTATCACTCTCTGACACTCTCTGACACACTCTGACACTCTCTGACACACTCTGTCACTCTCTGACACTCTCTGACACTCTCTGACACACTCTGTCACACTCTGACACTCTCTATCACTCTCTGACACTTTCTATCACTCTCTATCACTCTCTATCACTCTCTGACACTCTCTGACACTCTCTGACACTCTCTATCACACTCTATCACTCTCTATCACTCTCTGACACTCTCAGACACTCTCTGACACTCTCAGATACTCTCTATCACTCTCTATCACTCGTTGACACTCTCAGACACTCTCAGACACTCTCTATCACTCTCTGGCACTAACTGAAACTCTCAGACACTCTCTGTCTCTCTCAGACACTCTCAGACACTCTCTCACTCTCTGACACTCTCTGAAACTCTCTGACACACTCACACTCTCTTTGACACTCTCTATCAATCTCTGACACTCTCTGACACTCTCTGACACTCTCTGACACACTCTGACACTCTCTGACACTCTCTATCACTCTCTGACACTCTCTATCACTCTCTGACACTCTCCGACACTCTCCGACACTCTCTGACACACTCTGACACACTCTGACACACTCTATCGCTCTCTGACATTCTCTGACATACTCTGACACTCTCTGACACTGTCAGACACTCTCTATCACTCTCCATCACTCTCTGACACACTCTGACACAATCTGACAATCTCTGACACTCTCAGACACTCTCTATCACACTCTGACACTGACTGACACCCTCAGGCACTCTCTGTCACTCTCAGACACTCTGAGACACTCTCCTTCACTCTCTGACACTTTCTATCACTCTCTGACACACTCTGAAACCCTCTGACACTCTCCATCACTCTCTATCACTCTCTGACACAATTTGACACTCTATACCTCTCTCTGACATCTCAGACACTCTCTATCACACTCAGACACTCTCAGACACTCGCTATCACTCTCAGACACTCTCTATCACTCTCAGACACTCTCTATCACTCTCTGACATTCTCTGAAACTCTCAGACACTCTTTATCACTCTCTGACACTCTCAGACACTCTCTATCACTCTCTGACACTTTCTATCACTCTCTATCACTCTCTGATAACCTCTGACCCTTTCTGACACTCTCAGACACTCTCTCTCACTCTCTATCAAACTCTGACACACTCTGACAGTCTCTGACATTCTCTGACACTCTCTATCACTCTCTGTCACTCTCTGTTGCTCTCTGACACACTCAGAAACTCTCTATCAATCTCTGACACTCTCAGACAGTCTCGATCACACACTGACACTCTCTATCACTCTCTGACGCTCTCTGACACACTGTGACACTCTCAGACACTCTCTATCACTCTCTATCACTCTCTATCCCTCTCTGTTACTCTCTGACACACTCTGACACTCTCTGACTCTCTCTGACACACTCTGACAATCTCTGACACTCTCGATCACTCTCTGACATACTCTGTCACTCACAGACACTCTCAGACACTCTCGATCACTCTGTGACATTCTCTATCACTCTCTGACACTCACTGACACTCTCTATCACACTCTATCACTCTCTATCACTCTCTGACTGTCTCTGACACTCTCGGACACTCTCTATCACTCTCTGACACGCTCTATCAATCTCTGACACTCTCAGACACTCTCTATCACTCAGTGACACTCTCTATCACTCTCTGACACACTCTGACACGCACTGACACTCTCAGACACTCTCTATCACTCTCCATCACTCTCTGACACTTTATATCACTCTCTGAATCTCTCAGACACCCTCTGACACTTTCTATCACACTCTGACACTCTCTGACACTCTCAGATAATCTCAGACAATCTCAGACAATTTCTATCACTCTCTGACACTGTCTGACAATCTCTGACACTCTCAGACACTCTCTTTCACTCTCTGTCCCTCTATGACACTCCCTATCACTCCCTAACACTCTCAGATTCTCTATGACACTCTCTTTCACTCTCCATCACTCTCTGACACTGTCAGACACTCTCTGACACTCTCAGACTCTCTCTGACTCTCTCACTCTCAGACACTCTCTATCAATCTATATCACTCTCTGACACTATCTATCATTCTTTGAAACTCTCTGACACTCTCCATCAATCTCTATCACTCTCTGGCACACTCTGACTCACTCTGACCCTCTCTGACACGATCTGACAATCTCTGACACACTCTGACACACTCAGACACTCTCTATCACTCTCTATCACTCTATATCACTCTCTGACACACTCTGACACTCTCTGGCACTCTCTATCACTCTCTGACACTCTCTATCACTATTTGACACTCTCAGACACTCTCTATCGCTCTCTGACACTCTCTATCACTCACTGACACTCTCTGACACACTCTGACACTCTCAGACACTCTCTATCACTCACTATCACTCTCTGACACACTCTGACAATCTCTGACACTCTCAGACACTCTCAGACACTCTCTAAACACTCTCTGACTCTCTCTGACACTCTCAGACACTCTCTATCACTCTGTGACACTCACTGACATTCTCAGACACTCTCTATCACTCTCTATCACTCACTGACACTCTCAGACACTCTCTATCACTCGCTGACACTGTCAGACACTCTCTATCACTCTCTGACACTCACTAAAACTCTCAGACACTCTCTGTCTCTCTCAGACACTGTCAGACACTCTCTCTTACTCTCTGACACTCTCTGAAACTCTCTGACACACTCACACTCTCTCTGACACTCTCTGACACACTCTGACACACTCTATCGCTCTCTGACATTCTCTGACACTCTCTGACACTGTCAGACACTCTCTATCACTCTCCATCACTCTCTGACACACTCTGACACAATCTGACAATCTCTGACTATCTCAGACACTCTCTATCTTTCTCTGACACTGACTGACACCCTCAGACACTCTCTGTCACTCTCAGACACTCTCAGGCACTCTCTATCACTCTCTGACACTTTCTATCACTCTCTGACACTCTCTGACACACTCTGAAACTCTCTGACAATCTCTATCACTCTCTTTCACTCTCTGACACAATTTGACACACTCCATCACTCTCTGACACTCTCTGACACAATTTGACACACTCTATCACTCTCTGACACTCTCAGCCACTCTCTATCACTCTATGACACTCTCAGACACTCTCTGACACTCTCTGACACACTCTGACACTCTCTGACACTCTCAGACACTCGCTATCACTCTCTATCACTCTCTGACACGCTCCATCACTCTCTATCACTCTCTGACAGTGTCTGACACTGTCAGACACTCTCTATCACTCTCAGACACTCTCTATCACTCTCAGACACTCTCCATCACTCTCAGACACTCTCTATCACTCTCTGACACGCTCTATCACACTCTGACACACTCTGACACTCTCAGACACTTTATATCACTCTCTATCACTCTCTGACACTTTCTGACACTCTCAGACACTCTCTATCAATCTCTATCCCTCTCTGTTACTCTCTGACACACTCTGACACTCTCTGACACTCTCTGACACACTCTGACAATATCTGACGCTCTCTATCACTCTCTGACATACTCTTTCACTCACAGACACTCTCAGACACTCTCGATCACTCTCTGAAATTCTCTATCACTCTCTGACACTCAAAGATACTCTCTATCACCCTCTATCACTCTCTATCACTCTCTGACACGCTCGGACACGCTCTGACACTCTCGGACACTCTCTGTCACTCTCTGACACTCTCAGACACTCTCTATCACTCTCTGACACATCCTATCACTCTCTATCACTCTCTATCACTCTCTGACACACTCTGACACTTTCTGACACTCTCAGACACTCTCTCTCACTCTCTATCAAACTCTGACAGACTCTGACAGTCTCTCACACTCTCTGACACTCTCTATTACTCTTTATCACTCGCTGTTACTCTCTGACACACTCTGACATTCTCTGACACTCTCTGACACACTCTGACAATCTCTGACACATTCTATCACTCTCTGACACGCTCTATCACTCTCTGACACTCTCAGACACTCTCTATCAATCTCTGACACTCTCAGACACTCTCTATCACTCAGTGACACTCTCTATCACTCTCTGACACACTCTGACACGCGCTGACACTCTCAGACACTCTCTATCACTCTCCATCACTCTCTGACACACTCTGACAGTCTCTGACACTCTCTGACACTCTCTATCACACTCTATCACTCGCTGTTACTCTCTGACACACTCTGACATTCTCTGACACTCTCTGACACACTCTGACAATCTCTGACACGTTCTATCACTCTCTGACACGCTCTATCAGTCTCTGACACTCTCAGACACTCTCTATCAATCTCTGACACTCTCAGACACTCTCTATCACTCAGTGACACTCTCTATCACTCTCTGAAACACTCTGAAACTCTCTGACACTCTCTATCACTCTCTTTCACTCTCTGACACAATTTGACACACTCTATCACTCTCTGACACTCTCTGACACAATTTGACACACTCTATCACTCTCTGACACTCTCAGCCACTCTCTGACACTCTCTGACACACTCTGACACTCTCTGACACTCTCAGACACTCGCTATCACTCTCTATCACTCTCTGACACTCTCTGACACGCTCTATCACTCTCTATCACTCTCTGACAGTGTCTGACACTCTCAGACACTCTCTATCACTCTCAGACACTCTCCATCACTCTCAGACACTCTCTATCACTCTCTGACACGCTCTATCACACTCTGACAAACTCTGACACTCTCAGACACTTTATATCACTCTCTATCACTCTCTGACACTTTCTGACACTCTCAGACACTCTCTATCAATCTCTATCCCTCTCTGTTACTCTCTGACACACTCTGACACTCTCTGACACTCTCTGACACACTCTGACAATATCTGACGCTCTCTATCACTCTCTGACATACTCTTTCACTCACAGACACTCTCAGACACTCTCGATCACTCTCTGAAATTCTCTATCACTCTCTGACACTCAAAGATACTCTCTATCAACCTCTATCACTCTCTATCACTCTCTGACACTCTCGGACACGCGCTGACACTCTCGGACACTCTCTGTCACTCTCTGACACTCTCAGACACTCTCTATCACTCTCTATCACTCGCTGACACTCTCAGACACTCTCTATCACTCTCTGACACTCACTAAAACTCTCAGACACTCTCTGTCTCTCTCAGACACTGTCAGACACTCTCTCTTACTCTCTGACACTCTCTGAAACTCTCTGACACACTCACACACTCTCTGACACTCTCTGACACACTCTGACACACTCTATCGCTCTCTGACATTCTCTGACACTCTCTGACACTGTCAGACACTCTCTATCACTCTCCATCACTCTCTGACACACTCTGACACAATCTGACAATCTCTGACTATCTCAGACACTCTCTATCTTTCTCTGACACTGACTGACACCCTCAGACACTCTCTGTCACTCTCAGACACTCTCAGGCACTCTCTATCACTCTCTGACACTTTCTATCACTCTCTGACACTCTCTGACACACTCTGAAACTCTCTGACACTCTCTATCACTCTCTTTCACTCTCTGACACAATTTGACACACTCTATCACTCTCTGACACTCTCTGACACAATTTGACACACTCTATCACTCTCTGACACTCTCAGCCACTCTCTATCACTCTATGACACTCTCAGACACTCTCTGACACTCTCTGACACACTCTGACACTCTCTGACACTCTCAGACACTCGCTATCACTCTCTATCACTCTCTGACACTCTCTGACACGCTCTATCACTCTCTATCACTCTCTGACAGTGTCTGACACTCTCAGACACTCTCTATCACTCTCAGACACTCTCTATCACTCTCTGACACGCTCTATCACATTCTGACACACTCTGACACTCTCAGACACTTTATATCACTCTCTATCACTCTCTGACACTTTCTGACACTCTCAGACACTCTCTATCAATCTCTATCCCTCTCTGTTACTCTCTGACACACTCTGACACTCTCTGACACTCTCTGACACACTCTGACAATATCTGACGCTCTCTATCACTCTCTGACATACTCTTTCAATCACAGACACTCTCAGACACTCTCGATCACTCTCTGAAATTCTCTATCACTCTCTGACACTCAAAGATACTCTCTATCACCCTCTATCACTCTCTATCACTCTCTGACACGCTCGGACACGCTCTGACACTCTCGGACACTCTCTGTCACTCTCTGACACTCTCAGACACTCTCTATCACTCTCTGACACATCCTATCACTCTCTATCACTCTCTATCACTCTCTGACACACTCTGACACTTTCTGACACTCTCAGACACTCTCTCTCACTCTCTATCAAACTCTGACAGACTCTGACAGTCTCTGACACTCTCTGACACTCTCTATCACTCTTTATCACTCGCTGTTACTCTCTGACACACTCTGACATTCTCTGACACTCTCTGACACACTCTGACAATCTCTGACACATTCTATCACTCTCTGACACGCTCTATCACTCTCTGACACTCTCAGACACTCTCTATCAATCTCTGACACTCTCAGACACTCTCTATCACTCAGTGACACTCTCTATCACTCTCTGACACACTCTGACACGCGCTGACACTCTCAGACACTCTCTATCACTCTCCATCACTCTCTGACACACTCTGACAGTCTCTGACACTCTCTGACACTCTCTATCACACTCTATCACTCGCTGTTACTCTCTGACACACTCTGACATTCTCTGACACTCTCTGACACACTCTGACAATCTCTGACACGTTCTATCACTCTCTGACACGCTCTATCAGTCTCTGACACTCTCAGACACTCTCTATCAATCTCTGACACTCTCAGACACTCTCTATCACTCAGTGACACTCTCTATCACTCTCTGACACACTCTGAAACTCTCTGACACTCTCTATCACTCTCTTTCACTCTCTGACACAATTTGACACACTCTATCACTCTCTGACACTCTCTGACACAATTTGACACACTCTATCACTCTCTGACACTCTCAGCCACTCTCTGACACTCTCTGACACACTCTGACACTCTCTGACACTCTCAGACACTCGCTATCACTCTCTATCACTCTCTGACACTCTCTGACACGCTCTATCACTCTCTATCACTCTCTGACAGTGTCTGACACTCTCAGACACTCTCTATCACTCTCAGACACTCTCCATCACTCTCAGACACTTTCTATCACTCTCTGACACGCTCTATCACACTCTGACAAACTCTGACACTCTCAGACACTTTATATCACTCTCTATCACTCTCTGACACTTTCTGACACTCTCAGACACTCTCTATCAATCTCTATCCCTCTCTGTTACTCTCTGACACACTCTGACACTCTCTGACACTCTCTGACACACTCTGACAATATCTGACGCTCTCTATCACTCTCTGACATACCCTTTCACTCACAGACACTCTCAGACACTCTCGATCACTCTCTGAAATTCTCTATCACTCTCTGACACTCAAAGATACTCTCTATCACCCTCTATCACTCTCTATCACTCTCTGACACTCTCGGACACGCTCTGACACTCTCGGACACTCTCTGTCACTCTCTGACACTCTCAGACACTCTCTATCACTCTCTGACACATCCTATCACTCTCTATCACTCTCTATCACTCTCTGACACACTCTGACACTTTCTGACACTCTCAGACACTCTCTCTCACTCTCTATCAAACTCTGACAGACTCTGACAGTCTCTGACACTCTCTGACACTCTCTATCACTCTTTATCACTCGCTGTTACACTCTGACACACTCTGACATTCTCTGACACTCTCTGACACACTCTGACAATCTCTGACACATTCTATCACTCTCTGACACGCTCTATCACTCTCTGACACTCTCAGACACTCTCTATCAATCTCTGACACTCACAGACACTCTCTATCACTCAGTGACACTCTCTATCACTCTCTGACACACTCTGACACGCGCTGACACTCTCAGACACTCTCTATCACTCTCCATCACTCTCTGACACACTCTGACAGTCTCTGACACTCTCTGACACTCTCTATCACACTCTATCACTCGCTGTTACTCTCTGACACACTCTGACATTCTCTGACACTCTCTGACACACTCTGACAATCTCTGACACTTTCTATCACTCTCTGACACGCTCTATCAGTCTCTGACACTCTCAGACACTCTCTATCAATCTCTGACACTCTCTGACACTCTCTGACACACTCTGACACACTCTGACACACTCTGACACTCTCTGACACTCTCTATCACTCTCTGACACTCTCCGACACTCTCTGACACACTCTGACACACTCTGACACACTCTATCGCTCTCTGACATTCTCTGACATACTCTGACACTGTCTGACACTGTCAGACACTCTCTATCACTCTCCATCACTCTCTGACACACTCTGACACAATCTGACAATCTCTGACACTCTCAGACACTCTCTATCACACTCTGACACTGACTGACACCCTCAGACACTCTCTGTCACTCTCAGACACTCTCAGACACTCTCAGAGACTCTCGATCACTCTCTGACACTCTCTATCACTCTCAGACACTCTCAGACACTCTCTATCACTCTCAGACACTCTCTATCACTCTCAGACACTCTCTATCACTCTCTGACATTCTCTGAAACTCTCAGACACTCTCTATCACTCTCTGACACTCTCAGACACTCTCTATCACTCTCTGACACTTTCTATCACTCTCTATCACTCTCTGATAACCTCTGACACTTTCTGACACTCTCAGACACTCTCTATCACTCTCTGACACTTTCTATCACTCTCTATCACTCTCTGATAACCTCTGACATTCTCTGACACTCTCTATCACTCTCTGTCACTCTCTGTTGCTCACTGACACACTCTGACAATCTCAGAAACTCTCTATCAATCTCTGACACTCTCAGACAGTCTCGATCACACACTGACACTCTCTATCACTCTCTGACGCTCTCTGACACACTGTGACACTCTCAGACACTCTCTATCACTCTCTATCACTCTCTGACACACTCTGACACCTTCTGACACTCTCAGACACTCTCAGACACTCTCTATCACTCTCTATCCCTCTCTGTTACTCTTTGACACACTCTGACACTCTCTGACTCTCTCTGACACACTCTGACAATCTCTGACACTCTCTATCACTCTCTGACATACTCTGTCACTCACAGACACTCTCAGGCACTCTCGATCACTCTGTGACATTCTCTATCACTTTCTGACACTCACTGACACTCTCTATCACACTCTATCACTCTCTGACAGTCTCTGACACTCTCGGACACTCTCTATCACTCTCAGACACTCTCTATCACTCTCAGACACTCTCTATCACTCTCTGACATTCTCTGAAACTCTCAGACACTCTCTATCACTCTCTGACACTCTCAGACACTCTCTATCACTCTCTGACACTTTATATCACTCTCTGAATCTCTCAGACACCCTCTGACACTTTCTATCACACTCTGACACTCTCTGACACTCTCAGATAATCTCAGACAATCTCAGACACTTTCTATCACTCTCTGACACTGTCTGACAATCTCTGACACTCTCAGACACTCTCTTTCACTCTCTATCCCTCTATGACACTCCCTATCACTCCCTAACACTCTCAGATTCTCTATGACACTCTCTTTCACTCTCCATCACTCTCTGACACTGTCAGACACTCTCTGACACTCTCAGACTCTCTCTGACTCTCTCACTCTCAGACACTCTCTATCAATCTATATCACTCTCTGACACTATCTATCATTCTTTGAAACTCTCTGACACTCTCCATCACTCTCTATCACTCTCTGGCACACTCTGACTCACTCTGACCCTCTCTGACACGATCTGACAATCTCTGACACACTCTGACACACTCAGACACTCACTATCACTCTCTATCACTCTCTATCACTCTCTGACACACTCTGACACTCTCTGGCACTCTCTATCACTCTCTGACACTCTCTATCACTATTTGACACTCTCAGACACCCTCTATCGCTCTCTGACACTCTCTATCACTCACTGACACTCTCTGACACACTCTGACACTCTCAGACACTCTCTATCACTCACTATGACTCTCTGACACACTCTGACAATCTCTGACACTCTCAGACACTCTCAGACACTCTCTAAACTCTCTCTGACACTCTCTGACACTCTCAGACACTCTCTATCACTCTGTGACACTCACTGACATTCTCAGACACTCTCTATCACTCTCTATCACTCACTGACACTCTCAGACACTCTCTATCACTCTCTATCACTCGCTGACACTCTCAGACACTCTCTATCACTCTCTGACACTCACTAAAACTCTCAGACACTCTCTGTCTCTCTCAGACACTGTCAGACACTCTCTCCCACTCTCTGACACTCTCTGAAACTCTCTGACACACTCACACTCTCTCTGACACTCTCTGACACACTCTGACACACTCTATCGCTCTCTGACATTCTCTGACACTCGCTGACACTCTCAGACACTCTCTATCACTCTCTGACACTCACTAAAACTCTCAGACACTCTCTGTCTCTCTCAGACACTGTCAGACACTCTCTCTCACTCTCTGACACTCTCTGAAACTCTCTGACACACTCACACTCTCTCTGACACTCTCTATCAATCTCTGACACTCTCTGACACTCTCTGACACACTCTGACACACTCTATCGCTCTCTGACAAACTCTGACAATCTCTGACACTTTCTATCACTCTCTGACACGCTCTATCAGTCTCTGACACTCTCAGACACTCTCTATCAATCTCTGACACTCTCTGACACTCTCTATCACTCAGTGACACTCTCTATCACTCTCTGACACACTCTGACATACTCTGACACTCTCAGACACTCTCCATCACTCTCTGACACACTCTGACACTTTCTGACACTCTCAGACACTCTCTATCACTCTCTATCACTCACTGACACTCTCAGACACTCTCAGACACTCTCTATCACTCGCTGACACTCTCAGACACTCTCTATCACTCTCTGACACTCTCTGAAACTCTCTGACACACTCACACTCTCTCTGACACTCTCTATCAATCTCTGACACTCTCTGACACTCTCTGACACTCTCTGACACACTCTATCGCTCTCTGACATTCTCTGACACTCTCTGACACTGTCAGACACCCTCTATCACTCTCTGACACTCTCTGACACTCTCTATCACTCAGTGACACTCTCTATCACTCTCTGACACACTCTGACACAATCTGACTATCTCTGACTATCTCAGACACTCTCTATCTTTCTCTGACACTGACTGACACCCTCAGACACTCTCTGTCACTCTCAGACACTCTCAGGCACTCTCTATCACTCTCTGACACTTTCTATCACTCTCTGACACTCTCTGACACACTCTGAAACTCTCTGACACTCTCTATCACTCTCTTTCACTCTCTGACACAATTTGACACACTCTATCACTCTCTGACACTCTCTGACACAATTTGACACACTCTATCACTCTCTGACACTCTCAGCCACTCTCTATCACTCTATGACACTCTCAGACACTCTCTATCACTCTCTGACACTCTCTGACACACTCTGACACTCTCTGACACTCTCAGACACTCGCTATCACTCTCTATCACTCTCTGACACTCTCTGACACGCTCTATCACTCTCTATCACTCTCTGACAGTGTCTGACACTCTCAGACACTCTCTATCACTCTCAGACACTCTTCATCACTCTCAGACACTCTCTATCACTCTCTGACACTCTCTATCACTCTCTGACACACTCTGACACTCTCAGACAATCTCAGACAGTCTCAGACACTCGCTATCACTCTCTATCACTCTCTGACACTCTCTGACACGCTCTATCACTCTATATCACTCTCTGACAGTGTCTGACACTCTCAGACACTCTCTATCACTCTCAGACACTCTCCATCACTCTCAGACACTCTCTATCACTCTCTGACACTCTCTATCACACTCTGACACACTCTGACACTCTCAGACACTTTCTATCACTCTCTATCACTCTCTGACACACTCTGACACTTTCTGACACTCTCAGACACTCTCTATCACTCTCTGTTACTCTCTGACACACTCTGACACTCTCTGACACTCTCTGACACTCTCTGACACTCTCTGACACACTCTGACAATATCTGACGCTCTCTATCACTCTCTGACATACTCTGTCACTCACAGACACTCTCAGACACTCTCGATCACTCTCTGAAATTCTCTATCACTCTCTGACACTCAAAGATACTCTCTATCACCCTCTATCACTCTCTATCACTCTCTGACACTTTCGGACACTCTCTGTCACTCTCTGACACTCTCTGACAGTCTCTGACAGTCTCAGACACTCTCTATGACACTCAGACACTCACTATCACTGTCAGACACTCTCTATCACTCTCTGACATTCTCTGAAACTCTCAGACACTCTCTATCACTCTCTGACACTCTCTATCACTCTCTGACACATCCTATCACTCTCTATCACTCTCTGACACACTCTGACACTTTCTGACACTCTCTGACACACTCTATCACTCTTTATCACTCGCTGTTACTCTCTGACACACTCTGACATTCTCTGACACTCTCTGACACACTCTGACAATCTCTGACACTTTCTATCACTCTCTGACACGCTCCATCACTCTCAGTCACGCTCAGACACTCTCTATCAATCTCTGACACTGTCAGACACTCTCTATCACTCAGTGACACTCTCTATCACTCTCTGACACACTCTGACACACTCTGACACTCTCAGACACTCTCTAACACTCTCCATCACTCTCTGACACACTCTGACAGTCTCTGACACTCTCTGACACTCTCGATCACTCTCTATCACTCGCTGTTACTCTCTGACACACTCTGACATTCTCTGACACTCTCTGACACACTCTGACAATCTCTGACACTTTCTATCACTCTCTGACACGCTCTATCAGTCTCTGACACTCTCAGACACTCTCTATCAATCTCTGACACTCTCTGACACTCACTATCACTCAGTGGCACTCTCTATCACTCTCTGTCACTCTCTGACACTCTCTGACACACTCTGACAATATCTGACGCTCTCTATCACTCTCTGACATACTCTGTCACTCACAGACACTCTCAGACACTCTCGATCACTCTCTGAAATTCTCTATCACTCTCTGACACTCAAAGATACTCTCTATCACCCTCTATCACTCTCTATCACTCCCTGACACTTTCGGACACTCTCTGTCACTCTCTGACACTCTCTGACAGTCTCTGACAGTCTCAGACACTCTCTATGACACTCAGACACTCACTATCACTGTCAGACACTCTCTATCACTCTCTGACATTCTCTGAAACTCTCAGACACTCTCTATCACTCTCTGACACTCTCTATCACTCTCTGACACATCCTATCACTCTCTATCACTCTCTGACACACTCTGACACTTTCTGACACTCTCAGACACTCTCTCTCACTCTCTATCAAACTCTGACACACTCTGACATTCTCTGACACTCTCTGACACACTCTGACAATCTCTGACACTTTCTATCACTCTCTGACACGCTCCATCACTCTCAGACACGCTCAGACACTCTCTATCAATCTCTGACACTGTCAGACACTCTCTATCACTCAGTGACACTCTCTATCACTCTCTGACACACTCTGACACACTCTGACACTCTCAGACACTCTCTAACACTCTCCATCACTCTCTGACACACTCTGACAGTCTCTGACACTCTCTGACACTCTCGATCACTCTCTATCACTCGCTGTTACTCTCTGACACACTCTGACATTCTCTGACACTCTCTGACACACTCTGACAATCTCTGACACTTTCTATCACTCTCTGACACGCTCTATCAGTCTCTGACACTCTCAGACACTCTCTATCAATCTCTGACACTCTCTGACACTCTCTATCACTCAGTGGCACTCTCTATCACTCTCTGACACACTCTGACACTCTCAGACACTCTCTATCACTCTCCATCACTCTCTGACACACTCTGACACACTCTGACACTTTCTGACACTCTCAGACACTCTCTATCACTCTCTATCCCTCTCTGTTACTCTCTGACACTCTCTGACACTCTCTGACACTCTCTGACACTCTCTGACACACTCTGACACTCTCTGACACTCTATATCACTCTCTGACATACTCTGTCACTCACAGACACTCTCAGACACTCTCGATCACTCTCTGACTTTCTCTATCACTCTCTGACACTCTCTGACACTCAAAGACACTCTCTATCATACTCTATCACTCTCTATAACTCTCTGACACTCTCTGACTCTCTGACTCTCTCAGACACTCTCTGACACTTTATATCACTCTCTATCACTCTCTGACACTCTCTGACACACTCTGACACTCTCCATCACTCTCTGACACACTCTGACAGTCTCTGACACTCTCTGACACTCTCGATCACTCTCTATCACTCGCTGTTACTCTCTGACACACTCTGACATTCTCTGACACTCTCTGACACACTCTGACAATCTCTGACACTTTCTATCACTCTCTGAAACGCTCTATCAGTCTCTGACACTCTCAGACACTCTCTATCAATCTCTGACACTCTCTGACACTCACTATCACTCAGTGGCACTCTCTATCACTCTCTGTCACTCTCTGACACTCTCTGACACACTCTGACAATATGTGACGCTCTCTATCACTCTCTGACATACTCTGTCACTCACAGACACTCTCAGACACTCTCGATCACTCTCTGAAATTCTCTATCACTCTCTGACACTCAAAGATACTCTCTATCACCCTCTATCACTCTCTATCACTCCCTGACACTTTCGGACACTCTCTGTCACTCTCTGACACTCTCTGACAGTCTCTGACAGTCTCAGACACTCTCTATGACACTCAGACACTCACTATCACTGTCAGACACTCTCTATCACTCTCTGACATTCTCTGAAACTCTCAGACACTCTCTATCACTCTCTGACACTCTCTATCACTCTCTGACACATCCTATCACTCTCTATCACTCTCTGACACACTCTGACACTTTCTGACACTCTCAGACACTCTCTCTCACTCTCTATCAAACTCTGACACACTCTGACATTCTCTGACACTCTCTGACACACTCTGACAATCTCTGACACTTTCTATCACTCTCTGACACGCTCCATCACTCTCAGACACGCTCAGACACTCTCTATCAATCTCTGACACTGTCAGACACTCTCTATCACTCAGTGACACTCTCTATCACTCTCTGACACACTCTGACACACTCTGACACTCTCAGACACTCTCTAACACTCTCCATCTCTCTCTGACACACTCTGACAGTCTCTGACACTCTCTGACACTCTCGATCACTCTCTATCACTCGCTGTTACTCTCTGACACACTCTGACATTCTCTGACACTCTCTGACACACTCTGACAATCTCTGACACTTTCTATCACTCTCTGACACGCTCTATCAGTCTCTGACACTCTCAGACACTCTCTATCAATCTCTGACACTCTCTGACACTCTCTATCACTCAGTGGCACTCTCTATCACTCTCTGACACACTCTGACACTCTCAGACACTCTCTATCACTCTCTATCCCTCTCTGACACACTCTGACACACTCTGACACTTTCTGACACTCTCAGACACTCTCTATCACTCTCTATCCCTCTCTGTTACTCTCTGACACTCTCTGACCCTCTCTGACACTCTCTGACACTCTCTGACACACTCTGACACTCTCTGACACTCTATATCACTCTCTGACATACTCTGTCACTCACAGACACTCTCAGACACTCTCGATCACTCTCTGACTTTCTCTATCACTCTCTGACACTCTCTGACACTCAAAGACACTCTCTATCATACTCTATCACTCTCTATAACTCTCTGACACTCTCTGACTCTCTGACTCTCTCAGACACTCTCTGACACTTTATATCACTCTCTATCACTCTCTGACACTCTCTGACACACTCTGACACTCTCAGACACTCTCAGACACTCTCTATCACTCTCTATCACTGTCTGACACACTCTGACAATTTCTGACACTCTTTGACACTCTCTATCACTCTCTATCCCTCTCTGTTACTCTCTGACACACTCTGACACTCTCTGACATACTCTGTCACTCACAGACACTCTCAGACACTCTCGATCACTCTCTGACATTCTCTATCACTCTCTGACACTCTCTGACACTCAAATACACTCTCTATCACACTTTATCACTCTCTGACACTCTCTGACACTCTCTGACAGTCCCTGACACGCTCAGACACTCTCTATGACTCTCAGACACTCAATATCACTGTCAGACACTCTCTATCACTCTCTGACATTCTCTGAAACTCTCAGACACTCTCTATCACTCTCTGACACGTTGTATCACTCTCCATCACTCTCTGAAACACTCTGACACTTTCTGACAGTCTCAGACACTCTCTCTCACTCTCTATCAAACTCTGACACACTCTGACAGTCTCTGACACTCTCTGACACTTTCTATCACTCTCTGTCACTCTGTGTTACTCTCTGACATACTCTGACATTCTCTGACACTCTCTGACACACTCTGACTATCTCTGAAACGTTCTATCACTCTCTGACACTCTCTATCACTCTCTGACACTCTCAGACACTCTCTATCAATCTCTGACACTCTCAGACACTCTCTATCACTCACTGACACTCTCTGACACTCTCTGACACTCTCTGACACACTCTATCACTCTCTATCACTCTCTGACACACTCTGACACTTTCTGACACTCTCAGACACTCTCTATCACTCTCTATCCCTCTCTGTTACTCTCTGACACACTCTGACACTCTCTTTCACTCTCTGACATACTCTGTCACTCACAGACACTCTCAGACACACTCGATCACTCTCTGACTTTCTCTATCACTCTCTGACACTCAAAGACACTCTCTATCACACTCTATCACTCTCTGACACTCTCGGACACTATCACTCTCTGACACTCTCTGACTCTCTCTGACTCTCTCTGACTCTCTCAGACACTCTCTGACACTTTATATCACTCTCTGAACCTCTCAGACACTCTCTGACACTTTCTATCACTCTCTGACACTCTCTGACACACTCAGACACTCTCTATTACTCTCTATCACTGTCTATCACTCTCTATCACTGTCTATCACTCTCTATCACTCTCTATCACTCTCTGACACACTCTGACACTCTCTGACACTCTCTGACACTCTCTATCACTCTCTATCACTCTCTGACACACTCTGACTCTCTCTGACACTCTCTGACACTCTCTATCACTCTCTATCACTCTCTGACACACTCTGACTCTCTCTGACACTCTCTGACACACTCTGACTCTCTCTGACACTCTCTGACACTCTCTATCACTCTCTATCACTCTCTGACACACTCTGACACTCTCTGACACTCTCAGACACTCTATATCACTCTCTATCACTGTCTATCACCCTCTATCACTCTCTATCACTCTCTGACACACTCTGACACTCTCTGACACTCTCAGACACTCTCTATCACTCTCTGACGCACTCTGACAATCTCTGACACTCTCAGACACTCTCTATCACTCTCTTCCACTCGCTGACACTCTCAGACACTCTCAGACACTCTCTGACGTACTCTGTCACTCACAGACACTCTCAGACACACTCGATCACTCTCTGACTTTCTCGATCACTCTCTGACACTCAAAGACACTCTCTGCCTCTCTCAGACACTCTCTGACACTTTATATCACTCTCTGAACCTCTCAGACACTCTCTGACACTTTCTATCACACCCTGACACTCTCTGACACTCTCAGATAATCTCAGACAGTCTCAGACACTTTATATCACTCTCTGACACTGTCTGACAACCTCTGACACTCTCAAACACTCTCTTTCACTGTCTATCCCTCTATGACAGTCCCTATCACTCCCGAACACTCTCAGATTCTCTATGACACTCTCTTTCACTCTCCATCACTCTCTGACACTGTCAGACACTCTCTGACACTCTCAGACCCTCTCCATCACTCTCTATCACTCTCTGACACTCTCTGACATTCTCAGAAACTCTCTATCACTCTCTATCACTCGCTGACACTCTCAGACACTCTCAGACACTCTCTATCACTCGTTGACACTCTCAGACACTCTCAGACACTCTCTATCACTCTCTGACACTAACTGAAACTCTCAGACACTCTCTGTCTCTCTCAGAAACTCTCAAACACTCTCTCACTCTCTGACACTCTCTGAACCTCTCTGACACACTCACACTCTCTCTGACTCTCTCTATCACTCTGACACTCTCTGACACACTCTGACACTCTCTGACACTCTCTATCACTCTCTGACACTCTCCGACACTCTCTGACACACTCTGACACACTCTATCGCTCTCTGACATTCTCTGACATACTCTGACACTCTCTGACACTGTCAGACACTCTCTATCACTCTCCATCACTCTCTGACACACTCTGATACAATCTGACAATCTCTGACACTCTCAGACACTCTCTATCACTCTCTGACACTGACTGACACCCTCAGACACTCTCTGTCACTCTCAGACACTCTCAGACACTCTCTATCACTCTCTGACACTTTCTATCACTCTCTGACACTCTCTGACACACTCTGAAACTCTCTGACACTCTCCATCACTCTCTATCACTCTCTGACACAATTTGACACTCTATATCTCTATCTGACACTCTCAGACACTCTCTATCACTCTATTACACTCTCAGACACTCTCTATCACTGTCTGACACTCTGTGACACACTCTGACACTCTCTGACACTCTCAGACACTCTCAGACACTCGCTATCACTCTCTGACAGTCTCTGACACTCTCAGACACTCTCAGACACTCTCTATCACTCTCTGACATTCTCTGAAACTCTCAGACACTCTCTATCACTCTCTGACACTCTCAGACACTCTCTGTCACTCTCTGACACTTTCTATCACTCTCTATCACTCTCTGATAACCTCTGACACTTTCTGACACTCTCAGACACTCTCTCTCACTCTCTTTCAAACTCTGACACACTCTGACAGTCTCTGACATTCTCTGACACTCTCTATCACTCTCTATCACTCTCTGTTGCTCTCTGACACACTCTGACACTCTCAGAAACTCTCTATCAATCTCTGACACTCTCAGACAGTCTCTATCACACACTGACACTCTCTATCACTCTCTGACGCTCTCTGACACACTGTGACACTTTCTGACACTCTCAGACACTCTCTATCACTCTATATCCCTCTCTGTTACTCTCTGACACACTCTGACACTCTCTGACTGTCTCTGACACACTCTGACAATCTCTGACACTCTCTATCACTCTCTGACATACTCTGTCACTCACAGACACTCTCTTTCACTCTCTATCCCTCTATGACAGTCCCTATCACTCCCGAACACTCTCAGATTCTCTATGACACTCTATTTCACTCTCCATCACTCTCTGACACTGTCAGACACTCTCTGACACTCTCAGACACTCTCCATCACTCTCTATCACTCTCTGACACTCTCTGACATTCTCAGAAACTCTCTATCACTCTCTATCACTCGCTGACACTCTCAGACACTCTCATACACTCTCAGACACTCTCTATCACTCTCTATCACTCGTTGACACTCTCAGACACTCTCAGACACTCTCTATCACTCTCTGACATTAACTGAAACTCTAAGACATTCTCTGTCTCTCTCAGACACTCTCAGACACTCTCTCACTCTCTGACACTCTCTGAAACTCTCTGACACACTCACACTCTCTCTGACTCTCATTATCACTCTCTGACACTCTCTGACACACTCTGACACTCTCTATCACTCTCAGACACTCTCCGACACTCTCTGACACACTCTGACACACTCTGTCGCTCTCTGACATTCTCTGACATACTCTGACACTCTCTGACACTGTCAGACACTCTCTATCACTCTCCATCTCTCTCTGACACACTCTGATACAATCTGACAATCTCTGACACTCTCAGACACTCTCTATCACTCTCTGACACTGACTGACACCCTCAGACACTGTCTGACAATCTCTGACACTCTCAGACACTCTCTTTCACTCTCTATCCCTCTATGACAGTCCCTATCACTCCCGAACACTCTCAGATTCTCTATGACACTCTCTTTCACTCTCCATCACTCTCTGACACTGTCAGACACTCTCTGACACTCTCAGACACTCTCCATCACTCTCTATCACTCTCTGACACTCTCTGACATTCTCAGAAACTCTGTATCACTCTCTATCACTCGCTGACACTCTCAGACACTCTCAGACACTCTCTATCACTCTCTATCACTCGTTGACACTCTCAGACACTCTCAGACACTCTCTATCACTCTCTGACACTAACTGAAACTCTCAGACACTCTCTGTCTCTCTCAGACACTCTCAGACACTCTCTCACTCTCTGACACTCTCTGAAACTCTCTGACACACTCACACTCTCTCTGACTCTATCACTCTCTGACACTCTCTGACACACTCTGACACTCTCTGACAATCTCTATCACTCTCTGACACTCTCCGACACTCTCTGACACACTCTGACACACTCTATCGCTCTCTGACATTCTCTGGCATACTCTGACACTCTCTGACACTGTCAGACACTCTCTATCACTCTCCATCACACTCTGACACTCTCTGATAACCTCTGACACTTTCTGACACTCTCAGACACTCTCTCTCACTCTCTTTCAAACTCTGACACTCTCTGACAGTCTCTGACATTCTCTGACACTCTCTATCAATCTGTATCACTCTCTGTTGCTCTCTGACACACTCTGACACTCTCAGAAACTCTCTATCAATCTCTGACACTCTCAGACAGTCTCTATCACACACTGACACTCTCTATCACTCTCTGACGCTCTCTGACACACTGTGACACTCTCAGACACTCTCTATCACTCTCTATCACTTTCTGACACACTCTGACACTTACTGACACTCTCAGACACTCTCTATCACTCTATATCCCTCTCTGTTACTCTCTGACACACTCTGACACTCTCTGACTGTCTCTGACACACTCTGACAATCTCTGACACTCTCTATCACTCTCTGACATACTCTGTCACTCACAGACACTCTCAGACACTCTCTGACACTCTCTATCACTCTCTGACATTCTCTGAAACTCTCTGACACTCTCAGACACTCTCTATCACTCGCTGACACTTTATATCACTCTCTGAATCTCTCAGACACCCTCTGACACTTTCTATCACACTCTGACACTCTCTGACACTCTCAGATAATCTCAGACAATCTCAGACACTTTCTATCACTCTCTGACACTGTCTGACAATCTCTGACACTCTCAGACACTCTCTTTCCCTCTCTATCCCTCCATGACACTCCCTATCACTCCCTAACACTCTCAGATTCTCTATGACACTCTCTTTCACTCTCCATCACTCTCTGACACTGTCAGACACTCTCTGACACTCTCTGACACTCTCAGACTCTCTCTGACTCTCTCACTCTCAGACACTCTCTATCAATCTATATCAATCTCTGACACGATCTATCACTCTTTGAAACTCTCTGACACTCTCCATGACTCTCCATCACTCTCTGGCACACTCTGACTCACTCTGACCCTCTCTGACACGATCTGACACTCTCTGACACACTCTGACAAACTCAGACACTCTCTATCACTCTCTATCACTCTCTGTCACTCTCTATCACTCTCTGACACTATCTGACACTCTCTATCACTCTCTGACACTCTCTATCACTATTTGACCATCTCAGACATTCTCTATCGCTCTCTGACACTCTCTATCACTCACTGACACTCTCTGACACACTCTGACACTCTCAGACACTCTCTATCACTCACTATCACTCTCTGACACACTCTGACAATCTCTGACGCTCTCAGACACTCTCAGACACTCTCTAAACACTCTCTGACACTCTCTGACACTCTTAGACACTCTCTAACACTCTGTGACACTCTCTGACATTCTCAGACACTCTCTATCACTCTCTCTCACTCACTGACACTCTCAGACACTCTCAGACACTCTCTATCACTCTCTATCACTCGCTGACACTCTCAGACACTCTCTATCACTCTCTGGCACTCACTAAAACTCTCAGACACTCTCTGTCTCTCTCAGACACTCTCAGACACTCTCTCTCACTCTCTGACACTCTCTGAAACTCTCTGACACACTCACACTCTCTCTGACACTCTTTATCAATCTCTGACACTCTCTGACACTCTCTGACACTCTCTGACACACTCTGACACACTCTATCGCTCTCTGACATTCTCTGACACTCTCTGACACTGTCAGACACTCTCTATCACTCTGCATCACTCTCCATCACTCTCTGACACACTCTGACACAATCTGACAATCTCTGACTATCTCAGACACTCTCTATCTTTCTCTGACACTGACTGACACTCTCAGACACTCTCTATCACTCTCTGACACTTTATATCACTCTCTGAATCTCTCAGACACCCTCTGACACTTTCTATCACACTCTGACACTCTCTGACACTCTCAGATAATCTCAGAAAATCTCAGACACTTTCTATCACTCTCTGACACTGTCTGACAATCTCTGACACTCTCAGACACTCTCTTTCACTCTCTATCCCTCTATGACACTCCCTATCACTCCCTAACACTCTCAGATTCTCTATGACACTCTCTTTCACTCTCCATCACTCTCAGACACTCTCTATCACTCTCTGACACTCTCCATCACTCTCTGACACTTTCTATCACTCTCTATCACTCTCTGACACACTCTGACACTTTCTGACACTCTCATACACTCTCTCTCACTCTCTATCAAACTCTGACACACTCTGACAGTCTCTGACACTCTCTGACTCTCTCGATCACTCTCGATCACTCTCTGTTACTCTCTGACACACTCTGACATTCTTTAAAACTCTCTGACACACTCTGACAATCTCTGACACTTCCTATCACTCTCTGACACTCTCTATCACTCTCTGACACTCTCAGACACTCTCTATCAATCTCTGACACTCTCAGACACTCTCTATCACTCACTGACACTCTCTATCACTCTCTGACACTCTCTGACACACTCTGACACTCTCTGACACTCTCAGACACTCTCTATCACTCTCTGACACTCTCTGAAACTTTCTGACACTCTCAGACACTCTCTATCACACTTTATCCCTCTCTGTTACTCTCTGACACACTCTGACATTCTCTGACACTCTCTGAAAATCTCTGACACTCTCAATCACACTCTATCACTCTCTATCACTCTCTGACACTCTCGGACACTCTCTATCACTCTCTGACACTCTCTGACTCTCGCTGACTCTCTCGGACTCTCTCTGACACTTTATAACACTCTCTGAATCTCTCAGACACTCTCTGACACTTTCTGTCACACTCTGACACTCTCAGATAATCTCAGACAGTCTCAGACACTTTCTATCACTCTCTGACACTGTCTGACAATCTCTGACACTCTCAGACACTCTCTTTCACTCTCTATCCCTCCATGACACTCCCTATCACTCACTAACACTCTCAAATTCTCTATGACACTCTCTTTCACTCTCCATCACTCTCTGACACTGTCAGACACTCTCTGACACTCTCAGACACTCTCTGACTCTCAGACACTCTCAGACACTCTCAGACACTCTCTATCACTCTACATCACTCTCTGACACTATCTATCACTCTATGAAACTCTCTGACACTCTCCATCACTCTCTATCACTCTCTGGCACACTCTGACTCACTCTGACACTCTCTGACACGGTCTGACACTCTCTGACAGTCTCTGACACACTCAGACACTCTCTGCCACTCTCTATCACTGTCTATCACTCTCTATCACTCTCTATCACTCTCTGACACACTCTGACACTCTCTGACACTCTCAGACACTCTTTATCACTATCTATCTCTCTCTGACACACTCTGACTGTCTCTGACACTCTCTGACACTCTCTATCACTCTCTGACACGCTCTATCACTTTCTGACACTATCTATCATTCACTGACACTCTCTGACACACTCTGACACTCTCGGACACTCTCAGACACTCTCTATCACTCTCTATTACTCTCTGACAGACTCTGACAATCTCTGACACTCTCAGACACTCTCTATCACTCTCTGACAGACTCTGACAGTCTCAGACACTCTCTAAACACTCTCTGACACTCACTGACACTCTCAGACACGCTCTGTCACTCTCGTACACTCTCAGACACTCTCTATCACTCTCTATCACTCTCTGACACTCTCTGACATTCTCAGACACTCTCTATCACTCTCTATCACTCGCTGACACTCTCAGCTACTCTCTATCACTCTCTATCACTCGCTGACACTCTCAGACACTCTCAGACACTCACTATCACTCTCTGACACTCACTGAAACTCTCAGACACTCTCTGTCTCTCTCAGACACTCTCAGACAATCTCTCTCACTCTCTGACACTCTCTGAAACTCTCTGACACACTCACACTCTCTCTGACACTCTCTATCACTCTCTGCCACTCTCTGACACACTCTGACACTCTCTCACACTCTCTATCACTCTCTGACATTCCCTGACACTCTCTGACACACTCTGACACACTCTATCGCTCTCTGACATTCTCTGACACACTCTGACACTCATTGACACTGTCAGACACTCTCTATCAATCTGCATCACTCTCTGACACACTCTGACACAATCTGACAATCTCTGACACTATCAGACACTCTCTATCACCCTCTGACACTGACTGACACCCTCAGACACTCTCTGTCACTCTCAGGCACTCTCAGACATTCTCTAACAGTCTCTGACTCTTTCTATCACTCTCGGACACTCTCTGGCACACTCTGAAACGCTCTGACACTCTCTATCACACTCTATCACTCTCTGACACAATTTGACACTCTCTATCACTCTCTGACACTCTCAGACACTCTCTGTCACTCTATGACATGCTCAGACACTCTCTATCACTCTCTGACACTCTCTGACACACTATGACACTCTCTGACACTCTCAGACACTCGCTATCACTCTCTATCACTCTCGGACACTCTCAGACACTCTCTATCACTCTATGACACTCTCAATCACTCTATGACACTCTCAATCACTCTCAAACACTCTCAGACACTCTCTATCACTCTATGACACTCTCAGATACTCGCTATCACTCTCTATCACTCTCAGGCACTCTCTGAAACTCTCTATCACTCTCAGGCACTCTCTGAAACTCTCTATCACACTCTGACACTCTCTATCACTCTCTGACACTCTCTATCACACTCTATCACTCTCTATCACTCTCTGACACTCTCGGACACTCTCGGACACTTTATATCAATCTCTGAACCTCTCAGACACTCTCTGACACTTTCTATCACACCCTGACACTCTCTGACACTCTCAGATAATCTCAGACAGTCTCAGACACTTTATATCACTCTCTGACACTGTTTGACAATCTCTGACACTCTCAGACACTCTCTTTCACTCTCTATCCCTCTATGACAGTCCCTATCACTCCCGAACACTCTCAGATTCTCTATGACACTCTCTTTCACTCTCCGTCGCTCTCTGACACTGTCAGACACTCTCTGACACTCTCAGACACTCTCCATCACTCTCTGTCACTCTCTGACACTCTCTGACATTCTCAGAAACTCTCTATCACTCTCTATCACTCGCTGACACTCTCAGACACTCTCAGACACTCTCTATCACTCTCTGACACTAACTGAAACTCTCAGACACTCTCTGTCTCTCTCAGACACTCTCAGACACTCTCTCACTCTCTGACACTCTCTGAAACTCTCTGACACACTCACACTCTCTCTGACTCTCTCTACACTCTCTGACACTCTCTGACACACTCTGACACACTCTGACACTCTCTGACACTCTCTATCACTCTCTGACACTCTCTGACACTCTCCGACACTCTCTGACACTCTCCGACACTCTCTGACACACTCTGACACAGTCTATCGCTCTCTGACATTCTCTGACTCTCTCTGACACTCTCTGACACTCCCTATCACTTCCTAACACTCTCAGATCCTCTATGACACTCTCTTTCACTCTCCATCACTCTCTGACACTGTCAGACTCTCTCAGACACTCTCAGACACTATCTATCACTCTATGAAACTCTCTGACACTCTCCATCACTCACTATCACTCTCTGGCACACCCTGACTCACTCTGACCATCTCTGACACTATCTGACACTCTCTGACACTCTCTGACACACTCAGACACTCTCTATTACTCTCTATCACTGTCTATCACTCTCTATCACTCTCTATCACTCTCTGACACACTCTCTGACACTATCAGACACTCTCTATCACCCTCTGACACTGACTGACACCCTCAGAAAGTCTCTGTCACTCTCAGGCACTCTCAGACACTCTCTAACAGACTCTGACACTTTCTATCACTCTCGGACACTCTCTGGCACACTCTGAAACGCTCTGACACTCTCTATCACACTCTATCACTCTCTGACACAATTTGACACTCTCTATCACTCTCTGACACACTCAGACACTCTCTGTCACTCTATAACATGCTCCGACACTCTCTATCACTCTCTGACACTCTCTGACACACTATGACACTCTCTGACACTCTCAGACACTCACTATCACTCTCTATCACTCTCTGACACTCTCAGACACTCTCTATCACTCTATGACACTCTCAATCACTCTCAGACACTCTCAGACACTCTCTATCACTCTATGACACTCTCAATCACTCTCTGACACTCTGCGACACACTCTGACACTCTCTGACACTCTCAGATACTCGCTATCACTCTCTATCACTCTCAGGCACTCTCTGAAACTCTCTATCACACTCTGAAACTCTCTGACACTCTCTATCACACTCTGACACTCTCTATCACTCTCTGACACTCTCTATCACACTCTATCACTCTCTATCTCTCTCTGACACTCTCGGACACTCTCTGACACTTTATATCAATCTCTGAACCTCTCAGACACTCTCTGACACTTTCTATCACACCCTGACACTTTCTGACACTCTCAGATAATCTCAGACAGTCTCAGACACTTTATATCACTCTCTGACACTGTCTGACAATCTCTGACACTCTCAGACACTCTCTTTCACTCTCTATCCCTCTATGACAGTCCCTATCACTCCCGAACACTCTCAGATTCTCTATGACACTCTCTTTCACTCTCCATCGCTCTCTGACACTGTCAGACACTCTCTGACACTCTCAGACACTCTCCATCACTCTCTGTCACTCTCTGACACTCTCTGACATTCTCAGAAACTTCTCTATCACTCGCTGACACTCTCAGACACTCTCAGACACTCTCTATCACTCTCTATCACTCGTTGACACTCTCAGACACTCTCAGACACTCTCTATCACTCTCTGACACTAACTGAAACTCTCAGACACTCTCTGTCTCTCTCAGACACTCTCAGACACTCTCTGACACTCTCTGACACTCTCTGAAACTCTCTGACACACTCACACTCTCTCTGACTCTCTCTATCACTCTCTGACACTCTCTGACTCTCTCTGACACTCTCTGACACTCCCTATCACTCCCTAACACTCTCAGATTCTCTATGACACTCTCTTTCACTCACCATCACTCTCTGACACTGTCAGACTCTCTCAGACACTCTCAGACACTATCTATCACTCTATGAAACTCTCTGACACTCTCCATCACTCACTATCACTCTCTGGCACACTCTGACTCACTCTGACCATCTCTGACACTTTCTGACACTCTCTGACACTCTCTGACACACTCAGACACTCTCTATTACTCTCTATCACTGTCTATCACTCTCTATCACTCTCTATCACTCTCTATCACTCTCTGACACACTCTGACACTCTCTGACACTCTCAGACACTCTCGATCACTCTCTATCACTCTCTGACACACTCTGACTCTCTCTGACACTCTCTGACACTCTCTATCACTCTCTATCACTCTCTGGCACACTCTGACCATCTCTGACCATCTCTGACACTATCTGACACTCTCTGACACTCTTTGACACTCTCTGACACACTCAGACACTCTCTATTACTCTCTATCACTGTCTATCACTCTCTATCACTGTCTATCACTCTCTATCACTCTCTATCACTCTCTGACACACTCTGACACTCTCTGACACTCTCAGACACTCTCAGACACTCTCTATCACTCTCTATCACTCTCTGACACACTCTGACTCTCTCTGACACTCTCTGACACTCTCTATCACTATCTATCACTCTCTGACACACTCTGACTCTCTCTGACACTCTCTGACACGCTCTATCACTTTCTGGCACGCTCAGACACTCTCTATCACTCGCTATCACTCTCTGACACTCTCTATCACTCACTGACACTCTCTGACACACTCTGACACACTCTGACACTCTCTGACACTCTCAGACACTATCTATCACTCTCTATCACTGTCTATCACCCTCTATCACTCTCTATCACTCTCTGACACACTCTGACACTCTCTGACACTCTCAGACACTCTCTATCACTCTCTATCACTCTCTGACACACTCTGACAATCTCTGACACTCTCAGACACTCTCTGACGTACTCTGTCACTCACAGACACTCTCAGACACACTCGATCACTCTCTGACTTTCTCGATCACTCTCTGACACTCAAAGACACTCTCTATCACACTCTATCACTCTCTATCACTCTCTGACACTCTCGGACACTATCACTCTCTGACACTCTCTGACACTCTCTGACTCTCTCTGCCTCTCTCAGACACTCTCTGACACTTTATATCACTCTCTGAACCTCTCAGACACTCTCTGACACGTTCTATCACTCTCTGACACTTTCTGACAATCTCTGACACTCTCAGACACTCTATTTCACTCTCTATCCCTTTATGACACTCCCTATCACTCCCTAACACTCTCAGATTCTCTATGACACTCTCTTTCACTCTCCATCACTCTCTGACACTGTCAGACACTCTCTGACACTCTCAGACACTCTCTGACTCTCTCGGACACTCTCAGACACTCTCTATCACTCGCTGACACTCTCAGACACTCTCAGACACTCTCTATCACTCTCTGACACTCACTGACACTCACTGACACTCTCAGACACGCTCTGTCACTCTCTGTCACTCTCTGACACTCTCAGACACTCTCTATCACTCTCTGACATTCTCAGAAACTGTCTATCACTCTCTATCACTCGCTGACACTCTCAGACACTCTCAGACACTCTCTATCACTCTCTATCACTCGCTGACACTCTCAGACACTCTCAGACACTCTCTATCACTCTCTGACACTCACTGAAACTCTCAGACACTCTCTGTCTCTCTCAGACACTCTCAGACTCTCTCTCTCTCACTCTGATGCTCTCTGACACTCTCTGACACTCTCAGACCCTCTCCATCACTCTCTATCACTCTCTGACACTCTCTGACATTCTCAGAAACTCTCTATCACTCTCTATCACTCGCTGACACTCGCTGACACTCTCAGACACTCTCAGACACTCTCTATCACTCTCTATCACTCGTTGACACTCTCAGACACTCTCAGACACTCTCTATCACTCTCTGACACTAACTGAAACTCTCAGACACTCTCTGTCTCTCTCAGACACTCTCAGACACTCTCTCACTCTCTGACACTCTCTGAAACTCTCTGACACACTCACACTCTCTCTGACTCTCTCTATCACTCTCTGACACTCTCTGACACACTCTGACACTCTCTGACAGTCTCTATCACTCCCTGACACTCTCTATCACTCTCTGACATTCTCTGAAACTCTCAGACACTCTCTATCACTCTCTATCACTCTCTATCAATCTCTGACATTCTCTGAAACTCTCAGACACTCTCTATCACTCTCTGACACTCTCAGACACTCTCTATCACTCTCTGACACTTTATATCACTCTCTGAATCTCTCAGACACCCTCTGACACTTTCTATCACACTCTGACACTCTCTGACACTCTCAGATAATCTCAGACAATCTCAGACACTTTCTATCACTCTCTGACACTGTCTGACAATCTCTGACACTCTCAGACACTCTCTTTCCCTCTCTATCCCTCCATGACACTCCCTATCACTCCCTAACACTCTCAGATTCTCTATGACACTCTCTTTCACTCTCCATCACTCTCTGACACTGTCAGACACTCTCTGACACTCTCTGACACTCTCAGACTCTCTCTGACTCTCTCACTCTATGACACTCTCTATCAATCTATATCACTCTCTGACACTATCTATCACTCTTTGAAACTCTCTGACACTCTCCATGACTCTCCATCACTCTCTGGCACACTCTGACTCACTCTGACCCTCTCTGACACGATCTGACACTCTCTGACACGCTCTGACAAACTCAGACACTCTCTATCACTCTCCATCACTCTCTATCAATCTCTATCACTCTCTGACACACTCTGACACTATCTGACATTCTCTATCACTCTCTGACACTCTCTATCACTATTTGACACTCTCAGACATTCTCTATCGCTCTCTGACACTCTCTATCACTCACTGACACTCTCTGACACACTCTGACACTCTCAGACACTCTCTATCACTCACTATCACTCTCTGACACACTCTGACAATCTCTGACACTCTCAGACACTCTCAGACACTCTCTAAACACTTTCTGACACTCTCAGACACTCTCTATCACTCTGTGACACTCTCTGACATTCTCAGACACTCTCTATCACTCTCTCTCACTCACTGACACTCTCAGACACTCTCAGACACTCTCTATCACTCTCTATCACTCGCTGACACTCTCAGACACTCTCTATCACTCTCTGACACTCACTAAAACTCTCAGACACTCTCTGTCTCTCTCAGACACTCTCAGACACTCTCTCTCACTCTCTGACACTCTCTGAAACTCTCTGACACACTCACACTCTCTCTGACACTCTCTATCAATCTCTGACACTCTCTGACACTCTCTGACACACTCTGACACCCTCTATCGCTCTCTGACATTCTCTGACACTCTCTGACACTGTCAGACACTCTCTATCACTCTGCATCACTCTGCATCACTCTCCATCACTCTCTGACACACTCTGACACAATCTGACAATCTCTGACTATCTCAGCCACTCTCTATCTTTCTCTGACACTGACTGACACTCTCAGACACTCTCTATCACTCTCTGACACTTTATATCACTCTCTGAATCTCTCAGACACCCTCTGATACTTTCTATCACACTCTGACACTCTCTGACACTCTCAGATAATCTCAGAAAATCTCAGACACTTTCTATCACTCTCTGACACTGTCTGACAATCTCTGACACTCTCAGACACTCTCTTTCACTCTCTATCCCTCTATGACACTCCCTATCACTCCCTAACACTCTCAGATTCTCTATGACACTCTCTTTCACTCTCCATCACTCTCAGACACTCTCTATCACTCTCTGACACTCTCCATCACTCTCTGACACTTTCTATCACTCTCTATCACTCTCTGACACACTCTGACACTTTCTGACACTCTCATAAACTCTCTCTCACTCTCTATCAAACTCTGACACACTCTGACAGTCTCTGACACTCTCTGACACTCTCGATCACTCTCGATCACTCTCTGTTACTCTCTGACACACTGTGACATTCTTTAACACTCTCTGACACACTCTGACAATCTCTGACACTTCCTATCACTCTCTGACACTGTCTGACAATCTCTGACACTCTCAGACACTCTCTTTCACTCTCTATCCCTCTATGACACTCCCTATCACTCCCTAACACTCTCAGATTCTCTATGACTCTCTCTTTCACTCTCCATCACTCTCAGACATTCTCTATCACTCTCTGACATTCTCTGAAACTCTCAGACACTCTCTATCACTCTCTGACACTCTCTATCACTCTCTGACACTTTCTATCACTCTCTATCACTCTCTGACACACTCTGACACTTTCTGACACTCTCAGACACTCTCTCTCACTCTCTATCAAACTCTGACACACTCTGACAGTCTCTGACACTCTCTGACACTCTCGATCACTCTCGATCACTCTCTGTTACTCTCTGACACACTGTGACATTCTTTAACACTCTCTGACACACTCTGACAATCTCTGACACTTCCTATCACTCTCTGACACTCGCTATCACTCTCTGACACTCTCAGACACTCTCTATCAATCTCTGACACTCTCAGACACTCTCTATCACTCACTGACACTCTCTATCACTCTCTGACACTCTCTGACACACTCTGACACTCTCTGACATTCTCAGACACTCTCTATCACTCTCTATCACTCTCTGACACTCTCTGACACTTTCTGACACTCTCAGACACTCTCTATCACACTTTATCCCTCTCTGTTACTCTCTGACACACTCTGACACTCTCTGACACTCTCTGACAATCTCTGACACTCTCTATCACACTCTATCACTCTCTATCACTCTCTGACACTCTCGGACACTCTCTATCACTCTCTGACACTCTCTGACTCTCGCTGACTCTCTCGGACTCTCTCTGACACTTTATAACACTCTCTGAATCTCTCAGACACTCTCTGACACTTTCTATCACACTCTGACACTCTCAGATAATCTCAGACAGTCTCAGACACTTTCTATCACTCTCTGACACTGTCTGACAATCTCTGACACTCTCAGACACTCTCTTTCACTCTCTATCCCTCCATGACACTCCCTATCACTCACTAACACTCTCAGATTCTCTATGACACTCTCTTTCACTCTCCATCACTCTCTGACACTGTCAGACACTCTCTGACACTCTCAGACACTCTCTGACTCTCAGACACTCTCAGTCACTCTCAGACACTCTCTATCACTCTCTGACACTATCTATCACTCTATGAAACTCTCTGACACTCTCCATCACTCTCTATCACTCTCTGGCACACTCTGACTCACTCTGACACTCTCTGACACGATCTGACACTCTCTGACAGTCTCTGACACACTCAGACACTCTATGTCACTCTCTATCACTGTCTATCACTCTCTATTACTCTCTGACACACTCTGACACTCTCTGACACTCTCAGACACTCTTTATCACTATCTATCTCTCTCTGACACACTCTGACTGTCTCTGACACTCTCTGACACTCTCTATCACTCTCTGACACGCTCTATCACTTTCTGACACTATCTATCATTCACTGACACTCTCTGACACACTCTGACACTCTCAGACACTCTCAGACACTCTCGATCACTCTCTATTACTCTCTGACAGACTCTGACAATCTCTGACACTCTCAGACACTCTCAGACACTCTCCAAACACTCTCTGACACTCACTGACACTCTCAGATACTCTCTATCACTCTCTATCACTCGCTGACACTCTCAGACACTCTCAGACACTCACTATCACTCTCTGACACTCACTGAAACTCTCAGACACTCTCTGTCTCTCTCTGACACTCTCAGACAATCTCTCTCACTCTCTGACACTCTCTGAAACTCTCTGACACACTCACACTCTCTCTGACACTCTCTATCACTCTCTGCCACTCTCTGACACACTCTGACACTCTCTCACACTCTCTATCACTCTCTGACATTCCCTGACACTCTCTGACACACTCTGACACACTCTATCGCTCTCTGACATTCTCTGACACACTCTGACACTCATTGATACTCTCAGACACTCGCTATCACTCTCTGACAGTCTCTGACATTCTCAGACACTCTCTATCACTCTATGACACTCTCAGACACTCTCTATCACTGTCTGACACTCTCTGACACACTCTGACACTCTCTGACACTCTCAGACACTCGCTATCACTCTCTGACAGTCTCTGACACTCTCAGTCACTCTCTATCACTCTCTGACATTCTCTGAAACTCTCAGACACTCTCTATCACTCTCTGACACTCTCAGACACTCGCTATCACTCTCTGACAGTCTCTGACACTCTCAGTCACTCTCTATCACTCTCTGACATTCTCTGAAACTCTCAGACACTCTCTATCACTCTCTGACAGTCTCTGACACTCTCAGTCACTCTCTATCACTCTCTGACATTCTCTGAAACTCTCAGACACTCTCTATCACTCTCTGACAGTCTCTGACACTCTCAGTCACTCTCTATCACTCTCTGACATTCTCTGAAACTCTCAGACACTCTCTATCACTCTCTGACACTCTCAGACACTCTCAGACACTCTCTATCACTCTCTGACACTTTCTATCACTCTTTGAAACTCTCTGACACTCTCCATGACTCTCCATCACTCTCTGGCACACTCTGACTCACTCTGACCCTCTCTGACACGATCTGACACTCTCTGACACGCTCTGACAAACTCAGACACTCTCTATCACTCTCTATCACTCTCTATCAATCTCTATCACTCTCTGACACACTCTGACACTATCTGACACTCTCTATCACTCTCTGACACTCTCTATCACTATTTGACACTCTCAGACATTCTCTATCGCTCTCTGACACTCTCTATCACTCACTGACACTCTCTGACACACTCTGACACTCTCAGACACTCTCTATCACTCACTATCACTCTCTGACACACTCTGACAATCTCTGACACTTCCTATCACTCTCTGACACTCGCTATCACTCTCTGACACTCTCAGACACTCTCTATCAATCTCTGACACTCTCAGACACTCTCTATCACTCACTGACACTCTCTATCACTCTCTGACACTCTCTGACACACTCTGACACTCTCTGACATTCTCAGACACTCTCTATCACTCTCTATCACTCTCTGACACTCTCTGACACTTTCTGACACTCTCAGACACTCTCTATCACACTTTATCCCTCTCTGTTACTCTCTGACACACTCTGACACTCTCTGACACTCTCTGACAATCTCTGACACTCTCTATCACACTCTATCACTCTCTATCACTCTCTGACACTCTCGGACACTCTCTATCACTCTCTGACACTCTCTGACTCTCGCTGACTCTCTCGGACTCTCTCTGACACTTTATAACACTCTCTGAATCTCTCAGACACTCTCTGACACTTTCTATCACACTCTGACACTCTCAGATAATCTCAGACAGTCTCAGACACTTTCTATCACTCTCTGACACTGTCTGACAATCTCTGACACTCTCAGACACTCTCTTTCACTCTCTATCCCTCCATGACACTCCCTATCACTCACTAACACTCTCAGATTCTCTATGACACTCTCTTTCACTCTCCATCACTCTCTGACACTGTCAGACACTCTCTGACACTCTCAGACACTCTCTGACTCTCAGACACTCTCAGTCACTCTCAGACACTCTCTATCACTCTCTGACACTATCTATCACTCTATGAAACTCTCTGACACTCTCCATCACTCTCTATCACTCTCTGGCACACTCTGACTCACTCTGACACTCTCTGACACGATCTGACACTCTCTGACAGTCTCTGACACACTCAGACACTCTATGTCACTCTCTATCACTGTCTATCACTCTCTATCACTCTCTGACACACTCTGACACTCTCTGACACTCTCAGACACTCTTTATCACTATCTATCTCTCTCTGACACACTCTGACTGTCTCTGACACTCTCTGACACTCTCTATCACTCTCTGACACGCTCTATCACTTTCTGACACTATCTATCTTTCACTGACACTCTCTGACACACTCTGACACTCTCAGACACTCTCAGACACTCTCGATCACTCTCTATTACTCTCTGACAGACTCTGACAATCTCTGACACTCTCAGACACTCTCAGACACTCTCCAAACACTCTCTGACACTCACTGACACTCTCAGACACGCTCTGTCACTCTCGTACACTCTCAGACACTCTCTATCACTCTCTATCACTCTCTGACAATCTCTGACACTCTCTGACACTCTCAGATACTCTCTATCACTCTCTATCACTCGCTGACACTCTCAGACACTCTCAGACACTCACTATCACTCTCTGACACTCACTGAAACTCTCAGACACTCTCTGTCTCTCTCAGACACTCTCAGACAATCTCTCTCACTCTCTGACACTCTCTGAAACTCTCTGACACACTCACACTCTCTCTGACACTCTCTATCACTCTCTGCCACTCTCTGACACACTCTGACACTCTCCCACACTCTCTATCACTCTCTGACATTCCCTGACACTCTCTGACACACTCTGACACACTCTATCGCTCTCTGACATTCTCTGACACACTCTGACACTCATTGATACTCTCAGACACTCGCTATCACTCTCTGACAGTCTCTGACACTCTCAGACACTCTCTATCACTCTATGACACTCTCAGACACTCTCTATCACTGTCTGACACTCTCTGACACACTCTGACACTCTCTGACACTCTCAGACACTCGCTATCACTCTCTGACAGTCTCTGACACTCTCAGTCACTCTCTATCACTCTCTGACATTCTCTGAAACTCTCAGACACTCTCTATCACTCTCTGACATTCTCTGAAACTCTCAGACACTCTCTATCACTCTCTGACACTCTCAGACACTCTCAGACACTCTCTATCACTCTCTGACACTTTCTATCACTCTCTATCACTCTCTGATAACCTCTGACACTTTCTGACACTCTCAGACACTCTCTATCACTCTCTGACATTCTCTGAAACTCTCAGACACTCTCTATCACTCTCTGACACTCTCAGACACTCTCAGACACTCTCTATCACTCTCTGACACTTTCTATCACTCTCTATCACTCTCTGACACACTCTGACAGTCTCTGACATTCTCTGACACTCTCTATCACTCTCTATCACTCTCTGTTGCTCTCTGACACACTCTGACACTCTCAGAAACTCTCTATCATTCTCTGCCACTCTCAGACAGTCTCTATCATACACTGACACTCTCTATCACGCTCTGACGCCCTCTGACACACTGTGACACTCTCAGACACTCTCTATCACTCTCTATCACTCTCTGACACACTCTGACACTTTCTGACACTCTCAGACACTCTCTATCACTCTATATCCCTCTCTGTTACTCTCTGACACACTCTGACACTCTCTGACTGTCTCTGACACACTCTGACAATCTCTGACACTCTCTATCACTCTCTGACATACTCTGTCACTCACAGACACTCTCAGACACTCTCGATCAGTCTCTGACATTCTCTATCACACTCTATCACTCTCTATCACTCTCTGACAGTCTTTGACACTCTCAGACACTCTCTATCACTCTCAGACACTCTCTATCACTCTCAGACACTCTCTATCACTCTCTGACATTCTCTGAAACTCTCAGACACTCTCTATCACTCTCTGACACTCTCAGACACTCTCTATCACTCTCTGACACTTTATATCACTCTCTGAATCTCTCAGACACCCTCTGACACTTTCTATAACACTCTGACACTCTCTGACACTCTCAGATAATCTCAGACAATCTCAGACACTTTCTATCACTCTCTGACACTGTCTGACAATCTCTGACACTCTCAGACACTCTCTTTCCCTCTCTATCCCTCCATGACACTCCTTATCACTCCCTAACACTCTCAGATTCTCTATGACACTCTCTTTCACTCTCCATCGCTCTCTGACACTGTCAGACACTCTCTGACACTCTCAGACTCTCTCTGACTCTCTCTGACTCTCTCACTCTCAGACACTCTCTATCATTCTATATCACTCTCTGACACTATCTATCACTCTTTGAAACTCTCTGACACTCTCCATGACTCTCCATCACTCTCTGGCACACTCTGACTCACTCTGACCCTCTCTGACACGATCTGACACTCTCTGACACGCTCTGACAAACTCAGACACTCTCTATCACTCTCTATCACTCTCTATCAATCTCTATCACTCTCTGACACACTCTGACACTATCTGACACTCTCTATCACTCTCTGACACTCTCTATCACTATTTGACACTCTCAGACATTCTCTATCGCTCTCTGACACTCTCTATCACTCACTGACACTCTCTGACACACTCTGACACTCTCAGACACTCTCTATCACTCACTATCACTCTCTGACACACTCTGACAATCTCTGACACTCTCAGACACTCTCAGACACTCTCTAAACACTCTCTGACACTCTCTGACACACTCTGACACTCTCTATCACTCTGTGACACTCTCTGACATTCTCAGACACTCTCTATCACTCTCTCTCACTCACTGACACTCTCAGACACTCTCAGACACTCTCTATCACTCTCTATCACTCTCTGACACTCTCTATCACTATTTGACACTCTCAGACATTCTCTATCGCTCTCTGACACTCTCTATCACTCACTGACACTCTCTGACACACTGACACTCTCAGTCACTCTCTATCACTCACTATCATTCTCTGACACACTCTGACAATCTCTGATACTCTCAGACACTCTCAGACACTCTCTAAACACTCTCTGAAACTCTCTGACACTCTCAGACACTCTCTATCACTCTGTGACACTCTCTGACATTCTCAGACACTCTCTATCACTCTCTCTCACTCACTGACACTCTCAGACACTCTCAGACACTCTCTATCACTCTCTATCACTCGCTGACACTCTCAGACACTCTCAGACACTCTCTATCACTCTCTGACACTTTCTATCACTCTCTATCACTCTCTGATAACCTCTGACACTTTCTGACACTCTCAGACACTCTCTCTCACTCTCTTTCAAACTCTGACACACTCTGACAGTCTCTGACATTCTCTGACACTCTCTATCACTCTCTATCACTCTCTGTTGCTCTCTGACACACTCTGACACTCTCAGAAACTCTCTATCAATCTCTGCCACTCTCAGACAGTCTCTATCATACACTGACACTCTCTATCACGCTCTGACGCCCTCTGACACACTGTGACACTCTCAGACACTCTCTATCACTCTCTATCACTCTCTGACACACTCTGACACTTTCTGACACTCTCAGACACTCTCTATCACTCTATATCCCTCTCTGTTACTCTCTGACACACTCTGACACTCTCTGACTGTCTCTGACACACTCTGACAATCTCTGACACTCTCTATCACTCTCTGACATACTCTGTCACTCACAGACACTCTCAGACACTCTCGATCAGTCTCTGACATTCTCTATCACACTCTATCACTCTCTATCACTCTCTGACAGTCTTTGACACTCTCAGACACTCTCTATCACTCTCAGACACTCTCTATCACTCTCTGACATTCTCTGAAACTCTCAGACACTCTCTATCACTCTCTGACACTCTCAGACACTCTCTATCACTCTCTGACACTTTATATCACTCTCTGAATCTCTCAGACACCCTCTGACACTTTCTATAACACTCTGACACTCTCTGACACTCTCAGATAATCTCAGACAATCTCAGACACTTTCTATCACTCTCTGACACTGTCTGACAATCTCTGACACTCTCAGACACTCTCTTTCCCTCTCTATCCCTCCATGACACTCCTTATCACTCCCTAACACTCTCAGATTCTCTATGACACTCTCTTTCACTCTCCATCGCTCTCTGACACTGTCAGACACTCTCTGACACTCTCAGACTCTCTCTGACTCTCTCTGACTCTCTCACTCTCAGACACTCTCTATCATTCTATATCACTCTCTGACACTATCTATCACTCTTTGAAACTCTCTGACACTCTCCATGACTCTCCATCACTCTCTGGCACACTCTGACTCACTCTGACCCTCTCTGACACGATCTGACACTCTCTGACACGCTCTGACAAACTCAGACACTCTCTATCACTCTCTATCACTCTCTATCAATCTCTATCACTCTCTGACACACTCTGACACTATCTGACACTCTCTATCACTCTCTGACACTCTCTATCACTATTTGACACTCTCAGACATTCTCTATCGCTCTCTGACACTCTCTATCACTCACTGACACTCTCTGACACACTCTGACACTCTCAGACACTCTCTATCACTCACTATCACTCTCTGACACACTCTGACAATCTCTGACACTCTCAGACACTCTCAGACACTCTCTAAACACTCTCTGACACTCTCTGACACACTCTGACACTCTCTATCACTCTGTGACACTCTCTGACATTCTCAGACACTCTCTATCACTCTCTCTCACTCACTGACACTCTCAGACACTCTCAGACACTCTCTATCACTCTCTATCACTCTCTGACACTCTCTATCACTATTTGACACTCTCAGACATTCTCTATCGCTCTCTGACACTCTCTATCACTCACTGACACTCTCTGACACACTGACACTCTCAGTCACTCTCTATCACTCACTATCATTCTCTGACACACTCTGACAATCTCTGATACTCTCAGACACTCTCAGACACTCTCTAAACACTCTCTGAAACTCTCTGACACTCTCAGACACTCTCTATCACTCTGTGACACTCTCTGACATTCTCAGACACTCTCTATCACTCTCTCTCACTCACTGACACTCTCAGACACTCTCAGACACTCTCTATCACTCTCTATCACTCGCTGACACTCTCAGACACTCTCTATCACTCTCTGACACTCACTAAAACTCTCAGAGACTCTCTGTCTCTCTCAGACACTCTCAGACACTCTCTCTCACTCTCTGACACTCTCTGAAACTCTCTGACACACTCACACTCTCTCTGACACTCTCTATCAATCTCTGACACTCTCTGACACTCTCTGACACTCTCTGACACACTCTGACACACTCTATCGCTCTCTGACATTCTCTGACACTCTCTGACACTGTCAGACACTCTCTATCACTCTGCATCACTCTCCATCACTCTCTGACACACTCTGACACAATCTGACAATCTCTGACTATCTCAGACACTCTCTATCTTTCTCTGACACTGACTGACACTCTAGACACTCTCTATCACTCTCTGCCACTTTATATCACTCTCTGAATCTCTCAGACACCCTCTGACACTTTCTATCACACTCTGACACTCTCTGACACTCTCAGATAATCTCAGAAAATCTCAGACACTTTCTATCACTCTCTGACACTGTCTGACAATCTCTGACACTCTCAGACACTCTCTTTCACTCTCTATCCCTCTATGACACTCCCTATCACTCCCTAACACTCTCAGATTCTCTATGACTCTCTCTTTCACTCTCCTTCACTCTCAGACATTCTCTATCACTCTCTGACATTCTCTGAAACTCTCAGACACTCTCTATCACTCTCTGACACTCTCTATCACTCTCTGACACTTTCTATCACTCTCTGACACACTCTGACACTTTCTGACACTCTCAGACACTCTCTCTCACTCTCTATCAAACTCTGACACACTCTGACAGTCTCTGACACTCTCTGAAACTCTCGATCACTCTCGATCACTCCCTGTTACTCTCTGACACACTGTGACATTCTTGAACACTCTCTGACACACTCTGACAATCTCTGACACTTCCTATCACTCTCTGACACTCGCTATCACTCTCTGACACTCTCAGACACTCTCTATCAATCTCTGACACTCTCAGACACTCTCTATCACTCACTGACACTCTCTATCACTCTCTGACACTCTCTGACACACTCTGACACTCACTGACATTCTCAGACACTCTCTATCACTCTCTATCACTCTCTGACACTCTCTGACACTTTCTGACACTCTCAGACACTCTCTATCACACTTTATCCCTCTCTGTTACTCTCTGACACACTCTGACGCTCTCTGACACTCTCTGACAATCTCTGACACTCTCTATCACACTCTATCACTCTCTATCACTCTCTGACACTCTCGGACACTCTCTATCACTCTCTGACACTCTCTGACTCTCGCTGACTCTATCGGACTCTCTCTGACACTTTATAACACTCTCTGAATCTCTCAGACACTCTCTGACAGTTTCTATCACACTCTGGCACTCTCAGATAATCTCAGACAGTCTCAGACACTTTCTATCACTCTCTGACACTGTCTGACAATCTCTGACACTCTCAGACACTCTCTTTCACTCTCTATCCCTCCATGACACTCCCTATCACTCACTAACACTCTCAGATTCTCTATGACACTCTCTTTCACTCTCCATCACTCTCTGACACTGTCAGACACTCTCTGACACTCTCAGACACTCTCTGACTCTCAGACACTCTCAGACACTCTCAGACACTCTCTATCACTCTACATCACTCTCTGACACTATCTATCACTCTATGAAACTCTCTGACACTCTCCATCACTCTCTATCACTCTCTGGCACACTCTGACTCACTCTGACACTCTCTGACACGATCTGACACTCTCTGACAGTCTCTGACACACTCAGACACTCTATGTCACTCTCTATCACTGTCTATCACTCTCTATCACTCTCTATCACTCTCTGACACTCTCTGACACTCTCTGACACTCTCAGACACTCTTTATCACTATCTATCTCTCTCTGACACACTCTGACTGTCTCTGACACTCTCTGACACTCTCGATCACTCTCTGACACGCTCTATCACTTTCTGACACTATCTATCATTCACTGACACTCTCTGACACACTCTGACACTCTCAGACACTCTCAGACACTCTCGATCACTCTCTTTCTTTTTTTAGAATATTACAGCGCAGTACAGGCCCTTCGGCCCTCGATGTTGCGCCGATCATCTGACCTACACTATTCCATTTACATCCATATGTCTATCCAATGACCACTTAAATATTTTACTCTATTACTCTCTGACAGACTCTGACAATCTCTGACACTCTCAGACACTCTCTATCACTCTCTGACAGACTCTGACAATCTCTGACACTCTCAGACACTCTCAGACACTCTCCAAACACTCTCTGACACTCACTGACACTCTCAGACACGCTCTGTCACTCTCGTACACTCTCAGACACTCTCAGACACTCTCTATCACTCTCTGACACTCTCTGACACTCTCAGATACTCTCTATCACTCTCTATCACTCTCTATCACTCGCTGACACTCTCAGACACTCTCAGACACTCTCAGACACTCACTATCACTCTCTGACACTCACTGAAACTCTCAGACACTCTCTGTCTCTCTCAGACACTCTCAGACAATCTCTCTCACTCTCTGACACTCTCTGAAACTCTCTGACACACTCACACTCTCTCTGACACTCTCTATCACTCTCTGCCACTCTCTGCCACTCTCTGACACTCTCTGACACTCTCTCACACTCTCTATCGCTCTCTGACATTCTCTGACACACTCTGACACTCATTGACACTGTCAGACACTCTCTATCAATCTGCATCACTCTGTGACACACTCTGACACAATCTGACAATCTCTGACACTATCAGACACTCTCTATCACCCTCTGACACTGACTGACACCCTCAGACACTCTCTGTCACTCTCAGGCACTCTCAGACACTCTCTAACAGTCTCTGACACTTTCTATCACTCTCGGACACTCTCTGGCACACTCTGAAACGCTCTGACACTCTCTATCACACTCTATCACTCTCTGACACAATTTGACACTCTCTATCACTCTCTGACACTCTCAGACACTCTCTGTCACTCTACATCACTCTCTGACACTATCTATCACTCTATGAAACTCTCTGACACTCTCCATCACTCTCTATCACTCTCTGGCACACTCTGACTCACTCTGACACTCTCTGACACGATCTGACACTCTCTGAGAGTCTCTGACACACTCAGACACTCTATGTCACTCTCTATCACTGTCTATCACTCTCTATCACTCTCTGACACTCTCTGACACTCTCTGACACTCTCAGACACTCTTTATCACTATCTATCTCTCTCTGACACACTCTGACTGTCTCTGACACTCTCTGACACTCTCGATCACTCTCTGACACGCTCTAGCACTTTCTGACACCATCTATCATTCACTGACACTCTCTGACACACTCTGACACTCTCAGACACTCTCAGACACTCTCGATCACTCTCTATTACTCTCTGACAGACTCTGACAATCTCTGACACTCTCAGACACTCTCTATCACTCTCTGACAGACTCTGACAATCTCTGACACTCTCAGACACTCTCAGACACTCTCCAAACACTCTCTGACACTCACTGACACTCTCAGACACGCTCTGTCACTCTCGTACACTCTCAGACACTCTCAGACACTCTCTATCACTCTCTGACACTCTCTGACACTCTCAGATACTCTCTATCACTCTCTATCACTCGCTGACACTCTCAGACACTCTCAGACACTCACTATCTCTCTCTGACACTCACTGAAACTCTCAGACACTCTCTGTCTCTCTCAGACAATCTCTCTCACTCTCTGACACTCTCTGAAACTCTCTGACACACTCACACTCTCTCTGACACTCTCTATAACTCTCTGCCACTCTCTGCCACTCTCTGACACACTCTGACACTCTCTCACACTCTCTATCACTCTCTGACATTCCCTGACACTCTCTGACACACTCTGACACACTCTATCGCTCTCTGACATTCTCTGACACACTCTGACACTCATTGACACTGTCAGACACTCTCTATCAATCTGCATCACTCTGTGACACACTCTGACACAATCTGACAATCTCTGACACTATCAGACACTCTCTATCACCCTCTGAGACTGACTGACACCCTCAGACACTCTCTGTCACTCTCAGGCACTCTCAGACACTCTCTAACAGTCTCTGACACTTTCTATCACTCTCGGACACTCTCTGGCACACTCTGAAACGCTCTGACACTCTCTATCACACTCTATCACTCTCTGACACAATTTGACACTCTCCATCACTCTCTGACACTCTCAGACACTCTCTGTCACTCTACATCACTCTCTGACACTATCTATCACTCTATGAAACTCTCTGACACTCTCCATCACTCTCTATCACTCTCTGGCACACTCTGACTCACTCTGACACTCTCTGACACGATCTGACACTCTCTGACAGTCTCTGACACACTCAGACACTCTATGTCACTCTCTATCACTGTCTATCACTCTCTATCACTCTCTATCACTCTCTGACACTCTCTGACACTCTCTGACACTCTCAGACACTCTTTATCACTATCTATCTCTCTCTGACACACTCTGACTGTCTCTGACACTCTCTGACACTCTCGATCACTCTCTGACACGCTCTATCACTTTCTGACACTATCTATCATTCACTGACACTCTCTGACACACTCTGACACTCTCAGACACTCTCAGACACTCTCGATCACTCTCTATTACTCTCTGACAGACTCTGACAATCTCTGACACTCTCAGACACTCTCTATCACTCTCTGACAGACTCTGACAATCTCTGACACTCTCAGACACTCTCAGACACTCTCCAAACACTCTCTGACACTCACTGACACTCTCAGACACGCTCTGTCACTCTCGTACACTCTCAGACACTCTCAGACACTCTCTATCACTCTCTGACACTCTCTGACACTCTCAGATACTCTCTATCACTCTCTATCACTCGCTGACACTCTCAGAATCTCTCAGACACTCACTATCACTCTCTGACACTCACTGAAACTCTCAGACACTCTCTGTCTCTCTCAGACACTCTCAGACAATCTCTCTCACTCTCTGACACTCTCTGAAACTCTCTGACACACTCACACTCTCTCTGACACTCTCTATCACTCTCTGCCACTCTCTGCCACTCTCTGACACACTCTGACACTCTCTCACACTCTCTATCACTCTCTGACATTCCCTGACACTCTCTGACACACTCTGACACACTCTATCACTCTCTGACATTCTCTGACACACTCTGACACTCATTGACACTGTCAGACACTCTCTATCAATCTGCATCACTCTCTGACACACTCTGACACAATCTGACAATCTCTGACACTATCAGACACTCTCTATCACCCTCTGACACTGACTGACACCCTCAGACACTCTCTGTCACTCTCAGGCACTCTCAGACACTCTCCAACAGTCTCTGACACTTTCTATCACTCTCGGACACTCTCTGGCACACTCTGAAACGCTCTGACACTCTCTATCACACTCTATCACTCTCTGACACAATTTGACACTCTCTATCACTCTCTGACACTCTCAGACACTCTCTGTCACTCTATGACATGCTCAGACACTCTCTATCACTCTCTGACACTCTCTGACACACTATGACACTCTCTGACACTCTCAGACACTCGCTATCACTCTCTATCACTCTCTGACACTCTCAGACACTCTCTATCACTCTATGTCACTCTCAATCACTCTATGACACTCTCAATCACTCTCAGACACTCTCAGACACTCTCTATCACTCTATGACACTCTCAATCACTCTCTGACACTCTGTGACACACTCTGACACTCTCTGACACTCTCAGATACTCGCTATCACTCTCTATCACTCTCTGACACTGACTGACACTCTCAGACACTCTCTATCACTCTCTGACACTTTATATCACTCTCTGAATCTCTCAGACACCCTCTGACACTTTCTATCACACTCTGACACTCTCTGACACTCTCAGATAATCTCAGAAAATCTCAGACACTTTCTATCACTCTCTGACACTGTCTGACAATCTCTGACACTCTCAGACACTCTCTTTCACTCTCTATCCCTCTATGACACTCCCTATCACTCCCTAACACTCTCAGATTCTCTATGACTCTCTCTTTCACTCTCCTTCACTCTCAGACATTCTCTATCACTCTCTGACATTCTCTGAAACTCTCAGACACTCTCTATCACTCTCTGACACTCTCTATCACTCTCTGACACTTTCTATCACTCTCTATCACTCTCTGACACACTCTGACACTTTCTGACACTCTCAGACACTCTCTCTCACTCTCTATCAAACTCTGACACACTCTGACAGTCTCTGACACTCTCTGAAACTCTCGATCACTCTCGATCACTCCCTGTTACTCTCTGACACACTGTGACATTCTTGAACACTCTCTGACACACTCTGACAATCTCTGACACTTCCTATCACTCTCTGACACTCGCTATCACTCTCTGACACTCTCAGACACTCTCTATCAATCTCTGACACTCTCAGACACTCTCTATCACTCACTGACACTCTCTATCACTCTCTGACACTCTCTGACACACTCTGACACTCTCTGACATTCTCAGACACTCTCTATCACTCTCTATCACTCTCTGACACTCTCTGACACTTTCTGACACTCTCAGACACTCTTTATCACTATCTATCTCTCTCTGACACACTCTGACTGTCTCTGACACTCTCTGACACTCTCGATCACTCTCTGACACGCTCTATCACTTTCTGACACTATCTATCATTCACTGACACTCTCTGACACACTCTGACACTCTCAGACACTCTCAGACACTCTCGATCACTCTCTATTACTCTCTGACAGACTCTGACAATCTCTGACACTCTCAGACACTCTCTATCACTCTCTGACAGACTCTGACAATCTCTGACACTCTCAGACACTCTCAGACACTCTCCAAACACTCTCTGACACTCACTGACACTCTCAGACACGCTCTGTCACTCTCTGACACTCTCTGACACTCTCAGATACTCTCTATCACTCTCTATCACTCGCTGACACTCTCAGAATCTCTCAGACACTCACTATCACTCTCTGACACTCACTGAAACTCTCAGACACTCTCTGTCTCTCTCAGACACTCTCAGACAATCTCTCTCACTCTCTGACACTCTCTGAAACTCTCTGACACACTCACACTCTCTCTGACACTCTCTATCACTCTCTGCCACTCTCTGCCACTCTCTGACACACTCTGACACTCTCTCACACTCTCTATCACTCTCTGACATTCCCTGACACTCTCTGACACACTCTGACACACTCTATCGCTCTCTGACATTCTCTGACACACTCTGACACTCATTGACACTGTCAGACACTCTCTATCAATCTGCATCACTCTCTGACACACTCTGACACAATCTGACAATCTCTGACACTATCAGACACTCTCTATCACCCTCTGACACTGACTGACACCCTCAGACACTCTCTGTCACTCTCAGGCACTCTCAGACACTCTCCAACAGTCTCTGACACTTTCTATCACTCTCGGACACTCTCTGGCACACTCTGAAACGCTCTGACACTCTCTATCACACTCTATCACTCTCTGACACAATTTGACACTCTCTATCACTCTCTGACACTCTCAGACACTCTCTGTCACTCTATGACATGCTCAGACACTCTCTATCACTCTCTGACACTCTCTGACACACTATGACACTCTCTGACACTCTCAGACACTCGCTATCACTCTCTATCACTCTCTGACACTCTCAGACACTCTCTATCACTCTATGTCACTCTCAATCACTCTATGACACTCTCAATCACTCTCAGACACTCTCAGACACTCTCTATCACTCTATGACACTCTCAATCACTCTCTGACACTCTGTGACACACTCTGACACTCTCTGACACTCTCAGATACTCGCTATCACTCTCTATCACTCTCTGACACTGACTGACACTCTCAGACACTCTCTATCACTCTCTGCCACTTTATATCACTCTCTGAATCTCTCAGACACCCTCTGACACTTTCTATCACACTCTGACACTCTCTGACACTCTCAGATAATCTCAGAAAATCTCAGACACTTTCTATCACTCTCTGACACTGTCTGACAATCTCTGACACTCTCAGACACTCTCTTTCACTCTCTATCCCTCTATGACACTCCCTATCACTCCCTAACACTCTCAGATTCTCTATGACTCTCTCTTTCACTCTCCTTCACTCTCACACATTCTCTATCACTCTCTGACATTCTCTGAAACTCTCAGACACTCTCTATCACTCTCTGACACTTTCTATCACTCTCTATCACTCTCTGACACACTCTGACACTTTCTGACACTCTCAGACACTCTCTCTCACTCTCTATCAAACTCTGACACACTCTGACAGTCTCTGACACTCTCTGAAACTATCGATCACTCTCGATCACTCCCTGTTACTCTCTGACACACTGTGACATTCTTGAACACTCTCTGACACACTCTGACAATCTCTGACACTTCCTATCACTCTCTGACACTCGCTATCACTCTCTGACACTCTCAGACACTCTCTATCAATCTCTGACACTCTCAGAAACTCTCTATCACTCACTGACACTCTCTATCACTCTCTGACACTCTCTGACACACTCTGACACTCTCTGACATTCTCAGACACTCTCTATCACTCTCTATCACTCTCTGACACTCTCTGACACTTTCTGACACTCTCAGACACTCTCTATCACACTTTATCCCTCTCTGTTACTCTCTGACACACTCTGACGCTCTCTGACACTCTCTGACAATCTCTGACACTCTCTATCACACTCTATCACTCTCTATCACTCTCTGACACTCTCGGACACTCTCTATCACTCTCTGACACTCTCTGACCCTCGCTGACTCTATCGGACTCTCTCTGACACTTTATAACACTCTCTGAATCTCTCAGACACTCTCTGACAGTTTCTATCACACTCTGACACTCTCAGATAATCTCAGACAGTCTCAGACACTTTCTATCACTCTCTGACACTGTCTGACAATCTCTGACACTCTCAGACACTCTCTTTCACTCTCTATCCCTCCATGACACTCCCTATCACTCACTAACACTCTCAGATTCTCTATGACACTCTCTTTCACTCTCCATCACTCTCTGACACTGTCAGACACTCTCTGACACTCTCAGACACTCTCTGACTCTCAGACACTCTCAGACACTCTCAGACACTCTCTATCACTCTACATCACTCTCTGACACTATCTATCACTCTATGAAACTCTCTGACACTCTCCATCACTCTCTATCACTCTCTGGCACACTCTGACTCACTCTGACACTCTCTGACACGATCTGACAGTCTCTGACAGTCTCTGACACACTCAGACACTCTGTGTCACTCTCTATCACTGTCTATCACTCTCTATCACTCTCTATCACTCTCTGACACTCTCTGACACTCTCTGACACTCTCAGACACTCTTTATCACTATCTATCTCTCTCTGACACACTCTGACTGTCTCTGACACTCTCTGACACTCTCGATCACTCTCTGACACGCTCTATCACTTTCTGACACTATCTATCATTCACTGACACTCTCTGACACACTCTGACACTCTCAGACACTCTCGATCACTCTCTTTTTTTTTAGAATATTACAGCGCAGTACAGGCCCTTCGGCCCTCGATGTTGCGCCGATCATCTGACCTACACTATTCCATTTACATCCATATGTCTATCCAATGACCACTTAAATATTTTACTCTATTACTCTCTGACAGACTCTGACAATCTCTGACACTCTCAGACACTCTCTATCACTCTCTGACAGACTCTGACAATCTCTGACACTCTCAGACACTCTCAGACACTCTCCAAACACTCTCTGACACTCACTGACACTCTCAGACACGCTCTGTCACTCTCGTACACTCTCAGACACTCTCAGACACTCTCTATCACTCTCTGACACTCTCTGACACTCTCAGATACTCTCTATCACTCTCTATCACTCGCTGACACTCTCAGACACTCTCAGACACTCTCAGACACTCACTATCACTCTCTGACACTCACTGAAACTCTCAGACACTCTCTGTCTCTCTCAGACACTCTCAGACAATCTCTCTCACTCTCTGACACTCTCTGAAACTCTCTGACACACTCACACTCTCTCTGACACTCTCTATCACTCTCTCTGACACTCTCTATCACTCTCTGCCACTCTCTGCCACTCTCTGACACACTCTGACACTCTCTCACACTCTCTATCACTCTCTGACATTCCCTGACACTCTCTGACACACTCTGACACACTCTATCGCTCTCTGACATTCTCTGACACACTCTGACACTCATTGACACTGTCAGACACTCTCTATCAATCTGCATCACTCTCTGACACACTCTGACACAATCTGACAATCTCTGACACTATCAGACACTCTCTATCACCCTCTGAGACTGACTGACACCCTCAGACACTCTCTGTCACTCTCAGGCACTCTCAGACACTCTCTAACAGTCTCTGACACTTTCTATCACTCTCGGACACTCTCTGGCACACTCTGAAACGCTCTGACACTCTCTATCACACTCTATCACTCTCTGACACAATTTGACACTCTCTATCACTCTCTGACACTCTCAGACACTCTCTGTCACTCTACATCACTCTCTGACACTATCTATCACTCTATGAAACTCTCTGACACTCTCCATCACTCTCTATCACTCTCTGGCACACTCTGACTCACTCTGACACTCTCTGACACGATCTGACACTCTCTGACAGTCTCTGACACACTCAGACACTCTATGTCACTCTCTATCACTGTCTATCACTCTCTATCACTCTCTATCACTCTCTGACACTCTCTGACACTCTCTGACACTCTCAGACACTCTTTATCACTATCTATCTCTCTCTGACACACTCTGACTGTCTCTGACACTCTCTGACACTCTCGATCACTCTCTGACACGCTCTATCACTTTCTGACACTATCTATCATTCACTGACACTCTCTGATACACTCTGACACTCTCAGACACTCTCATACACTCTCGATCACTCTCTATTACTCTCTGACAGACTCTGACAATCTCTGACACTCTCAGACACTCTCTATCACTCTCTGACAGACTCTGACAATCTCTGACACTCTCAGACACTCTCAGACACTCTCCAAACACTCTCTGACACTCACTGACACTCTCAGACACGCTCTGTCACTCTCGTACACTCTCAGACACTCTCAGACACTCTCTATCACTCTCTGACACTCTCTGACACTCTCAGATACTCTCTATCACTCTCTATCACTCGCTGACACTCTCAGACACTCTCAGACACTCACTATCTCTCTCTGACACTCACTGAAACTCTCAGACACTCTCTGTCTCTCTCAGACACTCTCAGACAATCTCTCTCACTCTCTGACACTCTCTGAAACTCTCTGACACACTCACACTCTCTCTGACACTCTCTATCACTCTCTGCCACTCTCTGCCACTCTCTGACACACTCTGACACTCTCTCACACTCTCTATCACTCTCTGACATTCCCTGACACTCTCTGACACACTCTGACACACTCTATCGCTCTCTGACATTCTCTGACACACTCTGACACTCATTGACACTGTCAGACACTCTCTATCAATCTGCATCACTCTGTGACACACTCTGACACAATCTGACAATCTCTGACACTATCAGACACTCTCTATCACCCTCTGACACTGACTGACACCCTCAGACACTCTCTGTCACTCTCAGGCACTCTCAGACACTCTCTAACAGTCTCTGACACTTTCTATCACTCTCGGACACTCTCTGGCACACTCTGAAACGCTCTGACACTCTCTATCACACTCTATCACTCTCTGACACAATTTGACACTCTCCATCACTCTCTGACACTCTCAGACACTCTCTGTCACTCTACATCACTCTCTGACACTATCTATCACTCTATGAAACTCTCTGACACTCTCCATCACTCTCTATCACTCTCTGGCACACTCTGACTCACTCTGACACTCTCTGACACGATCTGACACTCTCTGACAGTCTCCAACACACTCAGACACTCTATGTCACTCTCTATCACTGTCTATCACTCTCTATCACTCTCTATCACTCTCTGACACTCTCTGACACTCTCTGACACTCTCAGACACTCTTTATCACTATCTATCTCTCTCTGACACACTCTGACTGTCTCTGACACTCTCTGACACTCTCGATCACTCTCTGACACGCTCTATCACTTTCTGACACTATCTATCATTCACTGACACTCTCTGACACACTCTGACACTCTCAGACACTCTCAGACACTCTCGATCACTCTCTATTACTCTCTGACAGACTCTGACAATCTCTGACACTCTCAGACACTCTCTATCACTCTCTGACAGACTCTGACAATCTCTGACACTCTCAGACACTCTCAGACACTCTCCAAACACTCTCTGACACTCACTGACACTCTCAGACACGCTCTGTCACTCTCGTACACTCTCAGACACTCTCAGACACTCTCTATCACTCTCTGACACTCTCTGACACTCTCAGATACTCTCTATCACTCTCTATCACTCGCTGACACTCTCAGAATCTCTCAGACACTCACTATCACTCTCTGACACTCACTGAAACTCTCAGACACTCTCTGTCTCTCTCAGACACTCTCAGACAATCTCTCTCACTCTCTGACACTCTCTGAAACTCTCTGACACACTCACACTCTCTCTGACACTCTCTATCACTCTCTGCCACTCTCTGCCACTCTCTGGCACACTCTGACACTCTCTCACACTCTCTATCACTCTCTGACATTCCCTGACACTCTCTGACACACTCTGACACACTCTATCGCTCTCTGACATTCTCTGACACACTCTGACACTCATTGACACTGTCAGACACTCTCTATCAATCTGCATCACTCTCTGACACACTCTGACACAATCTGACAATCTCTGACACTATCAGACACTCTCTATCACCCTCTGACACTGACTGACACCCTCAGACACTCTCTGTCACTCTCAGGCACTCTCAGACACTCTCCAACAGTCTCTGACACTTTCTATCACTCTCGGACACTCTCTGGCACACTCTGAAACGCTCTGACACTCTCTATCACACTCTATCACTCTCTGACACAATTTGACACTCTCTATCACTCTCTGACACTCTCAGACACTCTCTGTCACTCTACATCACTCTCAGACACTCTATATCACTCTCTGACACTCTCTGACACACTATGACACTCTCTGACACTCTCAGACACTCGCTATCACTCTCTATCAATCTCTGACACTCTCAGACACTCTCTATCACTCTATGTCACTCTCAATCACTCTATGACACTCTCAATCACTCTCAGACACTCTCAGACACTCTCTATCACTCTATGACACTCTCAATCACTCTCTGACACTCTGTGACACACTCTGACACTCTCTGACACTCTCAGATACTCGCTATCACTCTCTATCACTCTCTGACACTCTCTGACACTCGATATCACTTTCTGACTCTGCCTGACACACACTGACACTCTCAGACACTCTCTGAAACTCTCTATCACACTCTGAAACTCTCTGACACTCTCTATCACACTCTGACACTTTCTATCACTCTCTGACTCTCTCTGTCACTCTCTATCACTCTCAGGCACTCTCTATCACTGTCTGACACTCACTGACACTCTCTGTCACTCTCTGACACTCTCTACCATTCTCTACCACTCTCTGACACTCTCTGACACTCTCTGACACTCTCAGACACTCTCTATCACTCTCTATCACTCTCTGACACACTCTGACTGTCTCTGACACTCTCTATCACTCTCTGACACTCTATACCACTTTTTGACACTCTCAGACACTCTCCATCGCTCTCTGACACTCTCTATCACTCACTGACACTCTCTGACACACTCTGCCACTCTCAGACACTCTCTATCACTCACTATCACTCTCTGACACACTCTGACAATCTCTGACACTCTCAGACACTCTCTGACACTCTCTAAACACTCTCTGACCCTCTCAGACACTCTCTATCACTCTGTGACACTCTCTGACATTCTCAGACACTCTCAATCACTCACTGACTCTCTCAGACACTCTCAGACACTCTCTATCACTCTCTCTAACTCACTGACTCTCTCAGACACTCTCAGACACTCTCTCTGACTCTCTGACACTCTCTGAAACTCTCTGACACACTCACACTCTCTCTGACACTCTCTGTCACTCTCTGTCACTCTCTGTCACTCTCTGTCACTCTCTGTCACTCTCTGACACTCTGACACTCTCTGACACACTCTGAAACACTCTCTCGCTCTCTGACATTCTCTGACACACTCTGACACTCTCTGACACTGTCAGACACTCTCTATCACTCTCAATCACTCTCTGACACACTCTGACACAATCTGACAATCTCTGACTATCTCAGACACTCTCGACCTTTCTCTGACACTGACTGACACCCTCAGATACTCTCTGTCACTCTCAGACACTCTCAGGCGCTCTCTATCACTCTCTGACACTTTCTATCACTCTCTGACACTCTCTGACACACTCTGAAACTCTCTGACACTCTCTATCACTCTCTTTCACTCTCTGACACAATTTGACACTCTCGATCACTCTCTGACACTCTCAGCCACTCTCTGACACTCTCAGACGCTCTCAGACACTCTCTATCACTCTATATCACTCTCTGACACTATCTATCACTCTATGAAACTCTCTGACACACTCCATCACTCTCTCTCACTCTCTGGCACACTCTGACTCACTCTGACCCTCTCTGACACACTCTGACACACTCAGACACTCTCTATCACTGTCTATCACTCTCCAACACTCTCTGACACTCACTGACACTCTCAGACACGCGCTGTCACTCTCTGACACTCTCAGACACGCTCTATCACTCTCTATCACTCTCTGACACTCTCTGACATTCTCAGAAACTCTCTATCACTCTCTATCACTCGCTGACACTCTCAGACACTCTCAGACACTCTCTATCACTCTCTGACACTCACTGAAACTCTCAGACACTCTCTGTATCTCTCAGACACTCTCAGACACTCTCTCACACTCTCTGACACTCTCTGAAACTCTCTGACACACTCACACTCTCTCTGACACTCTCTATCACTCTCTGACACTTTCTGACACACTCTGACACTCTCTGACAATCTCTATCACTCTCTGACTCTCTCTGACACTCTGTGACACACTCTGACACACTCTATCGCTCTCTGACATTCTCTGACACACCCTGACACTTTCTGACACTCTCAGACACTCTCAGACACTCTCTATCACTCTATATCACTCTCTGACACTATCTGTCACTCTATGAAACTCTCTGACACACTCCATCACTCTCTCTCACTCTCTGGCACTCTCTGACTCACTCTGACCCTCTCTGACACACTCTGACACACTCAGACACTCTCTATCACTGTCTATCACTCTCCATCACTCTCTGACACTCTCTGACACACTCTGACACTCTCTGACACTCTCAGACAATCTCTATCACTCTATCACTCTCTGACGCACTCTGACTGTCTCAGACACTCTCTGACACTCTCTATCACTCTCTGACACTCTCTATCACTTTCTGACACTCTCAGAATCTATCTATCACTCTCTGACACTCTCTATCACTCACTGACACTCTCTGACACACTCTGACACTCTCAGAATATCTCAGACACTCTCTGTCACTCTCTATCATTCTCTGACACACTCTGACAATCTCTGACAATCTCAGACACTCTCAGACACACTCTAAACACTCTCTGACACTCACTGACACTCACAGACACGCGCTGTCACTCTCTGACACTCTCAGACACGCACTATCACTCTCTATCACTCTCTGACACTCTCCGACATTCTCAGAAACTCTCTATCACTCTCTATCACTCGCTGACACTTTCAGACACTCTCAGACACTCTCTATCACTCTCTGACACACTCTGACACTCTCTGACACTCTCAGACACTCTCTATCACTCTCTGATGCACTCTGACTGTCTCTGACACTCTCTGACACGCTCTGACACTCTCTATCACTCTCTGACACTCTCTATCACTTTCTGACACTCTCAGACTCTATCTATCACTCTCTGACACTCTCTATCACTCACTGACACTCTCTGACACACTCTGACACTCTCTGACATTCTCAGAAACTCTCTATCACTCTCTATCACTCGCTGACACTCTCAGACACTCTCAGACACTCTCTATCACTCTCTGAAACTCACTGAAACTCTCAGACACTCTCTGTATCTTTCAGACACTCTCAGACCCTCTCTCACACTCTCTGACACTCTCTGAAACTCTCTGACACACTCACACTGTCTCTGACACTCTCTATCACTCTCTGACACTCTCTGACACACTCTGACACTCTCTGACAATCTCTATCACTCTCTGACTCTCTCTGACACTCTGTGACACACTCTGACACACTCTATCGCTCTCTGACATTCTCTGACACACTCTGACACTGACTGACACCCTCAGACACTCTCTGTCACTCTCAGAGACTCTCAGACACTCTATATCACTCTCTGACACTCTCTGACACACTCTGACACTCTCAGACACTCTCCATCACTCGCTGTCACTCTCTGACACACTCTGACACTTTCTGACACTCTCAGACACTCTCAGACACTCTCTATCACTCACTATGCCTCTCTGTTACTCTCTGACACACTCTGACACTCTCTGACAATCTCTGACACTCTCGGACACACTCTGACACTCCCTGACACTCTCTATCACTCTGTGACATACTCTGTCACTCACAGACACTCTCAGACACACTCGATATCTCTCTGACTTTCTCTATCACTCTCTGACACTCTCTGATACTCAAATACACTCTCTATCGCTCTCTGACACTCTCTGACACTCTCTATAAATCTCTGACACTCTCAGACACTCTCTAACACTCACTGACACTCTCTATCACTCTCTGACACACTCTGACACTCTCAGACACTTTCTATCACTCTCTATCACTCTCTGACACACTCTGACACTCTCAGACACTTTCTATCACTCTCTATCACTCTCTGTCACACTCTGACACTCTCAGACACTTTCTATCACTCTCTATCACTCTCTGACACACTCTGACACTTTCTGACACTCTCAGACACTCTCTATCACTCTCTATCCCTCTCTGTTACTCTCTGACACACACTGACACTCTCTGACACTCTCTGACACTCTCTGACACTCTCTGACACACTCTGACAATCTCTGACGCTCTCTATCACTCTCTGACATACTCTGTCACTCACAGACACTCTCAGACACTCTCGATCACTCTCTGAAATTCTCTATCACTCTCTGACACTCAAAGATTCTCTCTATCACCCTCTATCTCTCTCTATCACTCTCTGACACTCTCGGACACTCTCTATCACTCTCTGACACTCTCTGACAGTCTCTGACACTCTCAGACACTCTCTATGACACTCAGACACTCACTATCACTGTCAGACACTCTCTATCACTCTCTGACATTCTCTGAAAATCTCAGACACTCTCTATCACTCTCTGACACTCTCAGACACACTCTGACACTTTCTGACACTCTCAGACACTCTCTCTCACTCTCTATCAAACTCTGACACACGCTGACAGTCTCTGACACTCTCTGACACTCTCTATCACTCTCCATCACTCGCTGTTACTCTCTGACACACTCTGACATTCTCTGACACTCTCTGACACACTCTGACAATCTCTGAAACTTTCTATCACTCTCTGACACGCTCTATCACTCTCTGACACTCTCAGACACACTCTATCAATCTCTGACACTCTCAGACACTCTCTATCACTCACTGACACTCTCTATCACTCTCTGACACTCTCTGACACACTCTCAGACACTCTCAGACACTCTCTATCACTCTCCATCACTCTCTGACACACTCTGACACTTTCTGACACTCTCAGACTCTCTCTATCACTCTCTGTTACTCTCTGACGCACTCTGACACTCTCTGACACTCTCTGACACTCTCAGACACTCTCTATCACTCTCCATCACTCTCTGACACACTCTGTCACTTTCTGACATTCTCAGACACTCTCTATCACTCTCTATCCCTCTCTGTTACTCTCTGACACACTCTGACACTGTCTGACACTCTCTGACACACTCTGACACTCTCTGACACTCAAAGACACTCTCTGTCACACTCCATCACTCTCTATCACTCTCTGACACTCTCTGACACTCTCTATGACACTCAGACACTCACTATCACTGTCAGACACTCTCTATCACTCTCTGACATTCTCTGAAAATCTCAGACACTCTCTATCTCTCTCTGACACTCTCAGACACTCACTATAACTCTCTGACAAATCCTATCACTCTCTATCACTCTCTGACACACTCTGACACTTTCTGACACTCTCAGACACTCTCTCTCACTCTCTATCAAACTCTGACACACGCTGACAGTCTCTGACACTCTCTGACACTCTCTATCACTCTCCATCACTCGCTGTTACTCTCTGACACACTCTGACATTCTCTGACACTCTCTGACACACTCTGACAATCTCTGAATCTTTCTATCACTCTCTGACACGCTCTATCACTCTCTGACACTCTCAGACACACTCTATCAATCTCTGACACGTTCAGACACTCTCTATCACTCACTGACACTCTCTATCACTCTCTGACACTCTCTGACACACTCTGACACTCTCAGACACTCACTATCACTCTCCATCACTCTCTGACACACTCTGACACTTCCTGACACTCTCAGACACTCTCTATCACTCTCTATCCCTCTCTGTTACTCTCTGACACACTCTGACACTCTCAGACACTCGCTATCATTCTCTGTTACTCTCTGACACACTCTGACGCTCTCTGACACTCTCTGACACTCTCAGACACTCTCTATCACTCTCCATCACTCTCTGACACACTCTGACACTTTCTGACACTCTCAGACACTCTCTATCACTCTCTATCCCTCTCTGTTACTCTCTGACACACTCTGACACTCTCAGACACTCTATCACTCTCTATCCCTCTCTGTTACTCTCTGACACACTCTGACACTCTCAGACACTCTCTATCATTCTCTGTTACACTCTGACACACTCTGACACACTCTGACACTCTCTGACACTCTCTGACACACTCTGACACTCTCTGATACTCTATATCACTCTCTGACATACTCTGTCACTCACAGACACTCTCAGACACACTCGATCACTCTCTGACTTTCTCTATCAATCTCTGACACACAAAGACACACTCTGTCACACTCTATCACTCTCTATAACTCTCTGACACTCTCGGACACTCTCTATCACTCTCTGACACTCTCTGACTCTCTCTGACTCTCTCAGACACTCTCTGACACTTTATATCACTCTCTATCACTCTCTGACACTCTCTGACACACTCTGACACTCTCAGACAGTCTCTATCACTCTCTATCACTCTCTGACACACTCTGACACTTTCTGGCACTCTCAGACACTCTCTATCACTCTCTATCCCTCTCTGTTACTCTCTGACACACTCTGACACTCTATGACATACTCTGTCACTCACAGACACTCTCAGACACTCTCGATCACTCTCAGACACTCTCGATCACTCTCTGACATTCTCTATCACTCTCTGACACTCTCTGAAACTCAAAGACACTCTCTATCACACTCTATCACTCTCTATCACTCTCTGACACTCTCGGACACTCTCTATCACTCTCTGACACTCTCTGACAGTCTCTGACACGCTCAGACACTCTCTATGACTCTCAGACACTCACTATCACTGTCAGACACTCTCTATCACTCTCTGACACTCTCAGACACACTCTATCACTCTCTGACACGTTCTATCATTCTCTATCACTCTCTGAAACACTCTGACACTTTCTTACACTCTCAGACACTCTCTCTCACTCTCTATCAAACTCTGACACACTCTGACAGTCTCTGACACTCTCTGACACTCTCTATCACTCTCTATCACTCTCTGTTACTCTCTGACACACTCTGACATTCTCTGACACTCTCTGACACAATCTGACAATCTCTGAAACTTTCTATCACTCTCTGACACTCTCTATCACTCTCTGACACTCTCAGACACTCTCTATCAAACTCTGACACTCTCAGACACTCTCTATCAATCTCTGACACTCTCAGACACTCTCTATCACTCACTGACACTCTCTGACACACTCTGAGACTCTCAGAAACGCTCTATCACTCTCGATCACTCTCTGACACACTCTGACACTTTCTGACACTCTCAGACACTCTCTCTCACTCTCTATCCCTCTCTGTTACTCTCTGACACACTCTGACACTCTCTGACACTCTCTGACACTTTCTGACACTGTCTGACACACTCTGACACTCTCTGACACTCTCTATCACTCTCTGACATACTCTGTCACTCACAGACACTCTCAGACACACTCGATCGATCACTCTCTGACTTTCTCTATCACTCTCTGACACTCAAAGACACTCTCTATCACACTGTATCACTCTCTATCACACTCTGACACTCTCGGACACTATCACTCTCTGACACTCTCTGACTCTCTCTGACTCTCTCAGACACTCTCTGAAACTTTCTATCACTCTCTGGGACTTTCTGACAATCTCTGACACTCTCAGACACTCTATTTCACTCTCTATCCCTCTATGACACTCCCTATCACTCCCTAACACTCTCAGATTCTCTATGACACTCTCCATCACTCTCTGACACTGTCAGACACTCTCTGACACTCTCAGACACTCTCTGACTCTCTCAGACACTCTCAGACACTCTCTATCACTCTATATCACTCTCTGACACTATCAATCACTCTCCATCACTCTCTGACACTCTCCATCACTCTCTATCACTCTCTGACACACTCTGACACACTCAGACACTCTCTATTACTCTCTATCAATGTCTATCACTCTCTATCACTCTCGATCACTCTCTATCACTCTCTGACACACTCTGACACTCTCTGACACTCTCAGACACTCTCTATCACTCTCTATCACTCTCTGAAACACTCTGACTCTCTCTGACACGCTCTATCACTCTCTATCACTCTCTGACACACTCTGACTCTCTCTGACACTCTATGACACTCTCTATCACTCTCTGACACGCTCTATCACTTTCTGACACTCTCAGACACTCTCTATCACTCTCTATCACTCACTGACACTCTCTGACACACTCTGACACACTCTGACACTCTCTGACACTCTCAGACACTCTCTATCACTCTCTATCACTGTCTATCACTCTCTATCACTCTCTGACACACTCTGACACTCTCAGACACTCTCAGACACTCTCTATCACTCTCTATCACTCTCTGACACACTCTGACAATCTCTGACACTCTCAGACACTCTCTATCACTCTCTGACACTCACTGACACTCTCAGACACGCTCTGCCACTCTCCGATACTCTCAGACACTCTCTATCACTCTCTGACATTCTCAGAAACTGTCTATCACTCTCTATCACTCGCTGACACTCTAAGACACTCTCAGACACTCTCTATCACTCTCTATCACTCGCTGACACTCTCAGACACTCTCAGACACTCTCTGTCACTCTCTGATGCTCTCTGACACTCTCTGACACTCTCTATCACTCTCTGACAATCTCTGACACTCTCTGACACACTTTGACACTCTCTATCACTCTCTGACACTTTCTATCACTCTCTATCACTCTCTGACACTCTCTGACACTCTCTATCACACTCTATCACTCTCTATCACTCTCTGACACTCTCGGACACTCTATCACTCTCTGACACTCTCTGACTCTCTCAGACACTCTCTGACACTTTATATCAATCTCTGAACCTCTCAGACACTCTCTGACAATTTCTATCACACTCTGACACTCTCTGACACTCTCAGATAATCTCAGACAGTCTCAGACACTTTATATCACTCTCTATCCCTCTATGACAGTCCCGATAACTCCCTAACACTCTCAGATTCTCTATGACACTCTCTTTCACTCTCCATCACTCTCTGACACTGTCAGACACTCTCTGACACTCTCAGACACTCTCCATCACTCTCTATCACTCTCTATCACTCTCTGGCACTCTCTGACATTCTCAGAAACTCTCTGTCACTCTCTATCACTCGCTGACACTCTCAGACACTCTCAGACACTCTCTATCACTCTCTATCACTCGTTGACACTCTCAGACACTCTCAGACACTCTCTATCACTCTCTGACACTCTCTGAAACTCTCTGACACACTCACACTCTCTCTGACTCTCTCTATCACTCTCTGACACTCTCTGACACACTCTGACACTCTCTGACACACTCTATCGCTCTCTGACATTCTCTGACATACTCTGACACTCTCTGACACTGTCAGACACTCTCTATCACTCTCCATCACTCTCTGACACACTCTGACACAATCTGACAATCTCTGACACTCTCAGACACTCTCTATCACTCTCTGACACTGACTGACACCCTCAGACACTCTCTGTCACTCTCAGACACTCTCAGACACTCTCTATCACTCTCTGACACTTTCTATCACTATCTGACACTCTCTGACACACTCTGAAATTCTCTGACACTCTCCATCACTCTCTATCACTCTCTGACACAATTTGACACTCTCTATCTCTCTCTGACACTCTCAGACACTCTCTATCACTCTGCGACACCCTCAGACACTCTCTATCACTCTCTGACACTCTCTGACACACTCTGACACTCTCTGACACTCTCAGACACTCTCAGACACTCGCTATCACTCTCTGACACTCTCTATCACTCTCTATCACTCTCTGACAGTCTCCGACACTCTCAGACACTCTCTATCACTCTCTGACACTCTCAGACACTCTCTATCACTCTCTGACACTTTCTATCACTCTCTATCACTCTCTGATAACCTCTGACACTTTCTGACTCTCTCAGACACTCTCTCTCACTCTCTATCAAACTCTGACACACTCTGACACTCTCTATCACTCTCTGTCACTCTCTGTTGCTCTCTGACACACTCTGACACTCTCAGAAACTCTCTATCAATCTCTGACACTCTCAGACAGTCTGTATCACTCACTAACAGTCTCTATCACTCTCTGACGCTCTCTGACACACTCTGACACTCTCTGACAATCTCTATCACTCTCTGACTCACTCTGACACTCTCTGACAATCTCTATCACTCTCTGACACTCTCCGACTCTCTCTGACACACTCTGACAAACTCTATCGCTCTCTGACATTCTCTGACATACTCTGACACTCTCTGACAATCTCTATCACTCTCTGACACACTCTGACACTCTCTGACAATCTCTATCACTCTCTGACACTCTCCGACACTCTCTGACACACTCTGACAAACTCCATCACTCTCTGACACTCTCTGACACACTTTGACACTCTCTATCACTCTCTGACACTTTCTATCACTCTCTATCACTCTCTGACACTCTCTGACACTCTCTATCACACTCTATCACTCTCTATCACTCTCTGACACTCTCGGACACTCTATCACTCTCTGACACTCTCTGACTCTCTCAGACACTCTCTGACACTTTATATCAATCTCTGAACCTCTCAGACACTCTCTGACAATTTCTATCACACTCTGACACTCTCTGACACTCTCAGATAATCTCAGACAGTCTCAGACACTTTATATCACTCTCTACCCCTCTATGACAGTCCCGATAACTCCCTAACACTCTCAGATTCTCTATGACACTCTCTTTCACTCTCCATCACTCTCTGACACTGTCAGACACTCTCTGACACTCTCAGACACTCTCCATCACTCTCTATCACTCTCTATCACTCTCTGGCACTCTCTGACATTCTCAGAAACTCTCTGTCACTCTCTATCACTCGCTGACACTCTCAGACACTCTCAGACACTCTCTATCACTCTCTATCACTCGTTGACACTCTCAGACACTCTCAGACACTCTCTATCACTCTCTGACACTCTCTGAAACTCTCTGACACACTCACACTCTCTCTGACTCTCTCTATCACTCTCTGACACTCTCTGACACACTCTGACACTCTCTGACACACTCTATCGCTCTCTGACATTCTCTGACATACTCTGACACTCTCTGACACTGTCAGACACTCTCTATCACTCTCCATCACTCTCTGACACACTCTGACACAATCTGACAATCTCTGACACTCTCAGACACTCTCTATCACTCTCTGACACTGACTGACACCCTCAGACACTCTCTGTCACTCTCAGACACTCTCAGACACTCTCTATCACTCTCTGACACTTTCTATCACTATCTGACACTCTCTGACACACTCTGAAATTCTCTGACACTCTCCATCACTCTCTATCACTCTCTGACACAATTTGACACTCTCTATCTCTCTCTGACACTCTCAGACACTCTCTATCACTCTGCGACACCCTCAGACACTCTCTATCACTCTCTGACACTCTCTGACACACTCTGACACTCTCTGACACTCTCAGACACTCTCAGACACTCGCTATCACTCTCTGACACTCTCTATCACTCTCTATCACTCTCTGACAGTCTCCGACACTCTCAGACACTCTCTATCACTCTCTGACACTCTCAGACACTCTCTATCACTCTCTGACACTTTCTATCACTCTCTATCACTCTCTGATAACCTCTGACACTTTCTGACTCTCTCAGACACTCTCTCTCACTCTCTATCAAACTCTGACACACTCTGACACTCTCTATCACTCTCTGTCACTCTCTGTTGCTCTCTGACACACTCTGACACTCTCAGAAACTCTCTATCAATCTCTGACACTCTCAGACAGTCTGTATCACTCACTAACAGTCTCTATCACTCTCTGACGCTCTCTGACACACTCTGACACTCTCTGACAATCTCTATCACTCTCTGACTCACTCTGACACTCTCTGACAATCTCTATCACTCTCTGACACTCTCCGACACTCTCTGACACACTCTGACAAACTCTATCGCTCTCTGACATTCTCTGACATACTCTGACACTCTCTGACAATCTCTATCACTCTCTGACACACTCTGACACTCTCTGACAATCTCTATCACTCTCTGACACTCTCCGACACTCTCTGACACACTCTGACAAACTCCATCACTCTCTGACACACTCTGACACAATCTGACAATCTCTGACACTCTCAGACACTCTCTATCACTCTCTGACACTGACTGACACCCTCAGACACTCTCTGTCACTCTCAGACACTTTCTATCACTATCTGACACTCTCTGACACACTCTGAAACTCTCTGACACTCTCCATCACTCTCTATCACTCTCTGACACAATTTGACACTCTCTATCTCTCTCTGACACTCTCAGACACTCTCTATCACTCTACGATACTCTCAGACACTCTCTATCACTCTCTGACACTCTCTGACACACTCTGACACTCTCTGACACTCTCAGACACTCGCTATCACTCTCTGACACTCTCTATCACTCTCTAACACTCTCTGACAGTCTCTGACACTCTCAGACACTCTATCACTCTCAGACACTCTCTATCACTCTCTGACATTCTCTGAAACTCTCAGACACTCTCTGACACTCTCTGACACTCTCAGACACTCTCTGTCACTCTCTATCACTCTCTGACACACTCTGACTGTCTCTGACACTCTCTGACACTCTCTATCACTCTCTGACACTCTCTCTCACTATTTGACATTCTCAGACACTCTCTATCGCTCTCTGACACTCTCTATCACTCACTGACACTCTCTGACACACTCTGACACTCTCAGACACTCTCTATCACTCTCAGACACTCTCTATCACTCTGACACTCTCAGACACTCTCTATCACTCTCTGACACTTTCGATCACTCTCTGATAACCTCTGACACTTTCTGACACTCTCAGACACTCTCTCTCACTCTCTATCAAACTCTGACACACTCTGGCACTCTCTATCACTCTCTGTCACTCTCTGTTGCTCTCTGACACACTCTGACACTCTCAGAAACTCTCTATCAATCTCTGACACTCTCAGACAGTCTCTATCACTCACTGACACTCTCTATCACTCTCTGACACTCTCTATCACTCTCTGACATACTCTGTCACTCACAGACACTCTCAGACACTCTCGATAACTCTCTGATATTCTCTATCACTCTCTGACACTCTGTGACACTCTCTATCACACTCTATCACCCTGTATCACTCTCTGACAGTCTCTGACACTCTCAGACACTCTCTATCACTCTCAGACACTCTGTATCACTCTCTGACATTCTCTGAAACTCTCAGACACTCTCTATCACTCTCTGACACTCTCAGATAATCTCAGACAATCTCAGACACTTTCTATCACTCTCTGACACTATCTATCACTCTTTGAAACTCTCTGACACTCTCCATCACTCTCTATCACACTCTGGCACACTCTGACTCACTCTGACCCTCTCTGACACGATCTGACACTCTCTGACACACTCTGACACTCTCTATCACTCTCCATCACTGTCTATCACACTCTATCACTCTATATCACTCTCTGACACACTCTGACACTCTCTGACACTCTCAGACACTCTCTGTCACTCTCTATCACTCTCTGACACACTCTGACTGTCTCTGACACTCTCTGACACTCTCTATCACTCTCTGACACTCTCTCTCACTATTTGACATTCTCAGACACTCTCTATCGCTCTCTGACACTCTCTATCACTCACTGACACTCTCTGACACACTCTGACACTCTCAGACACTCTCTATCACTCACTATCACTCTCTGACACACTCTGACAATCTCTGACACTCTCAGACACTCTCAGACACTCTCTAAACACTCTCTGACACTCACTGACACTCTCAGACACGCTCTGTCACTATCTGACACTCTCAGACACTCTCTATCACTCTGTGACACTCTCTGACATTCTCAGACACTCTCTATCACTCTCCATCACTCACTGACACTCTCAGACACTGTCAGACACCCTCTAAACACTCTCAGACACTCACTGACACTCTCAGACACGCTCTGTCACTCTCTGACACTCTCAGACACTCTCTATCACTCACTGACACTCTCAGACACCCTCAGACACTCTCTGTCACTCTCTATCACTCGCTGACACTCTCAGACACTCTCTATCACTCTCTGACACTCACTAAAACTCTCAGACACTCTCTGTCTCTCTCAGACACTCTCAGACACTCTCTCTCACTCTCTGACACTCTCTGAAACTCTCTGACACACTCACACTCTCTCTGACACTCTCTATCAATCTCTGACACTCTCTGACACTCTCTGACACACTCTGACACACTTTATCGCTCTCCGACATCCTCTGACACACTCTGACACTCTCTGACACTGTCAGACACTCTCTATCACTCTCCATCACTCTCTGACACACTCTGACACAATCTGACAATCTCTGACTATCTCAGACACTCTCTATCTTTCTCTGACACTGACTGACACGCTCAGACACTCTCTGTCACTCTCAGACACTCTCAGGCACTCTCTATCACTCTCTGACACTTTCTATCACTCTCTGACACTCTCTGACACAATTTGACACACTCTATCACTCTCTGACACTCTCAGCCACTCTCTATCACTTTCTGATACACTCTGACACTCTCTGACACTCTCAGACACTCGCTATCACTCTCTATCACTCTCTGACACGCTCAATCACTCTCTATCACTCTCTGACAGTGTCTGACACTCTCAGACACTCTCTATCACTCTCAGACACTCTCCATCACTCTCAGACACTCTCTATCACTCTCTGACACTCTCTATCGCTCTCTGACACTTTCTATCACTCTCTATTACTCTCTGACACACTCTGACACTTTCTGACAATCTCAGACGCTCTCTCTCACTCTCTATCAAACTCTGACACACACTGACAGTCTCTGACACTCTCTGACACTCTCTATCACTCTCTATCCCTCTCTGTTACTCTCTGACACACTCTGACATTCTTTAACACTCTCTGACACACTCTGACAATCTCTGACACTTCCTATCACTCTCTGACACTCTCTATCACTCTCTGACACTCTCAGACACTCTCTATCAATCTCTGACACTCTCAGACACACTCTATCACTCATTGACACTCTCGATCACTCTCTGACACTCTCTGACACACACTGACACTCTCTGACACTCTCAGACACTCTCTATCACCCTCTATCACTCTCTGACACTCTCTGACACTCTCTGACAATCTCTGACACTCTCTATCACACTCTATCACTCTCTATCACTCTCTATCACTCTCTGACACTCTCGGACACACTCTATCACTCTCTGACACTCTCTGACTCTCGCTGACTCTCTCGGACTCTCTCTGACACTTGATAACACTCTCTGACTCTCTCTGACACACTCTGACAATCTCTGACACTCACAGACACTCTCAGACACTCTCGATAACTCTCTGATATTCTCTATCACTCTCTGGCACTCTCTGACACTCTCTGTCACACTCTATCACCCTGTATCACTCTCTGACAGTCTCTGACACTCTCAGACACTCTCTATCACTCTCAGACACTCTCTATCACTCTCAGACACTCTGTATCACTCTCTGACATTCTCTGAAACTCTCAGACACTCTCTATCACTCTCTGACACTTTCAGACACTCTCAGACACTCTCTATCACTCTCTGACACTTTATATCACTCTCTGAATCTCTCAGACTCCCTCTGACACTTTCTATCACACTCTGACACTCTCTGACACTCTCAGATAATCTTAGACAATCTCAGACACTTTCTATCACTCTCTGACACTGTCTGACAGTCTCTGACACTCTCAGACACTCTCTTTCACTCTCTATCCTTCTATGACACTCCCTATCACTCCCTAACACTCTCAGATTCTCTATGACACTCTCTTTCACTCTCCATCACTCTCTGACACTGTCAGGCACTCTCTGACGCTCTCAGACTCTCACTGACTCTCTCACTCTCAGACACTCTCTATCAATCTATATCACTCTCTGACACTATCTATCACTCTTTGAAACTCTCTGACACTCTCCATCACTCTCTATCACACTCTGGCACACTCTGACTCACTCTGACCCTCTCTGACACGATCTGACACTCTCTGACACACTCTGACACTCTCTATCACAATCCATCACTGTCTATCACTCTCTATCACTCTCTATCACTCTCTGACACACTCTGACACTCTCTGACACTCTCAGACACTCTCTGTCACTCTCTATCACTCTCTGACACACTCTGACTGTCTCTGACACTCTCTGACACTCTCTATCACTCTCTGACACTCTCTCTCACTATTTGACATTCTCAGACACTCTCTATCGCTCTCTGACACTCTCCATCACTCACTGACACTCTGTGACACACTCTGACACTCTCAGACACTCTCTATCACTCACTATTACTCTCTGACACACTCTGACAATCTCTGACACTCTCAGACACTCTCAGACACTCTCAGACACTCTCTAAACACTCTCTGACACTCACTGACACTCTCAGACACGCTCTGTCACTATCTGACACTCTCAGACACTCTCTATCACTCTCTGACACTCTCTGACATTCTCAGACACTCTCTATCACTCTCCATCACTCACTGACACTCTCAGACACTGTCAGACACCCTCTAAACACTCTCTGACACTCACTGACACTCTCAGACACGCTCTGTCACTCTCTGACACTCTCAGACACTCTATCACTCACTGACACTCTCAGACACTCTCAGACACTCCCTATCACTCTCTATCACTCGATGACACTCTCAGACACTCTCTATCACTCTCTGACACTCACTAAAACTCTCAGACACTCTCTGTCTCTCTCAGACACTCTCAGACACTCTCTCTCACTCTCTGACACTCTCTGAAACTCTCTGACACACTCACACTCTCTCTGACACTCTCTATCAATCTCTGACACTCTCTGACACTCTCTGACACACTCTGACACACTCTATCGCTCTCCGACATCCTCTGACACACTCTGACACTCTCTGACACTGTCAGACACTCTCTATCACTCTCCATCACTCTCTGACACACTCTGACACAATCTGACAATCTCTGACTATCTCAGACACTCTCTATCTTTCTCTGACACTGACTGACACCCTCAGACACTCTCTGTCACTCTCTGTCACTCTCAGACACTCTCAGGCACTCTCTATCACTCTCTGACACTTTCTATCACTCTCTGACACAATTTGACACACTCTATCACTCTCTGACACTCTCTGACACTCTCTATCACTCTCTGACAGTGTCTGACACTCTCAGACACTCTCTATCACTCTCAGACACTCTCCATCACTCTCAGACACTCTCTATCACTCTCTGACACTCTCTATCGCTCTCTGACACTTTCTATCACTCTCTATCACTCTCTGACACACTCTGACACTTTCTGTCAAAATCAGACGCTCTCTCTCACTCTCTATCAAACTCTGACACACTCTGACAGTCTCTGACACTCTCTGACACTCTCTGTCACTCTGTATCACTCTCTGTTACTCTCTGACACACTCTGACATTCTTTAACACTCTCTGACACACTCTGACAATCTCTGACACTTCCTATCACTCTCTGACACTCTCTATCACTCTCTGACACTCTCAGACACTCTCTATCAATCTCTGACACTCTCAGACACACTCTATCACTCACTGACACTCTCTATCACTCTCTGACACTCTCTGACACACACTGACACTCTCTGACACTCTCAGACACTCTCTATCACCCTCTATCACTCTCTGACACTCTCTGACACTCTCTGACAATCTCTGACACTCTCTATCACACTCTATCACTCTCTATCACTCTCTGACACTCTCGGACACACTCTATCACTCTCTGACACTCTCTGACTCTCGCTGACTCTCTCGGACTCTCTCTGACACTTTATAACACTCTCTGAATCTCTCAGACACTCTCTGACACTTTCTATCACACTCTGACACGCTCAGATAATCTCAGACAGTCTCAGACACTTTCTATCACTCTCTGACACTGTCTGACAATCTCTGACACTCTCAGACACTCTCTTTCACTCTCTATCCCTCCATGACACTCCCTATCACTCACTAACACTCTCAGATTCTCTCTGACACTCTCTTTCACTCTCCATCACTCTCTGACACTGTCAGACACTCTCTGACACTCTCAGACACTCTCTGACTCTCTCAGACACTCTCTGACACTCTCTGACACACTCTGACACACTCTATCGCTCTCTGACATGCTCTGACACACTCTGACACTCATTGACACTGTCAGACACTCTCTATCAATCTGCATCACTCTCTGACACACTCTGACACAGTCTGACAATCTCTGACACTCTCAGAAACTCTCTATCACCCTCTGACACTGACTGACACCCTCAGACACTATCTGTCACTCTCAGACACTCTCAGACACTCTCTAACAGTCTCTGACACTTTCTATCACTCTCTGACACTCTCTGACACTCTCTGACACACTCTGACACTCTCTGACACTCTCAGACTCTCTCTATCACTCTCTATCTCTCTCTGACACACTCTGACTGTCTCTGACACACTCTGACACTCTCTGACACTCTCAGACACTCTATTTCACTCTCTATCCCTCCATGACACTCCCTATCACTCACTAACACTCTCAGATTCTCTATGACACTCTCTTTCACTCTCCATCACTCTCTGACACTGTCAGACACTCTCTGACACTCTCAGACACTCTCTGACTCTCTCAGACACTCTCAGACACTCTCAGACACTCTCTATCACTCTACATCACTCTCTGACACTATTTATCACTCTATGAAACTCTCTGACACTCTGCATCACTCTCTATCACTCTCTGGCACACTCTGAATCACTCTGACACGATCTGACACTCACTGACACACTCTGGCACACTCAGACACTCTCTATCACTCTCTATCACTGTCTATCAATCTCTATCACTCTCTATCACTCACTGACACAGTCTGACACAGTCTGACACTCTCTGACACTCTCAGACACTCTCTATCACTCTCTATCTCTCTCTGACACACTCTGACTGTCTCTGACACTCTCTGACACTCTCTATCACTCTCTGACACGCTCTATCACTTTCTGACACTATCTATCATTCACTGACACTCTCTGACACACTCTGACACTCTCTGACATACTCTGTCACTCACAGACACTCTCAGACACTCTCGATCACTCTCTGACATTCTCTATCACTCTCTGACACTCTCAGACACTCTCAGACACTCTCAGACACTCTCTAAACACTCTCTGACACTCACTGACACTCTCAGACACGCTCTGTCACTATCTGACACTCTCAGACACTCTCTATCACTCTCTGACACTCTCTGACATTCTCAGACACTCTCTATCACTCTCCATCACTCACTGACACTCTCAGACACTGTCAGACACCCTCTAAACACTCTCTGACACTCACTGACACTCTCAGACACGCTCTGTCACTCTCTGACACTCTCAGACACTCTCTATCACTCACTGACACTCTCAGACACTCTCAGACACTCCCTATCACTCTCTATCACTCGCTGACACTCTCAGACACTCTCTATCACTCTCTGACACTCACTAAAACTCTCAGACACTCTCTGTCTCTCTCAGACACTCTCAGACACTCTCTCTCACTCTCTGACACTCTCTGACACACTCTGACACACTCTATCGCTCTCCGACATCCTCTGACACACTCTGACACTCTCTGACACTCTCAGACACTCTCTTTCACTCTCTATCCTTCTATGACACTCCCTATCACTCCCTAACACTCTCAGATTCTCTATGACACTCTCTTTCACTCTCCATCACTCTCTGACACTGTCAGGCACTCTCTGACGCTCTCAGACTCTCACTGACTCTCTCACTCTCAGACACTCTCTATCAATCTATAACACTCTCTGACACTATCTATCACTCTTTGAAACTCTCTGACACTCTCCATCACTCTCTATCACACTCTGGCACACTCTGACTCACTCTGACCCTCTCTGACACGATCTGACACTCTCTGACACACTCTGACACTCTCTATCACAATCCATCACTGTCTATCACTCTCTATCACTCTCTATCACTCTCTGACACACTCTGACACTCTCTGACACTCTCAGACACTCTCTGTCACTCTCTATCACTCTCTGACACACTCTGACTGTCTCTGACACTCTCTGACACTCTCTATCACTCTCTGACACTCTCTCTCACTATTTGACATTCTCAGACACTCTCTATCGCTCTCTGACACTCTCCATCACTCACTGACACTCTGTGACACACTCTGACACTCTCAGACACTCTCTATCACTCACTATTACTCTCTGACACACTCTGACAATCTCTGACACTCTCAGACACTCTCAGACACTCTCTAAACACTCTCTGACACTCACTGACACTCTCAGACACGCTCTGTCACTATCTGACACTCTCAGACACTCTCTATCACTCTCTGACACTCTCTGACATTCTCAGACACTCTCTATCACTCTCCATCACTCACTGACACTCTCAGACACTGTCAGACACCCTCTAAACACTCTCTGACACTCACTGACACTCTCAGACACGCTCTGTCACTCTCTGACACTCTCAGACACTCTATCACTCACTGACACTCTCAGACACTCTCAGACACTCCCTATCACTCTCTATCACTCGCTGACACTCTCAGACACTCTCTATCACTTTCTGACACTCACTAAAACTCTCAGACACTCTCTGTCTCTCTCAGACACTCTCAGACACTCTCTCTCACTCTCTGACACTCTCTGAAACTCTCTGACACACTCACACTCTCTCTGACACTCTCTATCAATCTCTGACACTCTCTGACACTCTCTGACACACTCTGACACACTCTATCGCTCTCCGACATCCTCTGACACACTCTGACACTCTCTGACACTGTCAGACACTCTCTATCACTCTCCATCACTCTCTGACACACTCTGACACAATCTGACAATCTCTGACTATCTCAGACACTCTCTATCTTTCTCTGACACTGACTGACACCCTCAGACACTCTCTGTCACTCTCTGTCACTCTCAGACACTCTCAGGCACTCTCTATCACTCTCTGACACTTTCTATCACTCTCTGACACAATTTGACACACTCCATCACTCTCTGACACTCTCTGACACTCTCTATCACTCTCTGACAGTGTCTGACACTCTCAGACACTCTCTATCACTCTCAGACACTCTCCATCACTCTCAGACACTCTCTATCACTCTCTGACACTCTCTATCGCTCTCTGACACTTTCTATCACTCTCTATCACTCTCTGACACACTCTGACACTTTCTGTCAAAATCAGACGCTCTCTCTCACTCTCTATCAAACTCTGACACACTCTGACAGTCTCTGACACTCTCTGACACTCTCTGTCACTCTGTATCACTCTCTGTTACTCTCTGACACACTCTGACATTCTTTAACACTCTCTGACACACTCTGACAATCTCTGACACTTCCTATCACTCTCTGACACTCTCTATCACTCTCTGACACTCTCAGACACTCTCTATCAATCTCTGACACTCTCAGACACACTCTATCACTCACTGACACTCTCTATCACTCTCTGACACTCTCTGACACACACTGACACTCTCTGACACTCTCAGACACTCTCTATCACCCTCTATCACTCTCTGACACTCTCTGACACTCTCTGACAATCTCTGACACTCTCTATCACACTCTATCACTCTCTATCACTCTCTGACACTCTCGGACACACTCTATCACTCTCTGACACTCTCTGACTCTCGCTGACTCTCTCGGACTCTCTCTGACACTTTATAACACTCTCTGAATCTCTCAGACACTCTCTGACACTTTCTATCACACTCTGACACGCTCAGATAATCTCAGACAGTCTCAGACACTTTCTATCACTCTCTGACACTGTCTGACAATCTCTGACACTCTCAGACACTCTCTTTCACTCTCTATCCCTCCATGACACTCCCTATCACTCACTAACACTCTCAGATTCTCTCTGACACTCTCTTTCACTCTCCATCACTCTCTGACACTGTCAGACACTCTCTGACACTCTCAGACACTCTCTGACTCTCTCAGACACTCTCTGACACTCTCTGACACACTCTGACACACTCTATCGCTCTCTGACATGCTCTGACACACTCTGACACTCATTGACACTGTCAGACACTCTCTATCAATCTGCATCACTCTCTGACACACTCTGACACAGTCTGACAATCTCTGACACTCTCAGAAACTCTCTATCACCCTCTGACACTGACTGACACCCTCAGACACTATCTGTCACTCTCAGACACTCTCAGACACTCTCTAACAGTCTCTGACACTTTCTATCACTCTCTGACACTCTCTGACACTCTCTGACACACTCTGACACTCTCTGACACTCTCAGACTCTCTCTATCACTCTCTATCTCTCTCTGACACACTCTGACTGTCTCTGACACACTCTGACACTCTCTGACACTCTCAGACACTCTATTTCACTCTCTATCCCTCCATGACACTCCCTATCACTCACTAACACTCTCAGATTCTCTATGACACTCTCTTTCGCTCTCCATCACTCTCTGACACTGTCAGACACTCTCTGACACTCTCAGACACTCTCTGACTCTCTCAGACACTCTCAGACACTCTCAGACACTCTCTATCACTCTACATCACTCTCTGACACTATTTATCACTCTATGAAACTCTCTGACACTCTGCATCACTCTCTATCACTCTCTGGCACACTCTGAATCACTCTGACACGATCTGACACTCACTGACACACTCTGGCACACTCAGACACTCTCTATCACTCTCTATCACTGTCTATCAATCTCTATCACTCTCTATCACTCACTGACACAGTCTGACACAGTCTGACACTCTCTGACACTCTCAGACACTCTCTATCACTCTCTATCTCTCTCTGACACACTCTGACTGTCTCTGACACTCTCTGACACTCTCTATCACTCTCTGACACGCTCTATCACTTTCTGACACTATCTATCATTCACTGACACTCTCTGACACACTCTGACACTCTCTGACATACTCTGTCACTCACAGACACTCTCAGACACTCTCGATCACTCTCTGACATTCTCTATCACTCTCTGACACTCTCAGACACTCTCAGACACTCTCAGACACTCTCTAAACACTCTCTGACACTCACTGACACTCTCAGACACGCTCTGTCACTATCTGACACTCTCAGACACTCTCTATCACTCTCTGACACTCTCTGACATTCTCAGACACTCTCTATCACTCTCCATCACTCACTGACACTCTCAGACACTGTCAGACACCCTCTAAACACTCTCTGACACTCACTGACACTCTCAGACACGCTCTGTCACTCTCTGACACTCTCAGACACTCTCTATCACTCACTGACACTCTCAGACACTCTCAGACACTCCCTATCACTCTCTATCACTCGCTGACACTCTCAGACACTCTCTATCACTCTCTGACACTCACTAAAACTCTCAGACACTCTCTGTCTCTCTCAGACACTCTCAGACACTCTCTCTCACTCTCAGACACTCTCTAAACACTCTCTGACACTCACTGACACTCTCAGACACACTCTGTCACTATCTGACACTCTCAGACACTCTCTATCACTCTCTGACACTCTCTGACATTCTCAGACACTCTCTATCACTCTCCATCACTCACTGACACTCTCAGACACTGTCAGACACCCTCTAAACACTCTCTGACACTCACTGACACTCTCAGACACGCTCTGTCACTCTCTGACACTCTCAGACACTCTCTATCACTCACTGACACTCTCAGACACTCTCAGACACTCCCTATCACTCTCTATCACTCGCTGACACTCTCAGACACTCTCTATCACTCTCTGACACTCACTAAAACTCTCAGACACTCTCTGTCTCTCTCAGACACTCTCAGACACTCTCTCTCACTCTCTGACACTCTCTGACACACTCTGACACACTCTATCGCTCTCCGACATCCTCTGACACACTCTGACACTCTCTGACACTGTCAGACACTCTCTATCACTCTCCATCACTCTCTGACACACTCTGACACAATCTGACAATCTCTGACTATCTCAGACACTCTCTATCTTTCTCTGACACTGACTGACACCCTCAGACACTCTCTGTCACTCTCTGTCACTCTCAGACACTCTCAGGCACTCTCTATCACTCTCTGACACTTTCTATCACTCTCTGACACAATTTGACACACTCTATCACTCTCTGACACTCTCAGCCATTCTCTATCACTTTCTGACACACTCTGACACTCTCTGACACTCTCTATCACTCTCTGACAGTGTCTGACACTCTCAGACACTCTCTATCACTCTCAGACACTCTCCATCACTCTCAGACACTCTCTATCACTCTCTGACACTCTCTATCGCTCTCTGACACTTTCTATCACTCTCTATCACTCTCTGACACACTCTGACACTTTCTGTCAAAATCAGACGCTCTCTCTCACTCTCTATCAAACTCTGACACACTCTGACAGTCTCTGACACTCTCTGACACTCTCTGTCACTCTGTATCACTCTCTGCTACTCTCTGACACACTCTGACATTCTTTAACACTCTCTGACACACTCTGACAATCTCTGACACTTCCTATCACTCTCTGACACTCTCTATCACTCTCTGACACTCTCAGACACTCTCTATCAATCTCTGACACTCTCAGACACACTCTATCACTCACTGACACTCTCTATCACTCTCTGACACTCTCTGACACACACTGACACTCTCTGACACTCTCAGACACTCTCTATCACCCTCTATCACTCTCTGACACTCTCTGACACTCTCTGACAATCTCTGACACTCTCTATCACACTCTATCACTCTCTATCACTCTCTGACACTCTCGGACACACTCTATCACTCTCTGACACTCTCTGACTCTCGCTGACTCTCTCGGACTCTCTCTGACACTTTATAACACTCTCTGAATCTCTCAGACACTCTCTGACACTTTCTATCACACTCTGACACGCTCAGATAATCTCAGACAGTCTCAGACACTTTCTATCACTCTCTGACACTGTCTGACAATCTCTGACACTCTCAGACACTCTCTTTCACTCTCTATCACTCCATGACACTCCCTATCACTCACTAACACTCTCAGATTCTCTCTGACACTCTCTTTCACTCTCCATCACTCTCTGACACTGTCAGACACTCTCTGACACTCTCAGACACTCTCTGACTCTCTCAGACACTCTCTGACACTCTCTGACACACTCTGACACACTCTATCGCTCTCTGACATGCTCTGATACACTCTGACACTCATTGACACTGTCAGACACTCTCTATCAATCTGCATCACTCTCTGACACACTCTGACACAGTCTGACAATCTCTGACACTCTCAGAAACTCTCTATCACCCTCTGACACTGACTGACACCCTCAGACACTATCTGTCACTCTCAGACACTCTCAGACACTCTCAGACACTCTCTAACAGTCTCTGACACTTTCTATCACTCTCTGACACTCTCTGACACTCTCTGACACACTCTGACACTCTCTGACACTCTCAGACTCTCTCTATCACTCTCTATCTCTCTCTGACACACTCTGACTGTCTCTGACACACTCTGACACTCTCTGACACTCTCAGACACTCTCTTTCACTCTCTATCCCTCCATGACACTCCCTATCACTCACTAACACTCTCAGATTCTCTATGACACTCTCTTTCACTCTCCATCACTCTCTGACACTGTCAGACACTCTCTGACACTCTCAGACACTCTCAGACACTCTCTGACTCTCTCAGACACTCTCAGACACTCTCAGACACTCTCTATCACTCTACATCACTCTCTGACACTATTTATCACTCTATGAAACTCTCTGACACTCTGCATCACTCTCTATCACTCTCTGGCACACTCTGAATCACTCTGACACTCTCTGACACGATCTGACACTCACTGACACACTCTGACACACTCAGACACTCTCTATCACTCTCTATCACTGTCTATCAATCTCTATCACTCTCTATCACTCACTGACACAGTCTGACACAGTCTGACACTCTCTGACACTCTCAGACACTCTCTATCACTCTCTATCTCTCTCTGACACACTCTGACTGTCTCTGACACTCTCTGACACTCTCTATCACTCTCTGACACGCTCTATCACTTTCTGACACTATCTATCATTCACTGACACTCTCTGACACACTCTGACACACTCTGACATACTCTGTCACTCACAGACACTCTCAGACACTCTCGATCACTCTCTGACATTCTCTATCACTCTCTGACACTCTCTGACACTCAAAAAGACACTCTCTATCACACTCTATCACTCTCTATCACTCTCTGACACTCTCTGACAGTCTCTGACACGCTCAGACACACTCTATGACTCTCAGACACTCAATATCACTGTCAGACACTCTCTATCACTCTCTGACATTCTCTGAAACTCTCAGACACTCTCTATCACTCTCTGACACGTTCCATCACTCTCCATCACTCTCTGAAACACTCTGACACTTTCTGACACTCTCAGACACTCTCTCTCACTCTCTATCAAACTCTGACACACTCTGACAGTCTCTGACACTTTCTGACACTCTCTATCACTCACTGTCACTCTCTGTTACTCTCTGACATACTCTGACATTCTCTGACACTCTCTGACACACTCTGACTATCTCAGAAACTTTCTATCACTCTCTGACACTCTCTATCACTCTCTGACACTCTCAGACACTCTCTATCAATCTCTGACACTCTCAGACACTCTCTATCACTCACTGACACTCTCTGACACTCTCTGACACTCTCTGACACTCTCAGACACACTCTATCACACTCTATCACACTCTGACACACTCTGACACTTTCTGACACTCTCAGACACTCTCTATCACTCTCTATCCCTCTCTGTTACTCTCTGACACTCTCTGACACACTCTGACACTCTCTGAAACTCTCTGACACTCTCTGACACTGTCTGACACACTCTGACACTCTCTGACACTCTCTATCACTCTCTGACATACTCTGTCACTCACAGACACTCTCAGACACACTCGATCACTCTCTGACTTTCTCTATCACTCTCTGACACTCAAAAACACTCTCTATCACACTCTATCACTCTCCATCACTCTCTGACACTCTCGGACACTATCACTCTCTGACACTCTCTGACACACTCTGACACTCTCTGACAGTCTCTATCACTCCCTGACACTCTCTATCACTCTCTGACATTCTCTGAAACTCTCAGACACTCTCTATCACTCTCTATCACTCTCTATCACTCTCTGACACTTTATATCAATCTCTGAACCTCTCAGACACTCTCTGACACTTTCTATCACACCCTGACACTCTCTGACACACTCAGATAATCTCAGACAGTCTCAGACACTTTATATCACTCTCTGACACAGTCTGACAATCTCTGACACTCTCAGACACTCTATTTCACTCTCTATCCCTCTATGACACTCCCTATCACTCCCGAACTCTCTCAGATTCTCTATGACACTCTCTTTCACTCTCCATCACTCTCTGACACCGTCAGACACTCTCTGAGACTCTCAGACACTCTATTTCACTCTCTATCCCTCTATGACACTCCCTATCACTCCCTAACACTCTCAGATTCTCTATGACACTCTCTTTCACTCTCCATCACTCTCTGACACTGTCAGACTCTCTCAGACACTCTCAGACACTATCTATCACTCTATGAAACTCTCTGACACTCTCCATCACTCTCTATCACTCTCTGGCACACTCTGACTCACTCTGACCATCTCTGACACTATCTGACACTCTCTGACACTCTCTGACACACTCAGACACTCTCTATTACTCTCTATCACTGTCTATCACTCTCTATCACTCTCTATCACTCTCTGACACACTCTGACACTCTCTGACACTCTCAGACACTCTCTATCACTCTCTATCGCTCTCTGACACACTCTGACTCTCTCTGACACTCTCTGACAATGTCTGACACTCTCTATCACTCTCTATCACTCTCTATCACTCTCTGACACACTCTGACTCTCTCTGACACTCTCTGACACTCTCTATCACTCTCTGACACGCTCTAGCACTTTCTGGCACTCTCAGACACTCTCTATCACTCTCCATCACTCTCTACCACTGTCTATCACTCTCTATCACTCTCTATCACTCTCTGACACACTCTGACAATCTCTGACAATCTCAGACACTCTCTATCACTCTCTATCACTCTCTTTCACTCGCTGACACTCTCAGACACTCTCAGACACTCTCTGACATACTCTGTCACTCACAGACAATCTCAGACACACTCGATCACTCTCTGATTTTCTCAATCATCTCTGACACTCAAAGACACTCTCTATCACACTCTATCACTCTCTGACAATCTCGGACACTATCACTCTCTGACACTCTCTGACTCTCTCTGCCTCTCTCAGACACTCTCTGACACTTTATATCACTCTCTGAACCTCTCAGACACTCTCTGACACTTTCTGTCACTCTCTGACACTTTCTGACAATCTCTGACACTCTCAGACACTCTATGTCACTCTCTATCCCTCTATGACACTCCCTATCACTCCCTAACACTCTCAATTTCTCTATGACACTCTCTTTCACTCTCCATCACTCTGTGACACTGTCAGACACTCTCAGACACGCTCTGTCACTGTCTGACACTCTCAGACACTCTCTATCACTCTCTGAAATTTTCAGAAACTGTCCATCACTCTCTATCACTCGCTGACACTCTCAGACACTCTCAGACACTCTCTATCACTCTCTATCACTCGCTGACACTCTCAGACACTCTCAGACACTCTCAGACACTCTCTATCACTCTCTGACACTCACTGAAACTCTCTGACACACTCACACTCTCTCTGACACTCTCTATCACTCTCTGACACTCTCTGACACACTCTGACACTCTCTGACACACTCTGTCACTCTCTGACACTCTCTGACACTCTCTGACACACTCTGACACTCTCTATCACTCTCTGACACTCTCTGACACTCTCTGACACTCTCTATCACACTCCATCACTCTCTATCACTCTCTGACACTTTATATCAATCTCTGAACCTCTCAGACACTCTCTGACACTTTCTATCACACCCTGACACTCTCTGACGCTCTCAGATAATCTCAGACAGTCTCAGACACTTTATATCACTCTCTGACACTGTCTGACAATCTCTGACACTCTCAGACACTCTCTTTCACTCTCTATCCCTCTATGACATTCCCTATCACTCCCGAACACTCTCAGATTCTCTATGACACTCTCTTTCACTCTCCATCACTCTCTGACACTGTCAGACACTCTCTGACACTCTCAGACACTCTCCATCACTCTCTGTCACTCTCTGACACTCTCTGACATTCTCAGAAACTCTCTATCACTCTCTATCACTCTCTATCACTCGCTGACACTCTCAGACACTCTCAGACACTCTCAGACACTCTCTATCACTCGTTGACACTCTCAGACACTCTCAGACACTCTCTATCACTCTCTGACACTAACTGAAACTCTCTGACACTCTCTGTCTCTCTCAGACACTCTCAGACACTCTCTCACTCTCTGACACTCTCTGAAACTCTCTGACACACTCACACTCTCTCTGACTCTCTCTATCACTCTCTGACACTCTCTGACACACTCTGACACTCTCTGACACTCTCTATCACTCTCTGACACTCTCCGACACTCTCTGACACACTCTGACACACTCTATCGCACTCTGACATTCTCTGACTCTCTCTGACACTCTCTGACACTCCCTATCACTCCCTAACACTCTCAGATTCTCTATGACACTCTCTTTCACTCTCCATCACTCTCTGACACTGTCAGACTCTCTCAGACACTCTCAGACACTATCTATCACTCTATGAAACTCTCTGACACTCTCCATCACTCACTATCACTCTCTGGCACACTCTGACTCACTCTGACCATCTCTGACACTATCTGACACTCTCTGACACACTCAGACACTCTCTATTACTCTCTATCACTGTCTATCACTCTCTATCACTCTCTATCACTCTCTGACACACTCTGACACACTCTGACACTCTCTGACTCACTCTGACCATCTCTGACACTATCTGACACTCTCTGACACTCTCTGACACACTCAGACACTCTCTATTACTCTCTATCACTGTCTATTACTCTCTATCACTCTCTATCACTCTCTATCACTCTCTGACACACTCTGACACTCTCTGACACTCTCAGACACTCTCTATCACTCTCTATCACTCTCTGACACACTCTGACTCTCTCTGACACTCTCTGACACTCTCTATCACTCTCTATCACTCTCTGGCACACTCTGACTTACTCTGACCATCTCTGACACTATCTGACACTCTCTGACACACTCGATCACTCTCTGATTTTCTCAATCATCTCTGACACTCAAAGACACTCTCTATCACACTCTATCACTCTCAGACAATCTCGGACACTATCACTCTCTGACACTCTCTGACTCTCTCTGCCTCTCTCAGACACTCTCTGACACTTTATATCACTCTCTGAACCAATCAGACACTCTCTGACACTTTCTGTCACTCTCTATCACTCGTTGACACTCTCAGACACTCTCAGACACTCTCTATCACTCTCTGACACTAACTGAAACTCTCAGACACTCTCTGTCTCTCTCAGACACTCTCAGACACTCTCTCACTCTCTGACACTCTCTGAAACTCTCTGACACACTCACACTCTCTCTGACTCTCTCTATCACTCTCTGACACTCTCTGACACACTCTGACACTCTCTGACAGTCTCTATCACTCCCTGACACTCTCTATCACTCTCTGACATTCTCTGAAACTCTCAGACACTCTCTATCACTCTCTATCACTCTCTATCACTCTCTGACACTTTATATCAATCTCTGAACCTCTCAGACACTCTCTGACACTTTCTATCACACCCTGACACTCTCTGACACTCTCAGATAATCTCAGACAGTCTCAGACACTTTATATCACTCTCTGACACTGTCTGACAATCTCTGACACTCTCAGACACTCTATTTCACTCTCTATCCCTCTATGACACTCCCTATCACTCCCGAACTCTCTCAGATTCTCTATGACACTCTCTTTCACTCTCCATCACTCTCTGACACCGTCAGACACTCTCTGAGACTCTCAGACACTCTATTTCACTCTCTATCCCTCTATGACACTCCCTATCACTCCCTAACACTCTCAGATTCTCTATGACACTCTCTTTCACTCTCCATCACTCTCTGACACTGTCAGACTCTCTCAGACACTCTCAGACACTATCTATCACTCTATGAAACTCTCTGACACTCTCCATCACTCTCTATCACTCTCTGGCACACTCTGACTCACTCTGACCATCTCTGACACTATCTGACACTCTCTGACACTCTCTGACACACTCAGACACTCTCTATTACTCTCTATCACTGTCTATCACTCTCTATCACTCTCTATCACTCTCTGACACACTCTGACACTCTCTGACACTCTCAGACACTCTCTATCACTCTCTATCGCTCTCTGACACACTCTGACTCTCTCTGACACTCTCTGACACTCTCTGACACTCTCTATCACTCTCTATCACTCTCTGACACACTCTGACTCTCTCTGACACTCTCTGACACTCTCTATCACTCTCTGACACGCTCTAGCACTTTCTGGCACTCTCAGACACTCTCTATCACTCTCCATCACTCTCTACCACTGTCTATCACTCTCTATCACTCTCTATCACTCTCTGACACACTCTGACAATCTCTGACAATCTCAGACACTCTCTATCACTCTCTATCACTCTCTTTCACTCGCTGACACTCTCAGACACTCTCAGACACTCTCTGACATACTCTGTCACTCACAGACAATCTCAGACACACTCGATCACTCTCTGATTTTCTCAATCATCTCTGACACTCAAAGACACTCTCTATCACACTCTATCACTCTCTGACAATCTCGGACACTATCACTCTCTGACACTCTCTGACTCTCTCTGCCTCTCTCAGACACTCTCAGACACTTTATATCACTCTCTGAACCTCTCAGACACTCTCTGACACTTTCTGTCACTCTCTGACACTTTCTGACAATCTCTGACACTCTCAGACACTCTATGTCACTCTCTATCCCTCTATGACACTCCCTATCACTCCCTAACACTCTCAATTTCTCTATGACACTCTCTTTCACTCTCCATCACTCTGTGACACTGTCAGACACTCTCTGACACTCTCAGACACTCTCTGACTCTCTCAGACACTCTCAGACACTCTCTATCACTCGCTGACACTCTCAGACACTCTCAGACACTCTCTATCACTCTCTGACACTCACTGAAACTCACTGACACTCTCAGACACGCTCTGTCACTGTCTGACACTCTCAGACACTCTCTATCACTCTCTGAAATTTTCAGAAACTGTCCATCACTCTCTATCACTCGCTGACACTCTCAGACACTCTCAGACACTCTCTATCACTCTCTATCACTCGCTGACACTCTCAGACACTCTCAGACACTCTCAGACACTCTCTATCACTCTCTGACACTCACTGAAACTCTCTGACACACTCACACTCTCTCTGACACTCTCTATCACTCTCTGACACTCTCTGACACACTCTGACACTCTCTGACACACTCTGTCACTCTCTGACACTCTCTGACACTCTCTGACACACTCTGACACTCTCTATCACTCTCTGACACTCTCTGACACTCTCTGACACTCTCTATCACACTCCATCACTCTCTATCACTCTCTGACACTTTATATCAATCTCTGAACCTCTCAGACACTCTCTGACACTTTCTATCACACCCTGACACTCTCTGACACTCTCAGATAATCTCCGACAGTCTCAGACACTTTATATCACTCTCTGACACTGTCTGACAATCTCTGACACTCTCAGACACTCTCTTTCACTCTCTATCCCTCTATGACAGTCCCTATCACTCCCGAACACTCTCAGATTCTCTATGACACTCTCTTTCACTCTCCATCACTCTCTGACACTGTCAGACACTCTCTGACACTCTCAGACACTCTCCATCACTCTCTGTCACTCTCTGACACTCTCTGACATTCTCAGAAACTCTCTATCACTCTCTATCACTCGCTGACACTCTCAGACACTCTCAGACACTCTCAGACACTCTCTATCACTCGTTGACACTCTCAGACACTCTCAGACACTCTCAGACACTCTCTATCACTCTCTGACACTAACTGAAACTCTCTGACACTCTCTGTCTCTCTCAGACACTCTCAGACACTCTCTCACTCTCTGACACTCTCTGAAACTCTCTCACACACTCACACTCTCTCTGACTCTCTCTATCACTCTCTGACACTCTCTGACACACTCTGACACTCTCTGACACTCTCTATCACTCTCTGACACTCTCCGACACTCTCTGACACACTCTGACACACTCTATCGCACTCTGACATTCTCTGACTCTCTCTGACACTCTCTGACACTCCCTATCACTCCCTAACACTCTCAGATTCTCTATGACACTCTCTTTCACTCTCCATCACTCTCTGACACTGTCAGACTCTCTCAGACACTCTCAGACACTATCTATCACTCTATGAAACTCTCTGACACTCTCCATCACTCACTATCACTCTCTGGCACACTCTGACTCACTCTGACCATCTCTGACACTATCTGACACTCTCTGACACTCTCTGACACACTCAGACACTCTCTATTACTCTCTATCACTGTCTATCACTCTCTATCACTCTCTATCACTCTCTGACACACTCTGACACACTCTGACACTCTCTGACTCACTCTGACCATCTCTGACACTATCTGACACTCTCTGACACTCTCTGACACACTCAGACACTCTCTATTACTCTCTATCACTGTCTATTACTCTCTATCACTCTCTATCACTCTCTATCACTCTCTGACACACTCTGACACTCTCTGACACTCTCAGACACTCTCTATCACTCTCTATCACTCTCTGACACACTCTGACTCTCTCTGACACTCTCTGACACTCTCTATCACTCTCTATCACTCTCTGGCACACTCTGACTTACTCTGACCATCTCTGACACTATCTGACACTCTCTGACACACTCGATCACTCTCTGATTTTCTCAATCATCTCTGACACTCAAAGACACTCTCTATCACACTCTATCACTCTCAGACAATCTCGGACACTATCACTCTCTGACACTCTCTGACTCTCTCAGACACTCTCTGACACTTTATATCACTCTCTGAACCAATCAGACACTCTCTGACACTTTCTGTCACTCTCTGACACTTTCTGACAATCTCTGACACTCTCAGACACTCTATTTCACTCTCTATCCCTCTATGACACTCCCTATCACTCCCAAACACTCTCAGATTCTCTATGACACTCTCTTTCACTCTCCATCACTCTGTGACACTGTCAGACACTCTCTGACACTCTCAGACACTCTCTGACTCTCTCAGACACTCTCAGACACTCTCTATCACTCGCTGACACTCTCAGACACTCTCAGACACTCTCTATCACTCTCTGACACTCACTGAAACTCACTGACACTCTCAGACACGCTCTGTCACTGTCTGACACTCTCAGACACTCTCTATCACTCTCTGACACTAACTGAAACTCTCTGACACTCTCTGTCTCTCTCAGACACTCTCAGACACTCTCTCACTCTCTGACACTCTCTGAAACTCTCTGACACACTCACACTCTCTCTGACTCTCTCTATCACTCTCTGACACTCTCTGACACACTCTGACACTCTCTGACACTCTCTATCACTCTCTGACACTCTCCGACACTCTCTGACACACTCTGACACACTCTATCGCTCTCTGACATTCTCTGACTCTCTCTGACACTCTCTGACACTCCCTATCACTCCCTAACACTCTCAGATTCTCTATGACACTCTCTTTCACTCTCCATCAATCTCTGAGACTGTCAGACTCTCTCAGACACTCTCAGACACTATCTATCACTCTATGAAACTCTCTGACACTCTCCATCACTCACTATCACTCTCTGGCACACTCTGACTCACTCTGACCATCTCTGACACTATCTGACACTCTCTGACACTCTCTGATACACTCAGACACTCTCTATTACTCTCTATCACTGTCTATCACTCTCTATCACTCTCTATCACTCTCTGACACACTCTGACACTCTCAAACTCACTCTGACCATCTCTGACACTATCTGACACTCTCTGACACTCTCTGACACACTCAGACACTCTCTATTACTCTCTATCACTGTCTATTACTCTCTATCACTCTCTATCACTCTCTATCACTCTCTGACACACTCTGACACTCTCTGACACTCTCAGACACTCTCTATCACTCTCTATCACTCTCTGACACACTCTGACTCTCTCTGACACTCTCTGACACTCTCTATCACTCTCTATCACTCTCTGGCACACTCTGACTTACTCTGACCATCTCTGACACTATCTGACACTCTCTGACACACTCAGACACTCTCTATTACTCTCGATCACTGTCTATCACTCTCATTCACTGTCTATCACTCTCTATCACTCTCTATCACTCTCTGACACACTCTGACACTCTCTGACACTCTCTGACACTCTCTATCACTCTCTATCACTCTCTGACACACTCTGACTCTCTCTGACACTCTCTGACACTCTCTATCACTCTCTATCACTCTCTGACACACTCTGACTCTCTCTGACACTCTCTGACACATTCTATCACTCTCTGACACGCTCTATCACTTTCTGGCACTCTCAGACACTCTCTATCACTCTCTGACACTCTCTATCACTCACTGACACTGTCTGACACACTCTGACACACTCTGACACTCTCTGACACTCTCAGACACTCTCTATCACTCTCTATCACTGTCTTTCACTCTCTGACACACTCTGACACTCTCTGACACTCTCAGACACTCTCTATCACTCTCTATCACTCTCTGACACACTCTGACTCTCTCTGACACTCTCTGACACTCTCTATCACTCTCTATCACTCTCTGGCACACTCTGACTTACTCTGACCATCTCTGACACTATCTGACACTCTCTGACACACTCAGACACTCTCTATTACTCTCGATCACTGTCTATCACTCTCATTCACTGTCTATCACTCTCTATCACTCTCTATCACTCTCTGACACACTCTGACACTCTCTGACACTCTCTGACACTCTCTATCACTCTCTATCACTCTCTATCACTCTCTGACACACTCTGACACTCTCTGACACTCTCTGACACTCTCTATCACTCTCTATCACTCTCTGACACACTCTGACTCTCTCTGACACTCTCTGACACTCTCTATCACTCTCTATCACTCTCTGACACACTCTGACTCTCTCTGACACTCTCTGACACTCTCTATCACTCTCTGACACGCTCTATCACTTTCTGGCACTCTCAGACACTCTCTATCACTCTCTGACACTCTCTATCACTCACTGACACTGTCTGACACACTCTGACACACTCTGACACTCTCTGACACTCTCAGACACTCTCTATCACTCTCTATCACTGTCTATCACCCTCTATCACTCTCTATCACTCTCTGACACACTCTGACACTCTCAGACACTCTCTATCACTCTCTGACACACTCTGACACTCTCAGACACACTCGATCACTCTCTGACTTTCTCGATTACTCTCTGACACTCAAAGACACTCTCTATCACACTCTATCACTCTCTGACACTCTCGGACACTATCACTCTCTGACACTCTCTGACTCTCTCTGCCTCTCTCAGACACTCTCTGACACTTTATATCACTCTCTGAACCTCTCAGACACTCTCTGACACTTTCTATCACTCTCTGACACTATCTGACAATCTCTGACACTCTCAGACACTCTATTTCACTCTCTATCCCTTTATGACACTCCCTATCACTCCCTAACACTCTCAGATTCTCTATGACACTCTCTTTCACTCTCCATCACTCTCTGACACTATCAGACACTCTCTGACACTCTCTGACTCTCTCTATCACTCTCTATCACTCTCTGACACTCTCAGACACTCTCTGACTCTCTCTATCACTCTCTATCACTCTCTGACACACTCTGACTCTCTCTGACACCCTCTGACACTCTCTATCACTCTCTGACACGCTCTATCACTTTCTGGCACTCTCAGACACTCTCCATCACTCTCTGACACTCTCTATCACTCACTGACACTCTCTGACACACTCTGACACTCTCAGACACTCTCAGACACTCTCTATCACTCTCTATCACTGTCTATCACCCTCTATCACTCTCTATCACTCTCTGACACACTCTGACACACTCTGACACTCTCTGACACTCTCAGACACTCTCTATCACTCTCTGACACACTCTGACAATCTCTGACACTCTCAGACACTCTCTATCACTCTCTTTCACTCGCTGACACTCTCAGACACTCTCAGACACTCTCTGACGTACTCTGTCACTCACAGACACTCTCAGACACACTCGATCACTCTCTGACTTTCTCGATCACTCTCTGACACTCAAAGACACTCTCTATCACACTCTATCACTCTCTATCACTCTCTGACACTCTCGGACACTATCACTCTCTGACACTCTCTGACTCTCTCTGCCTCTCTCAGACACTCTCTGACACTTTATATCACTCTCTGAACCTCTCAGACACTCTCTGACACTTTCTATCACTCTCTGACACTTTCTGACAATCTCTGACACTCTCAGACACTCTATTTCACTCTCTATCCCTTTATGACACTCCCTATCACTCCCTAACACTCTCAGATTCTCTATGACACTCTCTTTCACTCTCCATCACTCTCTGACACTATCAGACACTCTCTGACACTCTCAGACACTCTCTGACTCTCTCAGACACTCTCAGACACTCTCTATCACTCGCTGACACTCTCAGACACTCTCAGACACTCTCTATCACTCTCTGACACTCACTGACACTCACTGACACTCTCAGACACGCTCTGTCACTCTCTGACACTCTCAGACACTCTCTATCACTCTCTGACATTCTCAGAAACTGTCTATCACTCTCTATCACTCGCTGACACTCTCAGACACTCTCAGACACTCTCTATCACTCTCTATCACTCGCTGACACTCTCAGACACTCTCAGACACTCTCTATCACTCTCTGACACTCACTGAAACTCTCAGACACTCTGTCTCTCTCAGACACTCTCAGACTCTCTCTCTCACACTCTGATGCTCTCTGAAACTCTCCGACACACTCACACTCTCTCTGACACTCTCTATCACTCTCTGACACTCTCTGACACACTCTGACACTCTCTGACACTCTCTATCACTCTCTGACACTCTCTGACACTCTCTGACACACTCTGACACTCTCTATCACTCTCTGACACTCTCTGACACTCTCTATCACACTCTATCACTCTCTATCACTCTCTGACACTCTCGGACACTCTCTGACACTTTATATCAATCTCTGAACCTCTCAGACACTCTCTGACACTTTCTATCACACCCTGACACTCTCTGACACTCTCAGATAATCTCAGACAGTCTCAGACACTTTATATCACTCTCTGACACTGTCAGACAACCTCTGACACTCTCAGACACTCTCTTTCACTCTCTATCCCTCTATGACAGTCCCTATCACACCCGAACACTCTCAGATTCTCTATGACACTCTCTTTCACTCTCCATCACTCTCTGACACTGTCAGACACTCTCTGACACTCTCAGACCCTCTCCATCACTCTCTATCACTCTCTGACACTCTCTGACATTCTCAGAAACTCTCTATCACTCTCTATCTCTCGCTGACACTCTCAGACACTCTCAGACACTCTCTATCACTCTCTATCACTCGTTGACACTCTCAGACACTCTCAGACACTCTCTATCACTCTCTGACACTAACTGAAACTCTCAGACACTCTCTGTCTCTCTCAGACACTCTCAGACACTCTCTCACTCTATGACACTCTCTGAAACTCTCTGACACACTCACACTCTCTCTGACTCTCTCTATCACTCTGACACTCTCTGACACACTCTGACACTCTCTGACACTCTCTATCACTCTCTGACACTCTCCGACACTCTCTGACACACTCTGACACACTCTATCGCTCTCTGACATTCTCTGACATACTCTGACATACTCTCTGACACTGTCAGACACTCTCTATCACTCTCCATCACTCTCTGACACACTCTGATACAATCTGACAATCTCTGACACTCTCAGACACTCTCTATCACTCTCTGACACTGACTGACACCCTCAGACACTCTCTGTCACTCTCAGACACTCTCAGACACTCTCTATCACTCTCTGACACTTTCTATCACTCTCTGACACTCTCTGACACACTCTGAAACTCTCTGACACTCTCCATCACTCTCTATCACTCTCTGACACAATTTGACACTCTATATCTCTATCTGACACTCTCAGACACTCTCTATCACTCTATGACACTCTCAGACACTCTCTATCACTGTCTGACACTCTCTGACACACTCTGACACTCTCTGACACTCTCAGACACTCTCAGACCCTCGCTATCACTCTCTGAGAGTCTCTGACACTCTCAGACACTCTCTATCACTCTCTGACATTCTCTGAAACTCTCAGACACTCTCTATCACTCTCTGACACTCTCAGACACTCTCTGTCACTCTCTGACACTTTCTATCACTCTCTATCACTCTCTGATAACCTCTGACACTTTCTGACACTCTCAGACACTCTCTCTCACTCTCTTTCAAACTCTGACACACTCTGACAGTCTCTGACATTCTCTGACACTCTCTATCACTCTCTATCACTCTCTGTTGCTCTCTGACACACTCTGACACTCTCAGAAACTCTCTATCAATCTCTGACACTCTCAGACAGTCTCTATCACACACTGACACTCTCTATCACGCTCTGACGCCCTCTGACACACTGTGACACTCTCAGACACTCTCTATCACTCTCTATCACTCTCTGACACACTCTGACACTTTCTGACACTCTCAGACACTCTCTATCACTCTATATCCCTCTCTGTTACTCTCTGACACTCTCAGACACTCTCTATCACTCTCTGACACACACTGACAATCTCAGACACTCTCAGACACTCTCTATCACTCTCTGACTTTCTCGATCACTCTCTGACACTCAAAGACACTCTCTATCACACTCTATCACTCTCTGACACTCTCGGACACTATCACTCTCTGACACTCTCTGACTCTCTCTGCCTCTCTCAGACACTTTATATCACTCTCTGAACCTCTCAGACACTCTCTGACACTTTCTATCACTCTCTGACACTTTCTGACAATCTCTGACACTCTCAGACACTCTATTTCACTCTCTATCCCTTTATGACACTCCCTATCACTCCCTAACACTCTCAGATTCTCTATGACACTCTCTTTCACTCTTCATCACTCTCTGACACTATCAGACACTCTCTGACACTCTCAGACACTCTCTGACTCTCTCTATCACTCTCGATTACTCTCTGACACACTCTGACTCTCTCTGAAACTCTCTGACACGCTCTATCACTTTCTGGCACTCTCAGACACTCTCCATCACTCTCTGACACTCTCTATCACTCACTGACACTCTCTGACACACTCTGACACACTCTGACACTCTCTGACACTCTCAGACACTCTCTATCACTCTCTATCACTGTCTATCACCCTCTATCACTCTCTATCACTCTCTGACACACTCTGACACTCTCTGACACTCTCAGACACTCTCTATCACTCTCTGACACACTCTGACAATCTCTGACACTCTCAGACACTCTCTATCACTCTCTTTCACTCGCTGACACTCTCAGACATCTCAGACACTTTCTGACGTACTCTGTCACTCACAGACACTCTCAGACACACTCGATCACTCTCTGACTTTCTCGATCACTCTCTGACACTCAAAGACACTCTCTATCACACTCTATCACTCTCTATCACTCTCTGACACTCTCGGACACTATCACTCTCTGACACTCTCTGACTCTCTCTGCCTCTCTCAGACACTCTCTGACACTTTATATCACTCTCTGAACCTCTCAGACACTCTCTGACACTTTCTATCACTCTCTGACACTTTCTGACAATCTCTGACACTCTCAGACACTCTATTTCACTCTCTATCCCTTTATGACACTCCCTATCACTCCCTAACACTCTCAGATTCTCTATGACACTCTCTTTCACTCTCCATCACTCTCTAACACTATCAGACACTCTCTGACACTCTCAGACACTCTCTGACTCTCTCAGACACTCTCAGACACTCTCTATCACTCGCTGACACTCTCAGACACTCTCTATCACTCTCTGACACTCACTGACACTCACTGACACTCTCAGACACGCTCTGTCACTCTCTGACACTCTCAGACACTCTCTATCACTCTCTGACATTCTCAGAAACTGTCTATCACTCTCTATCACTCGCTGACACTCTCAGACACTCTCAGACACTCTCTATCACTCTCTATCACTCGCTGACACTCTCAGACACTCTCAGACACTCTCTATCACTCTCTGACACTCACTGAAACTCTCAGACACTCTGTCTCTCTCAGACACTCTCAGACTCTCTCTCTCACACTCTGATGCTCTCTGAAACTCTCCGACACACTCACACTCTCTCTGACACTCTCTATCACTCTCTGACACTCTCTGACACACTCTGACACTCTCTGACACTCTCTATCACTCTCTGACACTCTCTGACACTCTCTGACACTCTCTGACACACTCTGACACTCTCTATCACTCTCTGACACTTTCTATCACTCTCTATCACTCTCTGACACTCTCTGACACTCTCTATCACACTCTATCACTCTCTGACACACTCTGACTCTCTCTGAAACCCTCTATCACTCTCTATCACTCTCAGACACACTCTGACACTCTCTGACACTCTCAGACACTCTCTATCACTCTCTGACACACTCTGACAATCTCTGACACTCTCAGACACTCTCTATCACTCTCTTTCACTCGCTGACACTCTCAGACACTCTCAGACACTCTCTGACGTACTCTGTCACTCACAGACACTCTCAGACACACTCGATCACTCTCTGACTTTCTCGATCACTCTCTGACACTCAAAGACACTCTCTATCACTCTCTATCACTCTCTATCACTCTCTGACACTCTCGGACACTATCACTCTCTGACACTCTCTGACTCTCTCTGCCTCTCTCAGACACTCTCTGACACTTTATATCACTCTCTGAACCTCTCAGACACTCTCTGACACTTTCTATCACTCTCTGACACTTTCTGACAATCTCTGACACTCTCAGACACTCTATTTCACTCTCTATCCCTTTATGACACTCCCTATCACTCCCTAACACTCTCAGATTCTCTATGACACTCTCTTTCACTCTCCATCACTCTCTAACACTATCAGACACTCTCTGACACTCTCAGACAATCTCTGACTCTCTCAGACACTCTCAGACACTCTCTATCACTCGCTGACACTCTCAGACACTCTCAGACACTCTCTATCACTCTCTGACACTCACTGACACTCACTGACACTCTCAGACACGCTCTGTCACTCTCTGACACTCTCAGACACTCTCTATCACTCTCTGACATTCTCAGAAACTGTCTATCACTCTCTATCACTCGCTGACACTCTCAGACACTCTCAGACACTCTCTATCACTCTCTATCACTCGCTGACACTCTCAGACACTCTCAGACACTCTCTATCACTCTCTGACACTCACTGAAACTCTCAGACACTCTGTCTCTCTCAGACACTCTCAGACTCTCTCTCTCACACTCTGATGCTCTCTGAAACTCTCCGACACACTCACACTCTCTCTGACACTCTCTATCACTCTCTTACACTCTCTGACACACTCTGACACTCTCTGACACTCTCTATCACTCTCTGACACTCTCTGACACTCTCTGACACACTCTGACACTCTCTATCACTCTCTGACACTTTCTATCACTCTCTATCACTCTCTGACACTCTCTGACACTCTCTATCACACTCTATCACTCTCTATCACTCTCTGACACTCTCGGACACTCTCTGACACTTTATATCAATCTCTGAACCTCTCAGACACTCTCTGACACTTTCTATCACACCCTGACACTCTCTGACACTCTCAGATAATCTCAGACAGTCTCAGACACTTTATATCACTCTCTGACACTGTCTGACAACCTCTGACACTCTCAGACACTCTCTTTCACTCTCTATCCCTCTATGACAGTCCCTATCACTCCCGAACACTCTCAGATGCTCTATGACACTCTCTTTCACTCTCCATCACTCTCTGACACTGTCAGACACTCTCTGACGCACTCTGACACTCTCTGACACTCTCTATCACTCTCTGACACTCTCCGACACTCTCTGACACACTCTGACACACTCTATCGCTCTCTGACATTCTCTGACATACTCTGACATACTCTCTGACACTGTCAGACACTCTCTATCACTCTCCATCACTCTCAGACACACTCTGATACAATCTGACAATCTCAGACACTCTCAGACACTCTCTATCACTCTCTGACACTTTCTATCACTCTCTGACACTCTCTGAAACTCTCTGACACTCTCTATCACTCTCTGACACAATTTGACACTCTATATCTCTATCTGACATTCTCAGACACTCTCTATCACTCTATGACACTCTCAGACACTCTCTATCACTGTCTGACACTCTCTGACACACTCTGACACTCTCTGACACTCTCAGACACTCTCAGACACTCGCTATCACTCTCTGACAGTCTCTGACACTCTCAGACACTCCCTATCACTCTCTGACATTCTCTGAAACTCTCAGACACTCTCTATCACTCTCTGACACTCTCAGACACTGTCACTCTCTGACACTTTCTATCACTCTCTATCACTCTCTGATAACCTCTGACACTTTCTGACACTCTCAGACACTCTCTCTCACTCTCTTTCAAACTCTGACACACTCTGACAGTCTCTGACATTCTCTGACACTCTCTATCACTCTCTATCACTCTCTGTTGCTCTCTGACACACTCTGACACTCTCAGAAACTCTCTATCAATCTCTGACACTCTCAGACAGTCTCTATCACACACTGACACTCTCTATCACGCTCTGACGCCCTCTGACACACTGTGACACTCTCAGACACTCTCTATCACTCTCTATCACTCTCTGACACACTCTGACACTTTCTGACACTCTCAGACACTCTCTATCACTCTATATCCCTCTCTGTTACTCTCTGACACTCTCAGACACTCTCTATCACTCTCTGACACACACTGACAATCTCAGACACTCTCAGACACTCTCTATCACTCTCTGACTTTCTCGATCACTCTCTGACACTCAAAGACACTCTCTATCACACTCTATCACTCTCTGACACTCTCGGACACTATCACTCTCTGACACTCTCTGACTCTCTCTGCCTCTCTCAGACACTTTATATCACTCTCTGAACCTCTCAGACACTCTCTGACACTTTCTATCACTCTCTGACACTTTCTGACAATCTCTGACACTCTCAGACACTCTATTTCACTCTCTATCCCTTTATGACACTCCCTATCACTCCCTAACACTCTCAGATTCTCTATGACACTCTCTTTCACTCTTCATCACTCTCTGACACTATCAGACACTCTCTGACACTCTCAGACACTCTCTGACTCTCTCTATCACTCTCGATTACTCTCTGACACACTCTGACTCTCTCTGAAACTCTCTGACACGCTCTATCACTTTCTGGCACTCTCAGACACTCTCCATCACTCTCTGACACTCTCTATCACTCACTGACACTCTCTGACACACTCTGACACACTCTGACACTCTCTGACACTCTCAGACACTCTCTATCACTCTCTATCACTGTCTATCACCCTCTATCACTCTCTATCACTCTCTGACACACTCTGACACTCTCTGACACTCTCAGACACTCTCTATCACTCTCTGACACACTCTGACAATCTCTGACACTCTCAGACACTCTCTATCACTCTCTTTCACTCGCTGACACTCTCAGACATCTCAGACACTTTCTGACGTACTCTGTCACTCACAGACACTCTCAGACACACTCGATCACTCTCTGACTTTCTCGATCACTCTCTGACACTCAAAGACACTCTCTATCACACTCTATCACTCTCTATCACTCTCTGACACTCTCGGACACTATCACTCTCTGACACTCTCTGACTCTCTCTGCCTCTCTCAGACACTCTCTGACACTTTATATCACTCTCTGAACCTCTCAGACACTCTCTGACACTTTCTATCACTCTCTGACACTTTCTGACAATCTCTGACACTCTCAGACACTCTATTTCACTCTCTATCCCTTTATGACACTCCCTATCACTCCCTAACACTCTCAGATTCTCTATGACACTCTCTTTCACTCTCCATCACTCTCTAACACTATCAGACACTCTCTGACACTCTCAGACACTCTCTGACTCTCTCAGACACTCTCAGACACTCTCTATCACTCGCTGACACTCTCAGACACTCTCTATCACTCTCTGACACTCACTGACACTCACTGACACTCTCAGACACGCTCTGTCACTCTCTGACACTCTCAGACACTCTCTATCACTCTCTGACATTCTCAGAAACTGTCTATCACTCTCTATCACTCGCTGACACTCTCAGACACTCTCAGACACTCTCTATCACTCTCTATCACTCGCTGACACTCTCAGACACTCTCAGACACTCTCTATCACTCTCTGACACTCACTGAAACTCTCAGACACTCTGTCTCTCTCAGACACTCTCAGACTCTCTCTCTCACACTCTGAAGCTCTCTGAAACTCTCCGACACACTCACACTCTCTCTGACACTCTCTATCACTCTCTGACACTCTCTGACACACTCTGACACTCTCTGACACTCTCTATCACTCTCTGACACTCTCTGACACTCTCTGACACTCTCTGACACACTCTGACACTCTCTATCACTCTCTGACACTTTCTATCACTCTCTATCACTCTCTGACACTCTCTGACACTCTCTATCACACTCTATCACTCTCTGACACACTCTGACTCTCTCTGAAACCCTCTATCACTCTCTATCACTCTCAGACACACTCTGACACTCTCTGACACTCTCAGACACTCTCTATCACTCTCTGACACACTCTGACAATCTCTGACACTCTCAGACACTCTCTATCACTCTCTTTCACTCGCTGACACTCTCAGACACTCTCAGACACTCTCTGACGTACTCTGTCACTCACAGACACTCTCAGACACACTCGATCACTCTCTGACTTTCTCGATCACTCTCTGACACTCAAAGACACTCTCTATCACTCTCTATCACTCTCTATCACTCTCTGACACTCTCGGACACTATCACTCTCTGACACTCTCTGACTCTCTCTGCCTCTCTCAGACACTCTCTGACACTTTATATCACTCTCTGAACCTCTCAGACACTCTCTGACACTTTCTATCACTCTCTGACACTTTCTGACAATCTCTGACACTCTCAGACACTCTATTTCACTCTCTATCCCTTTATGACACTCCCTATCACTCCCTAACACTCTCAGATTCTCTATGACACTCTCTTTCACTCTCCATCACTCTCTAACACTATCAGACACTCTCTGACACTCTCAGACAATCTCTGACTCTCTCAGACACTCTCAGACACTCTCTATCACTCGCTGACACTCTCAGACACTCTCAGACACTCTCTATCACTCTCTGACACTCACTGACACTCACTGACACTCTCAGACACGCTCTGTCACTCTCTGACACTCTCAGACACTCTCTATCACTCTCTGACATTCTCAGAAACTGTCTATCACTCTCTATCACTCGCTGACACTCTCAGACACTCTCAGACACTCTCTATCACTCTCTATCACTCGCTGACACTCTCAGACACTCTCAGACACTCTCTATCACTCTCTGACACTCACTGAAACTCTCAGACACTCTGTCTCTCTCAGACACTCTCAGACTCTCTCTCTCACACTCTGATGCTCTCTGAAACTCTCCGACACACTCACACTCTCTCTGACACTCTCTATCACTCTCTTACACTCTCTGACACACTCTGACACTCTCTGACACTCTCTATCACTCTCTGACACTCTCTGACACTCTCTGACACACTCTGACACTCTCTATCACTCTCTGACACTTTCTATCACTCTCTATCACTCTCTGACACTCTCTGACACTCTCTATCACACTCTATCACTCTCTATCACTCTCTGACACTCTCGGACACTCTCTGACACTTTATATCAATCTCTGAACCTCTCAGACACTCTCTGACACTTTCTATCACACCCTGACACTCTCTGACACTCTCAGATAATCTCAGACAGTCTCAGACACTTTATATCACTCTCTGACACTGTCTGACAACCTCTGACACTCTCAGACACTCTCTTTCACTCTCTATCCCTCTATGACAGTCCCTATCACTCCCGAACACTCTCAGATGCTCTATGACACTCTCTTTCACTCTCCATCACTCTCTGACACTGTCAGACACTCTCTGACGCACTCTGACACTCTCTGACACTCTCTATCACTCTCTGACACTCTCCGACACTCTCTGACACACTCTGACACACTCTATCGCTCTCTGACATTCTCTGACATACTCTGACATACTCTCTGACACTGTCAGACACTCTCTATCACTCTCCATCACTCTCAGACACACTCTGATACAATCTGACAATCTCTGACACTCTCAGACACTCTCTATCACTCTCTGACACTGACTGACACCCTCAGACACTCTCTGTCACTCTCAGACACTCTCAGACACTCTCTATCACTCTCTGACACTTTCTATCACTCTCTGACACTCTCTGAAACTCTCTGACACTCTCTATCACTCTCTGACACAATTTGACACTCTATATCTCTATCTGACATTCTCAGACACTCTCTATCACTCTATGACACTCTCAGACACTCTCTATCACTGTCTGACACTCTCTGACACACTCTGACACTCTCTGACACTCTCAGACACTCTCAGACACTCGCTATCACTCTCTGACAGTCTCTGACACTCTCAGACACTCTCTATCACTCTCTGACATTCTCTGAAACTCTCAGACACTCTCTATCACTCTCTGACACTCTCAGACACTGTCACTCTCTGACACTTTCTATCACTCTCTATCACTCTCTGATAACCTCTGACACTTTCTGACACTCTCAGACACTCTCTCTCACTCTCTTTCAAACTCTGACACACTCTGACAGTCTCTGACATTCTCTGACACTCTCTATCACTCTCTATCACTCTCTGTTGCCCTCTGACACACTCTGACACTCTCAGAAACTCTCTATCAATCTCTGACACTCTCAGACAGTCTCTATCACACACTGACACTCTCTATCACGCTCTGACGCCCTCTGACACACTGTGACACTCTCAGACACTCTCTATCACTCTCTATCACTCTCTGACACACTCTGACACTTTCTGACACTCTCAGACACTCTCTATCACTCGATATCCCTCTCTGTTACTCTCTGACACACTCTGACACTCTCTGACTGTCTCTGACACACTCTGACAATCTCTGACACTCTCTATCACTCTCTGACATACTCTGTCACTCACAGACACTCTCAGACACTCTCGATCAGTCTCTGACATTCTCTATCACTCTCTGACACTCTCTGACACTCTCTATCACACTCTATCACACTCTATCACTCTCTGACAGTCTTTGACACTCTCAGACACTCTCTATCACTCTCAGACACTCTCTATCACTCTCAGACACTCTCTATCACTCTCTGACATTCTCTGAAACTCTCAGACACTCTCTATCACTCTCTGACACTCTCAGACACTCTCTATCACTCTCTCACACTTTATATCACTCTCTGAATCTCTCAGACACCCTCTGACACTTTCTATCACACTCTGACACTCTCTGACACTCTCAGATAATCTCAGACAATCTCAGACACTTTCTATCACTCTCTGACACTGTCTGACAATCTCTGACACTCTCAGACACTCTCTTTCCCTCTCTATCCCTCCATGACACTCCCTATCACTCCCTAACACTCTCAGATTCTCTATGCCACTCTCTTTCACTCTCCATCACTCTCTGACACTGTCAGACACTCTCTGACACTCTCTGATAATCTCAGACTCTCTCTGACACTCTCACTCTCAGACACTCTCTATCAATCTATATCACTCTCTGACACTATCTATCACTCTTTGAAACTCTCTGACACTCTCCATGACTCTCCATCACTCTCTGGCACACTCTGACTCACTCTGACCCTCTCTGACACGATCTGACACTCTCTGACACGCTCTGACAAACTCAGACACTCTCTATCACTCTCCATCACTCTCTATCAATCTCTATCGCTTTCTGACACACTCTGACACTATCTGACACTATCTGACACTCTCTGACACTCTCTGACACTCTCTATCACTATTTGACACTCTCAGACATTCTCTATCGCTCTCTGACACTCTCTATCACTCACTGACACTCTCTGACACACTCTGACACTCTCAGACACTCTCTATCACTCACTATCACTCTCTGACACACTCTGACAATCTCTGACACTCTCAGACACTCTCAGACACTCTCTAAACACTCTCTGACACTCTCAGACACTCTCTATCACTCTGTGACACTCCCTGACATTCTCAGACACTCTCTATCACTCTCTCTCACTCACTGACACTCTCAGACACTCTCTGACACTTTCTATCACACTCTGACACGCTCAGATAATCTCAGACAGTCTCAGACACTTTCTATCACTCTCTGACACTGTCTGACAATCTCTGACACTCTCAGACACTCTCTTTCACTCTCTATCCCTCTATGACACTCCCTATCACTCCCTAACACTCTCAGATTCTCTATGACTCTCTCTTTCACTCTCCATCACTCTCAGACATTCTCTATCACTCTCTGACATTCTCTGAAACTCTCAGACACTCTCTATCACTCTCTGACACTCTCTTTCACTCTCTGACACTTTCTATCACTCTCTATCACTCTCTGACGCACTCTGACACTTTCTGACACTCTCAGACACTCTCTCTCACTCTCTATCAAACTCTGACACACTCTGACAGTCTCTGACACTCTCTGACACTCTCGATCACTCTCGATCACTCTCTGTTACTCTCTGACACACTGTGACATTCTTTAACACTCTCTGACACACTCTGACAATCTCTGACACTTCCTATCACTCTCTGACACTCGCTATCACTCTCTGACACTCTCAGACACTCTCTATCAATCTCTGACACTCTCAGACACTCTCTATCAGTCACTGACACTCTCTATCACTCTCTGACACTCTCTGCCACTCTCTGACACACTCTGACACTCTCTGACATTCTCAGACACTCTCTATCACTCTCTATCACTCTCTGACACTCTCTGACACTTTCTGACACTCTCAGACACTCTCTATCACACTTTATCCCTCTCTGTTACTCTCTGACACACTCTGACACTCTCTGACACTCTCTGACAATCTCTGACACTCTCTATCACACTCTATCACTCTCTATCACTCTCTGACACTCTCGGACACTCTCTATCACTCTCTGACACTCTCTGACTCTCGCTGACTCTCTCGGACTCTCTCTGACACTTTATAACACTCTCTGAATCTCTCAGACACTCTCTGACTCTTTCTATCACACTCTGACACGCTCAGATAATCTCAGACAGTCTCAGACACTTTCTATCACTCTCTGACACTGTCTGACAATCTCTGACACTCTCAGACACTCTCTTTCACTCTCTATCCCTCCATGACACTCCCTATCACTCACTAACACTCTCAGATTCTCTATGACACTCTCTTTCACTCTCCATCACTCTCTGACACTGTCAGACACTCTCTGACACTCTCAGACACTCTCTGACTCTCAGACACTCTCAGACACTCTCAGACACTCTCTATCACTCTACATCACTCTCTGACACTATCTATCACTCTATGAAACTCTCTGACACTCTCCATCACTCTCTATCACTCTCTGGCACACTCTGACTCACTCTGACACTCTCTGACACGATCTGACACTCTCTGACAGTCTCTGACACACTCAGACACTCTATGTCACTCTCTATCACTGTCTATCACTCTCTATCACTCTCTATCACTCTCTGACACTCTCTGACACTCTCAGACACTCGTTATCACTATCTATCTCTCTCTGACACACTCTGACTGTCTCTGACACTCTCTGACACTCTCTATCACTCTCTGACACGCTCTATCACTTTCTGACACTATCTATCATTCACTGACACTCTCTGACACACTCTGACACTCTCAGACACTCTCAGACACTCTCGATCACTCTCTATTACTCTCTGACAGACTCTGACAATCTCTGACACTCTCAGACACTCTCAATCACTCTCTGACAGACTCTGACAATCTCTGACACTCTCAGACACTCTCAGACACTCTCCAAACACTCTCTGACACTCACTGAAACTCTCAGACACTCTCTGTCTCTCTCAGACACTCTCAGACAATCTCTCTCACTCTCTGACACTCTCTGAAACTCTCTGACACACTCACACTCTCTCTGACACTCTCTATCACTCTCTGCCACTCTCTGACACACTCTGACACTCTCTCACACTCTCTATCACTCTCTGACATTCCCTGACACTCTCTGACACACTCTGACACACTCTATCGCTCTCTGACATTCTCTGACACACTCTGACACTCATTGACACTGTCAGACACTCTCTATCAATCTGCATCCCTCTCTGACACACTCTGACACAATCTGACAATCTCTGACACTATCAGACACTCTCTATCACCCTCTGACACTGACTGACACCCTCAGACACTCTCTGTCACTCTCAGGCACTCTCAGACACTCTCTAACAGTCTCTGACACTTTCTATCACTCTCGGACACTCTCTGGCACACTCTGAAACGCTCTGACACTCTCTATCACACTCTATCACTCTCTGACACAATTTGACACTCTCTATCACTCTCTGACACTCTCAGACACTCTTTGTCACTCTATGACATGCTCAGACACTCTCTATCACTCTCTGACACTCTCTGACACACTATGACACTCTCTGACACTCTCAGACACTCGCTATCACTCTCTATCACTCTCTGACACTCTCAGACACTCTCTATCACTCTATGTCACTCTCAATCACTCTCTGACACTCTGTGACACACTCTGCCACTCTCTGACACTCTCAGATACTCGCTATCACTCTCTATCACTCTCTGACACTCTCTGACACTCGATATCACTTTCTGACTCTGCCTGACACACACTGACACTCTCAGGCACTCTCTGAAACTCTTTATCACACCCTGAAACTCTCTGACACTCTCTATCACACTCTGACACTTTCTATCACTCTCTGACACTCTCTGTCACTCTCTATCACTCTCTATCACTGTCTGACACTCACTGACACTCTCTGTCACTCTCTGTCACTCTCTGACACTCCCTACCATTCTCTACCACTCTCTGACACTCTCTGACACTCTCTGACACTCTCTGACACTCTCTGACAATCTCAGACACTCTCTATCAATCTCTATCACTCTCTGACACACTCTGACTGTCTCTGACACTCTCTATCACTCTCTGACACTCTCTACCACTTTTTGACACTCTCAGACACTCTCCATCGCTCTCTGACACTCTCTATCACTCACTGACACTCTCTGACACACTCTGCCACTCTCAGACACTCTCTATCACTCACTATCACTCTCTGACACACTCTGACAATCTCTGACACTCTCTAAACACTCTCTGACACTCTCAGACACTCTCTATCACTCTGTGACACTCTCTGACATTCTCAGACACTCTCAATCACTCACTGACTCTCTCAGACACTCTCAGACACTCTCTCTCACTCTCTGACACTCTCGGACACACTCACACTCTCTCTGACACTCTCTGTCACTCTCTGACACTCTCTGACACTCTCTGACACACTCTGACACACTATATCGCTCTCTGACATTCTCTGACACACTCTGACACTCTCTGACACTGTCAGACACTCTCTATCACTCTCAATCACTCTCTGACACACTCTGACACAATCTGACAATCTCTGACTATCTCAGACACTCTCGATCTTTCTCTGACACTGACTGACACCCTCAGATACTCTCTGTCACTCTCAGACACTCTCAGGCGCTCTCTATCACTCTCTGACACTTTCTATCACTCTCTGACACTCTCTGACACACTCTGAAACTCTCTGACACTCTCTATCACTCTCTTTCACTCTCTGACACAATTTGACACTCTCTATCACTCTCTGACACTCTCAGCCACTCTCTGACACTCTCAGACACTCTCAGACACTCTCTATCACTCTATATCACTCTCTGACACTATCTATCACTCTATGAAACTCTCTGACACACTCCATCACTCTCTCTCACTCTCTGGCACACCCTGACTCACTCTGACCCTCTCTGACACACTCTGACACACTCAGACACTCTCTATCACTGTCTATCACTCTCCATCACTCTCTGACACTCTCTGACACACTCTGACACTCTCTGACACTCTCAGACAATCTCTATCACTCTCTATCACTCTCTGACGCACTCTGACTGTCTCTGACACTCTCTGACACTCTCTATCACTCTCTGACACTCTCTATCACTTTCTGACACTCTCAGACTCTATCTATCACTCTCTGACACTCTCTATCACTCACTGACACTCTCTGACACACTCTGACACTCTCAGAATATCTCAGACACTCTCTGTCACTCTCTATCATTCTCTGACACACTCTGACAATCTCTGACAATCTCAGACACTCTCAGACACACTCTAAACACTCTCTGACACTCACTGACACTCTCAGACACGCGCTGTCACTCTCTGACACTCTCAGACACGCACTATCACTCTCTATCACTCTCTGACACTCTCTGACATTCTCAGAAACTCTCTATCACTCTCTATCACTCGCTGACACTTTCAGACACTCTCTGACACTCTCTATCACTCTCTGACACACTCTGACACACTCTGACACTCTCTGACACTCTCAGACACTCTCTATCACTCTCTGACGCACTCTGACTGTCTCTGACACTCTCTGACACGCTCTGACACTCTCTATCACTCTCTGACACTCTCTATCACTTTCTGACACTCTCAGACTCTATCTATCACTCTCTGAAACTCTCTCTCACTCACTGACACTCTCTGACACACTCTGACACTCTCAGAAAATCTCAGACACTCTCTGTCACTCTCTATCATTCTCTGACACACTCTGACTATCTCTGACAATCTCAGACACTCTCAGACACTCTCTAAACACTCTCTGACACTCACTGACACTCTCAGACACGCGCTGTCACTCTCTGACACTCTCAGACACGCTCTATCACTCTCTATCACTCTCTGACACTCTCTGACATTCTCAGAAACTCTCTATCACTCTCTATCACTCGCTGACACTCTCAGACACTCTCAGACACTCTCTATCACTCTCTGACACTCACTGAAACTCTCAGACACTCTCTGTATCTCTCAGACACTCTCAGACACTCTCTCACACTCTCTGACACTCTCTGAAACTCTCTGACACACTCACACTCTCTCTGACACTCTCTATCACTCTCTGACACTCTCTGACACACTCTGACACTCTCTGACAATCTCTATCACTCTCTGACTCTCTCTGACACTCTGTGACACACTCTGACACACTCTTTCGCTCTCTGACATTCTCTGACACACTCTGACACTCTCTGACACTCTCAGACACTCTCAGACACTCTCTATCACTCTATATCACTCTCTGACACTATCTATCACTCTATGAAACTCTCTGACACACTCCATCACTCTCTCTCACTCTCTGGCACACTCTGACTCACTCTGACCCTCTCTGACACACTCTGACACACTCAGACACTCTCTATCACTGTCTATCACTCTCCATCACTCTCTGACACTCTCTGACACACTCTGACACTCTCTGACACTCTCAGACAATCTCTATCACTCTCTATCACTCTCTGACGCACTCTGACTGTCTCTGACACTCTCTGACACTCTCTATCACTCTCTGACTCTCTCTATCACTTTCTGACACTCTCAGACTCTATCTATCACTCACTGACACTCTCTGACACACTCTGACACTCTCAGAATATCTCAGACACTCTCTGTCACTCTCTATCATTCTCTGACACACTCTGACAATCTCTGACAATCTCAGACACTCTCAGACACACTCTAAACACTCTCTGACACTCACTGACACTCTCAGACACGCGCTGTCACTCTCTGACACTCTCAGACACGCACTATCACTCTCTATCACTCTCTGACACTCTCTGACATTCTCAGAAACTCTCTATCACTCTCTATCACTCGCTGACACTTTCAGACACTCTCAGACACTCTCAGACACTCTCTATCACTCTCTGACACACTCTGACACTCTCTGACACTCTCAGACACTCTCTATCACTCTCTGACGCACTCTGACTGTCTCTGACACTCTCTGACACGCTCTGACACTCTCTATCACTCTCTGACACTCTCTATCACTTTCTGACACTCTCAGACTCTATCTATCACTCTCTGACACTCTCTATCACTCACTGACACTCTCTGACACACTCTGACACTCTCAGAAAATCTCAGACACTCTCTGTCACTCTCTATCATTCTCTGACACACTCTGACAATCTCTGACAATCTCAGACACTCTCAGACACTCTCTAAACACTCTCTGACACTCACTGACACTCTCAGACACGCGCTGTCACTCTCTGACACTCTCAGACACGCTCTATCACTCTCTATCACTCTCTGACACTCTCTGACATTCTCAGAAACTCTCTATCACTCTCTATCACTCGCTGACACTCTCAGACACTCTCAGACACTCTCTATCACTCTCTGACACTCACTTAAACTCTCAGACACTCTCTGTACCTCTCAGACACTCTCAGACACTCTCTCACACTCTCTGACACTCTCTGAAACTCTCTGACACACTCACACTCTCTCAGACACTCTCTCTCACTCTCTGACACTCTCTGAAACTCTCTGACACACTCACACTCTCTCTGACACTCTCTGTCACTCTCTGACACTCTCTGACACTCTCTGACACACTCTGACACACTATATCGCTCTCTGACATTCTCTGACACACTCTGACACTCTCTGACACTGTCAGACACTCTCTATCACTCTCAATCACTCTCTGACACACTCTGACACAATCTGACAATCTCTGACTATCTCAGACACTCTCGATCTTTCTCTGACACTGACTGACACCCTCAGATACGCTCTGTCACTCTCAGACACTCTCAGGCGCTCTCTATCACTCTCTGACACTTTCTACCACTCTCTGACACTCTCTGACACACTCTGAAACTCTCTGACACTCTCTATCACTCTCTTTCACTCTCTGACACAATTTGACACTCTCTATCACTCTCTGACACTCTCAGCCACTCTCTGACACTCTCAGACACTCTCAGACACTCTCTATCACTCTATATCACTCTCTGACACTATCTATCACTCTATGAAACTCTCTGACACACTCCATCACTCTCTCTCACTCTCTGGCACACTCTGACTCACTCTGACCCTCTCTGACACACTCTGACACACTCAGACACTCTCTACCACTGTCTATCACTCTCCATCACTCTCTGACACTCTCTGACACACTCTGACACTCTCTGACACTCTCAGACAATCTCTATCACTCTCTATCACTCTCTGACGCACTCTGACTGTCTCTGACACTCTCTGACACTCTCTATCACTCTCTGACACTCTCTATCACTTTCTGACACTCTCAGACTCTATCTATCACTCTCTGACACTCTCTATCACTCACTGACACTCTCTGACACACTCTGACACTCTCAGAATATCTCAGACACTCTCTGTCACTCTCTATCATTCTCTGACACACTCTGACAATCTCTGACAATCTCAGACACTCTCAGACACACTCTAAACATTCTCTGACACTCACTGAGACTCTCAGACACGCGCTGTCACTCTCTGACACTCTCAGACACGCACTATCACTCTCTATCACTCTCTGACACTCTCTGACATTCTCAGAAACTCTCTATCACTCTCTATCACTCGCTGACACTTTCAGACACTCTCAGACACTCTCTATCACTCTCTGACACACTCTGACACACTCTGACACTCTCTGACACTCTCAGACACTCTCTATCACTCTCTGACGCACTCTGACTGTCTCTGACACTCTCTGACACGCTCTGACACTCTCTATCACTCTCTGACACTCTCTATCACTTTCTGACACTCTCAGACTCTATCTATCACTCTCTGACACTCTCTATCACTCACTGACACTCTCTGACACACTCTGACACTCTCAGAATATCTCAGACACTCTCTGTCACTCTCTATCATTCTCTGACACACTCTGACAATCTCTGACAATCTCAGACACTCTCAGACACACTCTAAACACTCTCTGACACTCACTGACACTCTCAGACACGCGCTGTCACTCTCTGACACTCTCAGACACGCACTATCACTCTCTATCACTCTCTGACACTCTCTGACATTCTCAGAAACTCTCTATCACTCTCTATCACTCGCTGACACTTTCAGACACTCTCAGACACTCTCTATCACTCTCTGACACACTCTGACACTCTCTGACACTCTCAGACACTCTCTATCACTCTCTGACGCACTCTGACTGTCTCTGACACTCTCTGACACGCTCTGACACTCTCTATCACTCTCTGACACTCTCTATCACTTTCTGACACTCTCAGACTCTATCTATCACTCTCTGACACTCTCTATCACTCACTGACACTCTCTGACACACTCTGACACTCTCAGAAAATCTCAGACACTCTCTGTCACTCTCTATCATTCTCTGACACACTCTGACTATCTCTGACAATCTCAGACACTCTCAGACACTCTCTAAACACTCTCTGACACTCACTGACACTCTCAGACACGCGCTGTCACTCTCTGACACTCTCAGACACGCTATATCACTCTCTATCACTCTCTGACACTCTCTGACATTCTCAGAAACTCTCTATCACTCTCTATCACTCGCTGACACTCTCAGACACTCTCAGACACTCTCTATCACTCTCTGACACTCACTGAAACTCTCAGACACTCTCTGTATCTCTCAGACACTCTCAGACACTCTCTCACACTCTCTGACACTCTCTGAAACTCTCTGACACACTCACACTCTCTCTGACACTCTCTATCACTCTCTGACACTCTCTGACACACTCTGACACTCTCTGACAATCTCTATCACTCTCTGACTCTCTCTGACACTCTGTGACACACTCTGACACACTCTATCACTCTCTGACATTCTCTGACACACTCTGACACTCTCTGACACTCTCAGACACTCTCAGACACTCTCTATCACTCTATATCACTCTCTGACACTATCTATCACTCTATGAAACTCTCTGACACACTCCATCACTCTCTCTCACTCTCTGGCACACTCTGACTCACTCTGACCCTCTCTGACACACTCTGACACACTCAGACACTCTCTATCACTGTCTATCACTCTCCATCACTCTCTGACACTCTCTGACACACTCTGACACTCTCTGACACTCTCAGACAATCTCTATCACTCTCTATCACTCTCTGACGCACTCTGACTGTCTCTGACACTCTCTGACACTCTCTATCACTCTCTGACACTCTCTATCACTTTCTGACACTCTCAGACTCTATCTATCACTCTCTGACACTCTCTATCACTCACTGACACTCTCTGACACACTCTGACACTCTCAGAATATCTCAGACACTCTCTGTCACTCTCTATCATTCTCTGACACACTCTGACAATCTCTGACAATCTCAGACTCTCAGACACACTCTAAACACTCTCTGACACTCACTGACACTCTCAGACACGCGCTGTCACTCTCTGACACTCTCAGACACGCACTATCACTCTCTATCACTCTCTGACACTCTCTGACATTCTCAGAAACTCTCTATCACTCTCTATCACTCGCTGACACTTTCAGACACTCTCAGACACTCTCTATCACTCTCTGACACACTCTGACACTCTCTGACACTCTCAGACACTCTCTATCACTCTCTGACGCACTCTGACTGTCTCTGACACTCTCTGACACGCTCTGACACTCTCTATCACTCTCTGACACTCTCTATCACTTTCTGACACTCTCAGACTCTATCTATCACTCTCTGACACTCTCTATCACTCACTGACACTCTCTGACACACTCTGACACTCTCAGAAAATCTCAGACACTCTCTGTCACTCTCTATCATTCTCTGACACACTCTGACAATCTCTGACAATCTCAGACACTCTCAGACACTCTCTAAACACTCTCTGACACTCACTGACACTCTCAGACACGCGCTGTCACTCTCTGACACTCTCAGACACGCTCTATCACTCTCTATCACTCTCTGACACTCTCTGACATTCTCAGAAACTCTCTATCACTCTCTATCACTCGCTGACACTCTCAGACACTCTCAGACACTCTCTATCACTCTCTGACACTCACTGAAACTCTCAGACACTCTCTGTATCTCTCAGACACTCTCAGACACTCTCTCACACTCTCTGACAATCTCTGAAACTCTCTGACACACTCACACTCTCTCAGACACTCTCTCTCACTCTCTGACACTCTCTGAAACTCTCTGACACACTCACACTCTCTCTGACACTCTCTGACACTCTCTGACACACTCTGACACTCTCTGACACTGTCAGACACTCTCTATCACTCTCAATCACTCTCTGACACACTCTGACACAATCTGACAATCTCTGACTATCTCAGACACTCTCGATCTTTCTCTGACACTGACTGACACCCTCAGATACGCTCTGTCACTCTCAGACACTCTCAGGCGCTCTCTATCACTCTCTGACACTTTCTACCACTCTCTGACACTCTCTGACAGACTCTGAAACTCTCTGACACTCTCTATCACTCTCTTTCACTCTCTGACACAATTTGACACTCTCTATCACTCTCTGACACTCTCAGCCACTCTCTGACACTCTCAGACACTCTCAGACACTCTCTATCACTCTATATCACTCTCTGACACTATCTATCACTCTATGAAACTCTCTGACACACTCCATCACTCTCTCTCACTCTCTGGCACACTCTGACTCACTCTGACCCTCTCTGACACATTCTGACACACTCAGAAACTCTCTATCACTGTCTATCACTCTCCATCACTCTCTGACACTCTCTGACACACTCTGACACTCTCTGACACTCTCAGACAATCTCTATCACTCTCTATCACTCTCTGACGCACTCTGACTGTCTCTGACACTCTCTGACACTCTCTATCACTCTCTGACACTCTCTATCACTTTCTGACACTCTCAGACTCTATCTATCACTCTCTGACACTCTCTATCACTCACTGACACTCTCTGACACACTCTGACACTCTCAGAATATCTCAGACACTCTCTGTCACTCTCTATCATTCTCTGACACACTCTGACAATCTCTGACAATCTCAGACACTCTCAGACACACTCTAAACACTCTCTGACACTCACTGACACTCTCAGACACGCGCTGTCACTCTCTGACACTCAAGACACGCACTATCACTCTCTATCACTCTCTGACACTCTCTGACATTCTCAGAAACTCTCTATCACTCTCTATCACTCGCTGACACTTTCAGACACTCTCAGACACTCTCTATCACTCTCTGACACACTCTGACACACTCTGACACTCTCTGACACTCTCAGACACTCTCTATCACTCTCTGACGCATTCTGACTGTCTCTGACACTCTCTGACACGCTCTGACACTCTCTATCACTCTCTGACACTCTCTATCACTTTCTGACACTCTCAGACTCTATCTATCACTCTCTGACACTCTCTATCACTCACTGACACTCTCTGACACACTCTGACACTCTCAGAATATCTCAGACACTCTCTGTCACTCTCTATCATTCTCTGACACACTCTGACAATCTCTGACAATCTCAGACACTCTCAGACACACTCTAAACACTCTCTGACACTCACTGACACTCACTGACACTCTCAGACACGCGCTGTCACTCTCTGACACTCTCAGACACGCACTATCACTCTCTATCACTCTCTGACACTCTCTGACATTCTCAGAAACTCTCTATCACTCTCTATCACTCGCTGACACTTTCAGACACTCTCAGACACTCTCTATCACTCTCTGACACACTCTGACACTCTCTGACACTCTCAGACACTCTCTATCACTCTCTGACGCACTCTGACTGTCTCTGACACTCTCTGACACGCTCTGACACTCTCTATCACTCTCTGACACTCTCTATCACTTTCTGACACTCTCAGACTCTATCTATCACTCTCTGATACTCTCTATCACTCACTGACACTCTCTGACACACTCTGACACTCTCAGAAAATCTCAGACACTCTCTGTCACTCTCTATCATTCTCTGACACACTCTGACTATCTCTGACAATCTCAGACACTCTCAGACACTCTCTAAACACTCTCTGACACTCACTGACACTCTCAGACACGCGCTGTCACTCTCTGACACTCTCAGACACGCTCTATCACTCTCTATCACTCTCTGACACTCTCTGACATTCTCAGAAACTCTCTATCACTCTCTATCACTCGCTGACACTCTCAGACACTCTCAGACACTCTCTATCACTCTCTGACACTCACTGAAACTCTCAGACACTCTCTGTATCTCTCAGACACTCTCAGACACTCTCTCACACTCTCTGACACTCTCTGAAACTCTCTGACACACTCACACTCTCTCTGACACTCTCTATCACTCTCTGACACTCTCTGACACACTCTGACACTCTCTGACAATCTATATTACTCTCTGACTCTCTCTGACACTCTGTGACACACTCTGACACACTCTATCGCTCTCTGACATTCTCTGACACACTCTGACACTCTCTGACACTCTCAGACACCCTCTATCACTCTCTGACACTGACTGACACCCTCAGACACTCTCTGAAACTCTCAGAGACTCTCAGACACTCTATATCACTCTCTGACACTTACTATCATTCTCTGACACTCTCTGACACAGTCTGAAACTCTCTGACACTCTCTATCACTCTCTATCACTCTCTGACACTCTCTGACACTCTGTGACACACTCTGACACACTCTATCGCTCTCTGACATTCTCTGACACACTCTGACACTCTCTGACACTCTCAGACACTCTCGATCACTCTCTGACACTGACTGACACTCTCAGACACTCCCGATCACTCTCTGACACTTTCTATCACTCTCTGACACTCTCTGACACAGTCTGAAACTCTCTGAAACTCTCTATCACTCTCTGTTACTCTCTGACACTCTCTGACACTCTCTATCACTCTCTGACACTCTCAGACACTCTCTATCAATCTCTGACACTCTCAGACACTCTCTATCACTCACTGACACTCTCTATCACTCTCTGACACACTCTGACACTTTCTGACACTCTCAGACACTCTCTATCACTCACTATGCCTCTCTGTTACTCTCTGACACACTCTGACACTCTCTGACAATCTCTGACACACTCTGACACTCCCTGACACTCTCTATCACTCTGTGACATACTCTGTCACTCACAGACACTCTCAGACACACTCGATAACTCTCTGACTTTCTCTATCACTCTCTGACACTCTCTGATACTCAAATACACTCTCTATCGCTCTCTGACACTCTCTGACACTCTCTATAAATCTCTGACACTCTCAGACACTCTCTATCACTCACTGACACTCTCTATCACTCTCTGACACACTCTGATTCTCTCAGACACTTTCTATCACTCTCTATCACTCTCTGACTCACTCTGACACTCTCAGACACTTTCTATCACTCTCTATCACTCTCTGTCACACTCTGACACTCTCAGACACTTTCTATCACTCTCTATCACTCTCTGACACACTCTGACACTTTCTGACACTCTCAGACACTCTCTATCACTCTCTATCCCTCTCTGTTACTCTCTGACACTCTCTGACACTCTCTGACACACTCTGACAATCTCTGACGCTCTCTATCACTCTCTGACATACTCTGTCACTCACCGACACTCTCAGACACTCTCGATCACTCTCTGAAATTCTCTATCACTCTCTGACACTCAAAGATTCTCTCTATCACCCTCTATCTCTCTCTATCACTCTCGGACACTCTCGGACACTCTCTATCACTCTCTGACACTCTCTGACAGTCTCTGACACTCTCAGACACTCTCTATGACACTCAGACACTCACTATCACTGTCAGACACTCTCTATCACTCTCTGACATTCTCTGAAAATCTCAGACACTCTCTATCACTCTCTGACACTCTCAGACACTCACTATAACTCTCTGACACATCCTATCACTCTCTATCACTCTCTGACACACTCTGACACTTTCTGACACTCTCAGACACTCTCTCTCACTCTCTATCAAACTCTGACACACGCTGACAGTCTCTGACACTCTCTGACACTCTCTATCACTCTCCATCACTCGCTGTTACTCTCTGACACACTCTGACATTCTCTGACACTCTCTGACACACTCTGACAATCTCTGAAACTTTCTATCACTTTCTGACACGCTCTATCACTCTCTGACACTCTCAGACACACTCTATCAATCTCTGACACTCTCAGACACTCTCTATCACTCACTGACACTCTCTATCACTCTCTGACACTCTCTGACACACTCTGACACTCTCAGACACTCTCAGACACTCTCTATCACTCTCTGTTACTCTCTGACACACTCTGACACTCTCTAACACTCTCTGACACTCTCAGACACTCTCTATCACTCTCCATCACTCTCTGACACACTCTGTCACTTTCTGACACTCTCAGACACTCTCTATCACTCTCTATCCCTCTCTGTTACTCTCTGACACACTCTGACACTCTCTGACACTCTCTGACACACTCTGACACTCTCTGACACTCTCTGACACTCTATATCACTCTCTGACATACTCTGTCACTCACAGACACTCTCAGACACACTCGATCACTCTCTGACTTTCTCTATCACTCTCTGACACTCAAAGACACTCTCTGTCACAATCTATCACTCTCTATCACTCTCTGACACTCTCTGACACTCTCAGACACTCTCTATGACACTCAGACACTCACTATCACTGTCAGACACTCTCTATCACTCTCTGACATTCTCTGAAAATCTCAGACACTCTCTATCTCTCTCTGACACTCTCAGACACTCAATATAACTCTCTGACACATCCTATCACTCTCTATCACTCTCTGACACACTCTGACACTTTCTGACACTCTCAGACACTCTCTCTCACTCTCTATCAAACTCTGACACACGCTGACAGTCTCTGACACTCTCTGACACTCTCTATCACTCTCCATCACTCGCTGTTACTCTCTGACACACTCTGACATTCTCTGACACTCTCTGACACACTCTGACAATCTCTGAAACTTTCTATCACTCTCTGACACGCTCTATCACTCTCTGACACTCTCAGACACACTCTATCAATCTCTGACACTCTCAGACACTCTCTATCACTCACTGACACTCTCTATCACTCTCTGACACTCTCTGACACACTCTGACACTCTCAGACACTCTCTATCACTCTCAGACACTCTCTATCACTCTATATCACTCTCTGACATACTCTGTCACTCACAGACACTCTCAGACACACTCGATCACTCTCTGACTTTCTCTATCACTCTCTGACACTCAAAGACACACTCTGTCACACTCTATCACTCTCTATAACTCTCTGACACTCTCGGACACTCTCTATCACTCTCTGACACTCTCTGACTCTCTCTGACTCTCTCAGACACTCTCTGACACTTTATATCACTCTCTATCACTCTCTGACACTCTCTGACACACTCTGACACTCTCAGACACTCTCTATCACTCTCTATCACTCTCTGACACACTCTGACACTTTCTGGCACTCTCAGACACTCTCTATCACTCTCTATCCCTCTCTGTTACTCTCTGACACACTCTGACACTCTCTGACATACTCTGTCACTCACAGACACTCTCAGACACTCTCGATCACTCTCTGACATTCTCTAACACTCTCTGACACTCTCTGAAACTCAAAGACAATCTCTATCACTCTCTATCCCTCTCTGTTACTCTCTGACACACTCTGACACTCTCTGACACTCTCTGACACTCTCTGACACACTCTGACAATCTCTGACGCTCTCTATCACTCTCTGACATACTCTGTCACTCACCGACACTCTCAGACACTCTCGATCACTCTCTGAAATTCTCTATCACTCTCTGACACTCAAAGATTCTCTCTATCACCCTCTATCTCTCTCTATCACTCTCGGACACTCTCGGACACTCTCTATCACTCTCTGACACTCTCTGACAGTCTCTGACACTCTCAGACACTCTCTATGACACTCAGACACTCACTATCACTGTCAGACACTCTCTATCACTCTCTGACATTCTCTGAAAATCTCAGACACTCTCTATCACTCTCTGACACTCTCAGACACTCACTATAACTCTCTGACACATCCTATCACTCTCTATCACTCTCTGACACCCTCTGACACTTTCTGACACTCTCAGACACTCTCTCTCACTCTCTATCAAACTCTGACACACGCTGACAGTCTCTGACACTCTCTGACACTCTCTATCACTCTCCATCACTCGCTGTTACTCTCTGACACACTCTGACATTCTCTGACACTCTCTGACACACTCTGACAATCTCTGAAACTTTCTATCACTCTCTGACACGCTCTATCACTCTCTGACACTCTCAGACACACTCTATCAATCTCTGACACTCTCAGACACTCTCTATCACTCACTGACACTCTCTATCACTCTCTGACACTCTCTGACACACTCTGACACTCTCAGACACTCTCAGACACTCTCTATCACTCTCTGTTACTCTCTGACACACTCTGACACTCTCTAACACTCTCTGACACTCTCAGACACTCTCTATCACTCTCCATCACTCTCTGACACACTCTGTCACTTTCTGACACTCTCAGACACTCTCTATCACTCTCTATCCCTCTCTGTTACTCTCTGACACACTCTGACACTCTCTGACACTCTCTGACACACTCTGACACTCTCTGACACTCTCTGACACTCTATATCACTCTCTGACATACTCTGTCACTCACAGACACTCTCAGACACACTCGATCACTCTCTGACTTTCTCTATCACTCTCTGACACTCAAAGACACTCTCTGTCACACTCTATCACTCTCTATCACTCTCTGACACTCTCTGACACTCTCAGACACTCTCTATGACACTCAGACACTCACTATCACTGTCAGACACTCTCTATCACTCTCTGACATTCTCTGAAAATCTCAGACACTCTCTATCTCTCTCTGACACTCTCAGACACTCAATATAACTCTCTGACACATCCTATCACTCTCTATCACTCTCTGACACACTCTGACACTTTCTGACACTCTCAGACACTCTCTCTCACTCTCTATCAAACTCTGACACACGCTGACAGTCTCTGACACTCTCTGACACTCTCTATCACTCTCCATCACTCGCTGTTACTCTCTGACACACTCTGACATTCTCTGACACTCTCTGACACACTCTGACAATCTCTGAAACTTTCTATCACTCTCTGACACGCTCTATCACTCTCTGACACTCTCAGACACACTCTATCAATCTCTGACACTCTCAGACACTCTCTATCACTCACTGACACTCTCTATCACTCTCTGACACTCTCTGACACACTCTGACACTCTCAGACACTCTCTATCACTCTCAGACACTCTCTATCACTCTATATCACTCTCTGACATACTCTGTCACTCACAGACACTCTCAGACACACTCGATCACTCTCTGACTTTCTCTATCACTCTCTGACACTCAAAGACACACTCTGTCACACTCTATCACTCTCTATAACTCTCTGACACTCTCGGACACTCTCTATCACTCTCTGACACTCTCTGACTCTCTCTGACTCTCTCAGACACTCTCTGACACTTTATATCACTCTCTATCACTCTCTGACACTCTCTGACACACTCTGACACTCTCAGACACTCTCTATCACTCTCTATCACTCTCTGACACACTCTGACACTTTCTGGCACTCTCAGACACTCTCTATCACTCTCTATCCCTCTCTGTTACTCTCTGACACACTCTGACACTCTCTGACATACTCTGTCACTCACAGACACTCTCAGACACTCTCGATCACTCTCTGACATTCTCTAACACTCTCTGACACTCACTGAAACTCAAAGACACTCTCTATCACACTCTATCACTCTCTATCACTCTCTGACACTCTCGGACACTCTCTATCACTCTCTGACACTCTCTGACAGTCTCTGACACGCTCAGACACTCTCTATGACTCTCAGACACTCACTATCACTGTCAGACACTCTCTATCACTCTCTGACACACTCAGACACACTCTATCACTCTCTGACACGTTCTATCATTCTCTATCACTCTCTGAAACACTCTGACACTTTCTTACACTCTCAGACACTCTCTCTCACTCTCTATCAAACTCTGACACACTCTGACAGTCTCTGACACTCTCTGACACTCTCTATCACTCTCTATCACTCTCTGTTACTCTCTGACACACTCTGACATTCTCTGACACTCTCTGACACAATCTGACAATCTCTGAAACTTTCTATCACTCTCTGACACTCTCTATCACTCTCTGACACTCTCAGACACTCTCTATCAATCTCTGACACTCTCAGACACTCTCTATCAATCTCTGACACTCTCAGACACTCTCTATCACTCACTGACACTCTCTGACACACTCTGACACTCTCAGACACGCTCTATCACTCTCGATCACTCTCTGACACACTCTGACACACTCTGACACTCTCTGACACTCTCTGACACTTTCTGACACTTTCTGACACTGTCTGACACACTCTGACACTCTCTGACACTCTCTATCACTCTCTGACATACTCTGTCACTCACAGACACTCTCAGACACATTCGATCGATCACTCTCTGACTTTCTCTATCACTCTCTGACACTCAAAGACACTCTCTATCACACTGTATCACTATCTATCACACTCTGACACTCTCGGACACTATCACTCTCTGACACTCTCTGACTCTCTCTGACTCTCTCAGACACTCTCTGACACTTTATATCACTCTCTGAACCTCTCAGACACTCTCTGACACTTTCTATCACTCTCTGACACTTTCTGACAATCTCTGACACTCTCAGACACTCTATTTCACTCTCTATCCCTCTATGACACTCCCTATCACTCACTAACACTCTCAGATTCTCTATGACACTCTCCATCACTCTCTGACACTGTCCGATACTCTCTGACACTCTCAGACACTCTCTGACTCTCTCAGACACTCTCTATCACTCTATATCACTCTCTGACACTATCAATCACTCTCCATCACTCTCTGACACTCTCCATCACTCTCTATCACTCTCTGACACACTCTGACACACTCAGACACTCTCTATTACTCTCTATCAATGTCTATCACTCTCTATCACTCTCGATCACTCTCTATCACTCTCTATCACTCTCTGACACACTCTGACACTCTCTGACACTCTCAGACACTCTCTATCACTCTCTATCACTCTCTGAAACACTCTGACTCTCTCTGACACGCTCTATCACTCTCTATCACTCTCTGACACACTCTGACTCTCTCTGACACTCTCAGACACTCTCTATCACTCTCTGAAACACTCTGACTCTCTCTGACACGCTCTATCACTCTCTATCACTCTCTGACACACCCTGACTCTCTCTGACACTCTCTGTAACTCTCTATCACTCTCTGACACGCTCTATCACTTTCTGACACTCTCAGACACTCTCTATCACTTTCTATCACTCACTGACACACTTTGACACACTCCGACATTCTCTGACACTCTCAGACACTCTCAGACACTCTCTATCACTGTCTATCACTCTCTATCACTCTCTGACACACTCTGACACTCTCTGACACTCTCAGACACTCTCTATCACTCTCTATCCCTCTCTGTTACTCTCTGACACACTCTGACACTCTCTGACATACTCTGTCACTCACAGACACTCTCAGACACTCTCGATCACTCTCTGACATTCTCTAACACTCTCTGACACTCTCTGAAACTCAAAGACAATCTCTATCACTCTCTATCCCTCTCTGTTACTCTCTGACACTCTCTGACACTCTCTATCACTCTCCATCACTCGCTGTTACTCTCTGACACACTCTGACATTCTCTGACACTCTCTGACACACTCTGACAATCTCTGAAACTTTCTATCACTTTCTGACACGCTCTATCACTCTCTGACACTCTCAGACACACTCTATCAATCTCTGACACTCTCAGACACTCTCTATCACTCACTGACACTCTCTATCACTCTCTGACACTCTCTGACACACTCTGACACTCTCAGACACTCTCAGACACTCTCTATCACTCTCTGTTACTCTCTGACACACTCTGACACTCTCTAACACTCTCTGACACTCTCAGACACTCTCTATCACTCTCCATCACTCTCTGACACACTCTGTCACTTTCTGACACTCTCAGACACTCTCTATCACTCTCTATCCCTCTCTGTTACTCTCTGACACACTCTGACGCTCTCTGACACTCTCTGACACACTCTGACACTCTCTGACACTCTCTGACACTCTATATCACTCTCTGACATACTCTGTCACTCACAGACACTCTCAGACACACTCGATCACTCTCTGACTTTCTCTATCACTCTCTGACACTCAAAGACACTCTCTGTCACAATCTATCACTCTCTATCACTCTCTGACACTCTCTGACACTCTCAGACACTCTCTATGACACTCAGACACTCACTATCACTGTCAGACACTCTCTATCACTCTCTGACATTCTCTGAAAATCTCAGACACTCTCTATCTCTCTCTGACACTCTCAGACACTCAATATAACTCTCTGACACATCCTATCACTCTCTATCACTCTCTGACACACTCTGACACTTTCTGACACTCTCAGACACTCTCTCTCACTCTCTATCAAACTCTGACACACGCTGACAGTCTCTGACACTCTCTGACACTCTCTATCACTCTCCATCACTCGCTGTTACTCTCTGACACACTCTGACATTCTCTGACACTCTCTGACACACTCTGACAATCTCTGAAACTTTCTATCACTCTCTGACACGCTCTATCACTCTCTGACACTCTCAGACACACTCTATCAATCTCTGACACTCTCAGACACTCTCTATCACTCACTGACACTCTCTATCACTCTCTGACACTCTCTGACACACTCTGACACTCTCAGACACTCTCTATCACTCTCAGACACTCTCTATCACTCTATATCACTCTCTGACATACTCTGTCACTCACAGACACTCTCAGACACACTCGATCACTCTCTGACTTTCTCTATCACTCTCTGACACTCAAAGACACACTCTGTCACACTCTATCACTCTCTATAACTCTCTGACACTCTCGGACACTCTCTATCACTCTCTGACACTCTCTGACTCTCTCTGACTCTCTCAGACACTCTCTGACACTTTATATCACTCTCTATCACTCTCTGACACTCTCTGACACACTCTGACACTCTCAGACACTCTCTATCACTCTCTATCACTCTCTGACACACTCTGACACTTTCTGGCACTCTCAGACACTCTCTATCACTCTCTATCCCTCTCTGTTACTCTCTGACACACTCTGACACTCTCTGACATACTCTGTCACTCACAGACACTCTCAGACACTCTCGATCACTCTCTGACATTCTCTAACACTCTCTGACACTCTCTGAAACTCAAAGACAATCTCTATCACTCTCTATCCCTCTCTGTTACTCTCTGACACACTCTGACACTCTCTGACACTCTCTGACACTCTCTGACACACTCTGACAATCTCTGACGCTCTCTATCACTCTCTGACATACTCTGTCACTCACCGACACTCTCAGACACTCTCGATCACTCTCTGAAATTCTCTATCACTCTCTGACACTCAAAGATTCTCTCTATCACCCTCTATCTCTCTCTACCACTCTCGGACACTCTCGGACACTCTCTATCACTCTCTGACACTCTCTGACAGTCTCTGACACTCTCAGACACTCTCTATGACACTCAGACACTCACTATCACTGTCAGACACTCTCTATCACTCTCTGACATTCTCTGAAAATCTCAGACACTCTCTATCACTCTCTGACACTCTCAGACACTCACTATAACTCTCTGACACATCCTATCACTCTCTATCACTCTCTGACACCCTCTGACACTTTCTGACACTCTCAGACACTCTCTCTCACTCTCTATCAAACTCTGACACACGCTGACAGTCTCTGACACTCTCTGACACTCTCTATCACTCTCCATCACTCGCTGTTACTCTCTGACACACTCTGACATTCTCTGACACTCTCTGACACACTCTGACAATCTCTGAAACTTTCTATCACTCTCTGACACGCTCTATCACTCTCTGACACTCTCAGACACACTCTATCAATCTCTGACACTCTCAGACACTCTCTATCACTCACTGACACTCTCTATCACTCTCTGACACTCTCTGACACACTCTGACACTCTCAGACACTCTCAGACACTCTCTATCACTCTCTGTTACTCTCTGACACACTCTGACACTCTCTAACACTCTCTGACACTCTCAGACACTCTCTATCACTCTCCATCACTCTCTGACACACTCTGTCACTTTCTGACACTCTCAGACACTCTCTATCACTCTCTATCCCTCTCTGTTACTCTCTGACACACTCTGACACTCTCTGACACTCTCTGACACACTCTGACACTCTCTGACACTCTCTGACACTCTATATCACTCTCTGACATACTCTGTCACTCACAGACACTCTCAGACACACTCGATCACTCTCTGACTTTCTCTATCACTCTCTGACACTCAAAGACACTCTCTGTCACACTCTATCACTCTCTATCACTCTCTGACACTCTCTGACACTCTCAGACACTCTCTATGACACTCAGACACTCACTATCACTGTCAGACACTCTCTATCACTCTCTGACATTCTCTGAAAATCTCAGACACTCTCTATCTCTCTCTGACACTCTCAGACACTCAATATAACTCTCTGACACATCCTATCACTCTCTATCACTCTCTGACACACTCTGACACTTTCTGACACTCTCAGACACTCTCTCTCACTCTCTATCAAACTCTGACACACGCTGACAGTCTCTGACACTCTCTGACACTCTCTATCACTCTCCATCACTCGCTGTTACTCTCTGACACACTCTGACATTCTCTGACACTCTCTGACACACTCTGACAATCTCTGAAACTTTCTATCACTCTCTGACACGCTCTATCACTCTCTGACACTCTCAGACACACTCTATCAATCTCTGACACTCTCAGACACTCTCTATCACTCACTGACACTCTCTATCACTCTCTGACACTCTCTGACACACTCTGACACTCTCAGACACTCTCTATCACTCTCAGACACTCTCTATCACTCTATATCACTCTCTGACATACTCTGTCACTCACAGACACTCTCAGACACACTCGATCACTCTCTGACTTTCTCTATCACTCTCTGACACTCAAAGACACACTCTGTCACACTCTATCACTCTCTATAACTCTCTGACACTCTCGGACACTCTCTATCACTCTCTGACACTCTCTGACTCTCTCTGACTCTCTCAGACACTCTCTGACACTTTATATCACTCTCTATCACTCTCTGACACTCTCTGACACACTCTGACACTCTCAGACACTCTCTATCACTCTCTATCACTCTCTGACACACTCTGACACTTTCTGGCACTCTCAGACACTCTCTATCACTCTCTATCCCTCTCTGTTACTCTCTGACACACTCTGACACTCTCTGACATACTCTGTCACTCACAGACACTCTCAGACACTCTCGATCACTCTCTGACATTCTCTAACACTCTCTGACACTCACTGAAACTCAAAGACACTCTCTATCACACTCTATCACTCTCTATCACTCTCTGACACTCTCGGACACTCTCTATCACTCTCTGACACTCTCTGACAGTCTCTGACACGCTCAGACACTCTCTATGACTCTCAGACACTCACTATCACTGTCAGACACTCTCTATCACTCTCTGACACACTCAGACACACTCTATCACTCTCTGACACGTTCTATCATTCTCTATCACTCTCTGAAACACTCTGACACTTTCTTACACTCTCAGACACTCTCTCTCACTCTCTATCAAACTCTGACACACTCTGACAGTCTCTGACACTCTCTGACACTCTCTATCACTCTCTATCACTCTCTGTTACTCTCTGACACACTCTGACATTCTCTGACACTCTCTGACACAATCTGACAATCTCTGAAACTTTCTATCACTCTCTGACACTCTCTATCACTCTCTGACACTCTCAGACACTCTCTATCAATCTCTGACACTCTCAGACACTCTCTATCAATCTCTGACACTCTCAGACACTCTCTATCACTCACTGACACTCTCTGACACACTCTGACACTCTCAGACACGCTCTATCACTCTCGATCACTCTCTGACACACTCTGACACACTCTGACACTCTCTGACACTCTCTGACACTTTCTGACACTTTCTGACACTGTCTGACACACTCTGACACTCTCTGACACTCTCTATCACTCTCTGACATACTCTGTCACTCACAGACACTCTCAGACACATTCGATCGATCACTCTCTGACTTTCTCTATCACTCTCTGACACTCAAAGACACTCTCTATCACACTGTATCACTATCTATCACACTCTGACACTCTCGGACACTATCACTCTCTGACACTCTCTGACTCTCTCTGACTCTCTCAGACACTCTCTGACACTTTATATCACTCTCTGAACCTCTCAGACACTCTCTGACACTTTCTATCACTCTCTGACACTTTCTGACAATCTCTGACACTCTCAGACACTCTATTTCACTCTCTATCCCTCTATGACACTCCCTATCACTCACTAACACTCTCAGATTCTCTATGACACTCTCCATCACTCTCTGACACTGTCCGATACTCTCTGACACTCTCAGACACTCTCTGACTCTCTCAGACACTCTCTATCACTCTATATCACTCTCTGACACTATCAATCACTCTCCATCACTCTCTGACACTCTCCATCACTCTCTATCACTCTCTGACACACTCTGACACACTCAGACACTCTCTATTACTCTCTATCAATGTCTATCACTCTCTATCACTCTCGATCACTCTCTATCACTCTCTATCACTCTCTGACACACTCTGACACTCTCTGACACTCTCAGACACTCTCTATCACTCTCTATCACTCTCTGAAACACTCTGACTCTCTCTGACACGCTCTATCACTCTCTATCACTCTCTGACACACTCTGACTCTCTCTGACACTCTCAGACACTCTCTATCACTCTCTGAAACACTCTGACTCTCTCTGACACGCTCTATCACTCTCTATCACTCTCTGACACACCCTGACTCTCTCTGACACTCTCTGTAACTCTCTATCACTCTCTGACACGCTCTATCACTTTCTGACACTCTCAGACACTCTCTATCACTTTCTATCACTCACTGACACACTCTGACACACTCTGACATTCTCTGACACTCTCAGACACTCTCAGACACTCTCTATCACTGTCTATCACTCTCTATCACTCTCTGACACACTCTGACACTCTCTGACACTCTCAGACACTCTCTATCACTCTCTATCCCTCTCTGTTACTCTCTGACACACTCTGACACTCTCTGACATACTCTGTCACTCACAGACACTCTCAGACACTCTCGATCACTCTCTGACATTCTCTAACACTCTCTGACACTCTCTGAAACTCAAAGACAATCTCTATCACTCTCTATCCCTCTCTGTTACTCTCTGACACACTCTGACACTCTCTGACACTCTCTGACACTCTCTGACACACTCTGACAATCTCTGACGCTCTCTATCACTCTCTGACATACTCTGTCAGTCACCGACACTCTCAGACACTCTCGATCACTCTCTGAAATTCTCTATCACTCTCTGACACTCAAAGATTCTCTCTATCACCCTCTATCTCTCTCTATCACTCTCGGACACTCTCGGACACTCTCTATCACTCTCTGACACTCTCTGACAGTCTCTGACACTCTCAGACACTCTCTATGACACTCAGACACTCACTATCACTGTCAGACACTCTCTATCACTCTCTGACATTCTCTGAAAATCTCAGACACTCTCTATCACTCTCTGACACTCTCAGACACTCACTATAACTCTCTGACACATCCTATCACTCTCTATCACTCTCTGACACACTCTGACACTTTCTGACACTCTCAGACACTCTCTCTCACTCTCTATCAAACTCTGACACACGCTGACAGTCTCTGACACTCTCTGACACTCTCTATCACTCTCCATCACTCGCTGTTACTCTCTGACACACTCTGACATTCTCTGACACTCTCTGACACACTCTGACAATCTCTGAAACTTTCTATCACTTTCTGACACGCTCTATCACTCTCTGACACTCTCAGACACACTCTATCAATCTCTGACACTCTCAGACACTCTCTATCACTCACTGACACTCTCTATCACTCTCTGACACTCTCTGACACACTCTGACACTCTCAGACACTCTCAGACACTCTCTATCACTCTCTGTTACTCTCTGACACACTCTGACACTCTCTAACACTCTCTGACACTCTCAGACACTCTCTATCACTCTCCATCACTCTCTGACACACTCTGTCACTTTCTGACACTCTCAGACACTCTCTATCACTCTCTATCCCTCTCTGTTACTCTCTGACACACTCTGACACTCTCTGACACTCTCTGACACACTCTGACACTCTCTGACACTCTCTGACACTCTATATCACTCTCTGACATACTCTGTCACTCACAGACACTCTCAGACACACTCGATCACTCTCTGACTTTCTCTATCACTCTCTGACACTCAAAGACACTCTCTGTCACAATCTATCACTCTCTATCACTCTCTGACACTCTCTGACACTCTCAGACACTCTCTATGACACTCAGACACTCACTATCACTGTCAGACACTCTCTATCACTCTCTGACATTCTCTGAAAATCTCAGACACTCTCTATCTCTCTCTGACACTCTCAGACACTCAATATAACTCTCTGACACATCCTATCACTCTCTATCACTCTCTGACACACTCTGACACTTTCTGACACTCTCAGACACTCTCTCTCACTCTCTATCAAACTCTGACACACGCTGACAGTCTCTGACACTCTCTGACACTCTCTATCACTCTCCATCACTCGCTGTTACTCTCTGACACACTCTGACATTCTCTGACACTCTCTGACACACTCTGACAATCTCTGAAACTTTCTATCACTCTCTGACACGCTCTATCACTCTCTGACACTCTCAGACACACTCTATCAATCTCTGACACTCTCAGACACTCTCTATCACTCACTGACACTCTCTATCACTCTCTGACACTCTCTGACACACTCTGACACTCTCAGACACTCTCTATCACTCTCAGACACTCTCTATCACTCTATATCACTCTCTGACATACTCTGTCACTCACAGACACTCTCAGACACACTCGATCACTCTCTGACTTTCTCTATCACTCTCTGACACTCAAAGACACACTCTGTCACACTCTATCACTCTCTATAACTCTCTGACACTCTCGGACACTCTCTATCACTCTCTGACACTCTCTGACTCTCTCTGACTCTCTCAGACACTCTCTGACACTTTATATCACTCTCTATCACTCTCTGACACTCTCTGACACACTCTGACACTCTCAGACACTCTCTATCACTCTCTATCACTCTCTGACACACTCTGACACTTTCTGGCACTCTCAGACACTCTCTATCACTCTCTATCCCTCTCTGTTACTCTCTGACACACTCTGACACTCTCTGACATACTCTGTCACTCACAGACACTCTCAGACACTCTCGATCACTCTCTGACATTCTCTAACACTCTCTGACACTCTCTGAAACTCAAAGACAATCTCTATCACTCTCTATCCCTCTCTGTTACTCTCTGACACACTCTGACACTCTCTGACACTCTCTGACACTCTCTGACACACTCTGACAATCTCTGACGCTCTCTATCACTCTCTGACATACTCTGTCACTCACCGACACTCTCAGACACTCTCGATCACTCTCTGAAATTCTCTATCACTCTCTGACACTCAAAGATTCTCTCTATCACCCTCTATCTCTCTCTATCACTCTCGGACACTCTCGGACACTCTCTATCACTCTCTGACACTCTCTGACAGTCTCTGACACTCTCAGACACTCTCTATGACACTCAGACACTCACTATCACTGTCAGACACTCTCTATCACTCTCTGACATTCTCTGAAAATCTCAGACACTCTCTATCACTCTCTGACACTCTCAGACACTCACTATAACTCTCTGACACATCCTATCACTCTCTATCACTCTCTGACACCCTCTGACACTTTCTGACACTCTCAGACACTCTCTCTCACTCTCTATCAAACTCTGACACACGCTGACAGTCTCTGACACTCTCTGACACTCTCTATCACTCTCCATCACTCGCTGTTACTCTCTGACACACTCTGACATTCTCTGACACTCTCTGACACACTCTGACAATCTCTGAAACTTTCTATCACTCTCTGACACGCTCTATCACTCTCTGACACTCTCAGACACACTCTATCAATCTCTGACACTCTCAGACACTCTCTATCACTCACTGACACTCTCTATCACTCTCTGACACTCTCTGACACACTCTGACACTCTCAGACACTCTCAGACACTCTCTATCACTCTCCATCACTCTCAGACACTCTCAGACACTCTCTATCACTCTCTATCCCTCTCTGTTACTCTCTGACACACTCTGACACTCTCTGACACTCTCTGACACACTCTGACACTCTCTGACACTCTCTGACACTCTATATCACTCTCTGACATACTCTGTCACTCACAGACACTCTCAGACACACTCGATCACTCTCTGACTTTCTCTATCACTCTCTGACACTCAAAGACACTCTCTGTCACACTCTATCACTCTCTATCACTCTCTGACACTCTCTGACACTCTCAGACACTCTCTATGACACTCAGACACTCACTATCACTGTCAGACACTCTCTATCACTCTCTGACATTCTCTGAAAATCTCAGACACTCTCTATCTCTCTCTGACACTCTCAGACACTCAATATAACTCTCTGACACATCCTATCACTCTCTATCACTCTCTGACACACTCTGACACTTTCTGACACTCTCAGACACTCTCTCTCACTCTCTATCAAACTCTGACACACGCTGACAGTCTCTGACACTCTCTGACACTCTCTATCACTCTCCATCACTCGCTGTTACTCTCTGACACACTCTGACATTCTCTGACACTCTCTGACACACTCTGACAATCTCTGAAACTTTCTATCACTCTCTGACACGCTCTATCACTCTCTGACACTCTCAGACACACTCTATCAATCTCTGACACTCTCAGACACTCTCTATCACTCACTGACACTCTCTATCACTCTCTGACACTCTCTGACACACTCTGACACTCTCAGACACTCTCTATCACTCTCAGACACTCTCTATCACTCTATATCACTCTCTGACATACTCTGTCACTCACAGACACTCTCAGACACACTCGATCACTCTCTGACTTTCTCTATCACTCTCTGACACTCAAAGACACACTCTGTCACACTCTATCACTCTCTATAACTCTCTGACACTCTCGGACACTCTCTATCACTCTCTGACACTCTCTGACTCTCTCTGACTCTCTCAGACACTCTCTGACACTTTATATCACTCTCTATCACTCTCTGACACTCTCTGACACACTCTGACACTCTCAGACACTCTCTATCACTCTCTATCACTCTCTGACACACTCTGACACTTTCTGGCACTCTCAGACACTCTCTATCACTCTCTATCCCTCTCTGTTACTCTCTGACACACTCTGACACTCTCTGACATACTCTGTCACTCACAGACACTCTCAGACACTCTCGATCACTCTCTGACATTCTCTAACACTCTCTGACACTCACTGAAACTCAAAGACACTCTCTATCACACTCTATCACTCTCTATCACTCTCTGACACTCTCGGACACTCTCTATCACTCTCTGACACTCTCTGACAGTCTCTGACACGCTCAGACACTCTCTATGACTCTCAGACACTCACTATCACTGTCAGACACTCTCTATCACTCTCTGACACACTCAGACACACTCTATCACTCTCTGACACGTTCTATCATTCTCTATCACTCTCTGAAACACTCTGACACTTTCTTACACTCTCAGACACTCTCTCTCACTCTCTATCAAACTCTGACACACTCTGACAGTCTCTGACACTCTCTGACACTCTCTATCACTCTCTATCACTCTCTGTTACTCTCTGACACACTCTGACATTCTCTGACACTCTCTGACACACTCTGACAATCTCTGAAACTTTCTATCACTCTCTGACACTCTCTATCACTCTCTGACACTCTCAGACACCCTCTATCAATCTCTGACACTCTCAGACACTCTCTATCAATCTCTGACACTCTCAGACACTCTCTATCACTCACTGACACTCTCTGACACACTCTGACACTCTCAGACACGCTCTATCACTCTCGATCACTCTCTGACACACTCTGACACACTCTGACACTCTCTGACACTCTCTGACACTCTCTGACACTTTCTGACACTTTCTGACACTGTCTGACACACTCTGACACTCTCTGACACTCTCTATCACTCTCTGACATACTCTGTCACTCACAGACACTCTCAGACACATTCGATCGATCACTCTCTGACTTTCTCTATCACTCTCTGACACTCAAAGACACTCTCTATCACACTGTATCACTATCTATCACACTCTGACACTCTCGGACACTATCACTCTCTGACACTCTCTGACTCTCTCTGACTCTCTCAGACACTCTCTGACACTTTATATCACTCTCTGAACCTCTCAGACACTCTCTGACACTTTCTATCACTCTCTGACACTTTCTGACAATCTCTGACACTCTCAGACACTCTATTTCACTCTCTATCCCTCTATGACACTCCCTATCACTCACTAACACTCTCAGATTCTCTATGACACTCTCCATCACTCTCTGACACTGTCCGATACTCTCTGACACTCTCAGACACTCTCTGACTCTCTCAGACACTCTCTATCACTCTATATCACTCTCTGACACTATCAATCACTCTCCATCACTCTCTGACACTCTCCATCACTCTCTATCACTCTCTGACACACTCTGACACACTCAGACACTCTCTATTACTCTCTATCAATGTCTATCACTCTCTATCACTCTCGATCACTCTCTATCACTCTCTATCACTCTCTGACACACTCTGACACTCTCTGACACTCTCAGACACTCTCTATCACTCTCTATCACTCTCTGAAACACTCTGACTCTCTCTGACACGCTCTATCACTCTCTATCACTCTCTGACACACTCTGACTCTCTCTGACACTCTCAGACACTCTCTATCACTCTCTGAAACACTCTGACTCTCTCTGACACGCTCTATCACTCTCTATCACTCTCTGACACACCCTGACTCTCTCTGACACTCTCTGTAACTCTCTATCACTCTCTGACACGCTCTATCACTTTCTGACACTCTCAGGCACTCTCTATCACTTTCTATCACTCACTGACACACTCTGACACACTCTGACATTCTCTGACACTCTCAGACACTCTCAGACACTCTCTATCACTGTCTATCACTCTCTATCACTCTCTGACACACTCTGACACTCTCTGACACTCTCAGACACTCTCTATAACTCTCTATCACTCTCTGACACACTCTGACAATCTCTGACACTCTCAGACACTCTCTATCACTCTCTGACACTCACTGACACTCACTGACACTCTCAGACACGCTCTGTCACTCTCTGATACTCTCAGACACTCTCTATCACTCTCTGACATTCTCAGAAACTGTCTATCACTCTCTATAACTCGCTGACACTCTAAGACACTCTCAGACACTCTCTATCACTCTCTATCACTCGCTGACACTCGCTGACACTCTCAGACACTCTCAGACACTCTCTATCACTCTCTGATGCTCTCTGACACTCTCTGACACTCTCTATCACTCTCTGACACTCTCTGACACTCTCTGACACACTTTGACACTCTCTATCACTCTCTGACACTTTCTATCCCTCTCTATCACTCTCTGACACTCTCTGACACTCTCTATCACACTCTATCACTCTCTATCACTCTCTGACACTCTCGGACACTCTCTATCACTCTCTGACACTCTCTGACTCTCTCAGACACTCTCTGACACTTTATATCAATCTCTGAACCTCTCAGACACTCTCTGACAATTTCTATCACACTCTGACACTCTCTGACACTCTCAGATAATCTCAGACAGTCTCAGACACCTTATATCACTCTCTGACACTGTCTGACAATCTCTGACACTCTCAGACACTCTCTTTCACTCTCTATCCCTCTATGACAGTCCCTATCACTCCCTAACACTCTCAGATTCTCTATGACACTCACTTTCACTCTCCATCACTCTCTGACACTGTCAGACACTCTCAGACACTCTCCATCACTCTCTATCACTCTCTATCACTCTCTGGCACTCTCTGACATTCTCAGAAACTCTCTGACACTCTCTATCACTCGCTGACACTCTCAGACACTCTCAGACACTCTCAGACACTCTCTATCACTCTCTATCACTCGTTGACACTCTCAGACACTCTCAGACACTCTCTATCACTCTCTGACACTAACTGAAACTCTCAGACACTATCTGTCTCTCTCAGACACTCTCTCTCACTCTCTGACACTCTCTGAAACTCTCTGACACACTCACACTCTCTCTGACTCTCTCTATCACTCTCTGACACTCTCTGACACACTCTGACACTCTCTGACAATCTCTATCACTCTCTGACACTCTCCGACACTCTCTGACACACTCTGACACACTCTATCGCTCTCTGACATTCTCTGACATACTCTGACACTCTCTGACACTGTCAGACACTCTCTATCACTCTCCATCACTCTCTGACACACTCTGACACAATCTGACAATCTCTGACACTCTCAGACACTCTCTATCACTCTCTGACACTGACTGACACCCTCAGACACTCTCTGTCACTCTCAGACTCTCTCAGACACTCTGTATCACTCTCTGACACTTTCTATCACTATCTGACACTCTCTGACACACTCTGAAACTCTCTGAAACTCTCCATCACTCTCTATCACTCTCTGACACAATTTGACACTCTCTATCTCTCTCTGACTCTCTCAGACACTCTCTATCACTCTGCGACACTCTCAGACACTCTCTATCACTCTCTGACACTCTCTGACACACTCTGACACTCTCTGACACTCTCAGACACTCTCAGACTCTCGCTATCACTCTCTGACACTCTCTATCACTCTCCATCACTCTCTGACAGTCTCTGACACTCTCAGGCACTCTCTATCACTCTCTGACACTCTCAGACACTCTCTATCACTCTCTGACACTTTCTATCACTCTCTATCACTCTCTGATAACCTCTGACACTTTCTGACACTCTCAGACACTCTCTCTCGCTCTCTATCAAACTCTGACACACTCTGACACTCTCTATCACTCTCTGTCACTCTCTGTTGCTCTCTGACACACTCAGAAAATATCTATCAATTTCTGACACTCTCAGACAGTCTCTATCACTCACTAACACTCTCTATCACTCTCTGACGCTCTCTGACACACTCTGACACTCTCTGACAATCTCTATCACTCTCTGACACACTCTGACACTCTCTGACAATCTCTATCACTCTCTGACACACTCTGACACTCTCTGACAATCTCTATCACTCTCTGACACTCTCCGACACTCTCTGACACACTCTGAAAAACTCTATCGCTCTCTGACATTCTCTGACATGCTCTGACACTCTCTGACAATCTCTATCACTCTCTGACACACTCTGACACTCTCTGACAATCTCTATCACTCTCTGACACTCTCCGACACTCTCTGACACACTCTGACAAACTCCATCACTCTCTGACACACTCTGACACAATCTGACAATCTCTGACACTCTCAGACACTCTCTATCACTCTCTGACACTGACTGACACCCTCAGACACTCTCTGTCACTCTCAGACACTTTCTATCACTATCTGACACTCTCTGACACACTCTGAAACTCTCTGACACTCTCCATCACTCTCTATCACTCTCTGACACAATTTGATACTCTCTATCTCTCTCTGACACTCTCAGACACTCTCTATCACTCTACGACACTCTCAGACACTCTCTATCACTCTCTGACACTCTCTGACACACTCTGACACTCTCTGACACTCTCAGACACTCGCTATCACTCTCTGACACTCTCTATCACTCTCTATCACTCTCTGACAGTCTCTGACACTCTCAGACACTCTCTATCACTCTCAGACACTCTCTATCACTCTCAGACACTCTCTATCACTCTCTGACATTCTCTGAAACTCTCAGACACTCTCTGACACTCTCAGACAATCTCTGTCACTCTCTATCACTCTCTGACACTCTCTATCACTCTCTGACATTCTCTGAAACTCTCAGACACTCTCTGACACTCTGAGACACTCTCTGTCACTCTCTATCACTCTCTGACACACTCTGACTGTCTCTGACACTCTTTGACACTCTCTATCACTCTCTGACACTCTCTCTCACTATTTGATATTCTCAGACACTCTCTATCGCTCTCTGACACTCTCTATCACTCACTGACACTTTCTGACACACTCTGACACTCTCAGACACTCTCTATCACTCTCAGACACTCTCTATCACTCTGACACTCTCAGACACTCTCTATCACTCTCTGACACTTTCGATCACTCTCTATCACTCTCTGATAACCTCTGACACTTTCTGGCACTCTCAGACACTCTCTCTCACTCTCTATCAAACTCTGACACACTCTGGCACTCTCTATCACTCTCTGTCACTCTCTGTTGCTCTCTGACACACTCTGACACTCTCAGAAACTCTCTATCAATCTCTGACACTCTCAGACAGTCTCTATCACTCACTGACACTCTCTATCACTCTCTGACGCTCTCTGACACACTCTGACACTCTCAGACACTCTCTATCACTCTCTCTCACTCTCTGACACACTCTGACTCTCTCTGACACACTCTGACCATCTCTGACACTCTCTATCACTCTCTGACATACTCTGTCACTCACAGACACTCTCAGACACTCTCGATAACTCTCTGATATTCTCTATCACTCTCTGACACTCTCTATCACACTCTATCACCCTGTATCACTCTCTGACAGTCTCTGACACTCTCAGACACTCTCTATCACTCTCAGACACTCTCTATCACTCTCAGACACTCTGTATCACTCTCTGACATTCTCTGAAACTCTCAGACACTCTCTATCACTCTCTGACACTCTCAGACACTCTCTATCACTCTCTGACACTTTATATCACTCTCTGAATCTCTCAGACACCCTCTGACACTTTCTATCACACTCTGACACTCTCTGACACTCTCAGATAATCTCAGACAATCTCAGACACTTTCTATCACTCTCTGACACTATCTATCACTCTTTGAAACTCTCTGACACTCTCCATCACTCTCTATCACACTCTGGCACACTCTGACTCACTCTGACCCTCTCTGACACGATCTGACACTCTCTGACACACTCTGACACTCTCTATCACTCTCCATCACTGTCTATCACACTCTATCACTCTCTATCACTCTCTGACACACTCTGACACTCTCTGACACTCTCTGTCACTCTCTATCACTCTCTGACACTCTCTGACACACTCTGACACTCTCTGACACTCTCAGACACTCGCTATCACTCTCTGACACTCTCTATCACTCTCTATCACTCTCTGACAGTCTCTGACACTCTCAGACACTCTCTATCACTCTCAGACACTCTCTATCACTCTCAGACACTCTCTATCACTCTCTGACATTCTCTGAAACTCTCAGACACTCTCTGACACTCTCAGACACTCTCTGTCACTCTCTATCACTCTCTGACACACTCTGACTGTCTCTGACACTCTTTGACACTCTCTATCACTCTCTGACACTCTCTCTCACTATTTGATATTCTCAGACACTCTCTATCGCTCTCTGACACTCTCTATCACTCACTGACACTTTCTGACACACTCTGACACTCTCAGACACTCTCTATCACTCTCAGACACTCTCTATCACTCTGACACTCTCAGACACTCTCTATCACTCTCTGACACTTTCGATCACTCTCTATCACTCTCTGATAACCTCTGACACTTTCTGGCACTCTCAGACACTCTCTCTCACTCTCTATCAAACTCTGACACACTCTGGCACTCTCTATCACTCTCTGTCACTCTCTGTTGCTCTCTGACACACTCTGACACTCTCAGAAACTCTCTATCAATCTCTGACACTCTCAGACAGTCTCTATCACTCACTGACACTCTCTATCACTCTCTGACGCTCTCTGACACACTCTGACACTCTCAGACACTCTCTATCGCTCTCTCTCACTCTCTGACACACTCTGACTCTCTCTGACACACTCTGACCATCTCTGACACTCTCTATCACTCTCTGACATACTCTGTCACTCACAGACACTCTCAGACACTCTCGATAACTCTCTGATATTCTCTATCACTCTCTGACACTCTCTATCACACTCTATCACCCTGTATCACTCTCTGACAGTCTCTGACACTCTCAGACACTCTCTATCACTCTCAGACACTCTCTATCACTCTCAGACACTCTGTATCACTCTCTGACATTCTCTGAAACTCTCAGACACTCTCTATCACTCTCTGACACTCTCAGACACTCTCTATCACTCTCTGACACTTTATATCACTCTCTGAATCTCTCAGACACCCTCTGACACTTTCTATCACACTCTGACACTCTCTGACACTCTCAGATAATCTCAGACAATCTCAGACACTTTCCATCACTCTCTGACACTATCTATCACTCTTTGAAACTCTCTGACACTCTCCATCACTCTCTATCACACTCTGGCACACTCTGACTCACTCTGACCCTCTCTGACACGATCTGACACTCTCTGACACACTCTGACACTCTCTATCACTCTCCATCACTGTCTATCACACTCTATCACTCTCTATCACTCTCTGACACACTCTGACACTCTCTGACACTCTCTGTCACTCTCTATCACTCTCTGACACACTCTGACTGTCTCTGACACTCTCTGACACTCTCTATCACTCTCTGACACTCTCTCTCACTATTTGACATTCTCAGACACTCTCTATCGCTCTCTGACACTCTCTATCACTCACTGACACTCTCTGACACACTCTGACACTCTCAGACACTCTCTATCACTCACTATCACTCTCTGACACACTCTGACAATCTCTGACAATCTCTGACACTCTCAGACACTCTCAGACACTCTCTAAACACTCTCTGACACTCACTGACACTCTCAGACACGCTCTGTCACTATCTGACACTCTCAGACACTCTCTATCTCTCTGTGACACTCTCTGACATTCTCAGACACTCTCTATCACTCTCCATCACTCACTGACTCTCTCAGACACTCTCAGACACCCTTTAAACACTCTCTGACACTCACTGACACTCTCAGACACGCTCTGTCACTCTCTGACACTCTCAGACACTCTCTATCACTCACTGACACTCTCAGACACCCTCAGAAACTCTCTGTCACTCTCTATCTCTCGCTGACACTCTCAGACACTCTCTATCACTCTCTGACACTCACTAAAACTCTCAGACACTCTCTGTCTCTCTCAGACACTCTCAGACACTCTCTCTCACTCTCTGACACTCTCTGAAACTCTCTGACACACTCAAACTCTCTCTGACACTCTCTATCAATCTCTGACACTCTCTGACACTCTCTGACACACTCTGACACACTCTATCGCTCTTTGACATCCTCTGACACACTCTGACACTCTCTGACACTGTCAGACACTCTCTATCACTCTCCATCACTCTCTGACACACTCTGACACAATCTGACAATCTCTGACTATCTCAGACACTCTCTATCTTTCTCTGACACTGACTGACACCCTCAGACACTCTCTGTCACTCTCAGACACTCTCAGGCACTCTCTATCACTCTCTGACACTTTCTATCACTCTCTGACACTCTCTGACACAATTTGACACACTCTATCACTCTCTGACACTCTCAGCCACTCTCTATCACTTTCTGACACACTCTGACACTCTCTGACACTCTCAGACACTCGCTATCACTCTCTATCACTCTCTGACACGCTCGATCACTCTCTATCACTCTCTGACAGTGTCTGACACTCTCAGACACTCTCTATCACTCTCTGACACTTTCGATCACTCTCTATCACTCTCTGATAACCTCTGACACTTTCTGGCACTCTCAGACACTCTCTCTCACTCTCTATCAAACTCTGACACACTCTGGCACTCTCTATCACTCTCTGTCACTCTTTGTTGCTCTCTGACACACTCTGACACTCTCAGAAACTCTCTATCAATCTCTGACACTCTCAGACAGTCTCTATCACTCACTGACACTCTCTATCACTCTCTGACGCTCTCTGACACACTCTGACACTCTCAGACACTCTCTATCACTCTCTCTCACTCTCTGACACACTCTGACTCTCTCTGACACACTCTGACCATCTCTGACACTCTCTATCACTCTCTGACATACTCTGTCACTCACAGACACTCTCAGACACTCTCGATAACTCTCTGATATTCTCTATCACTCTCTGACACTCTCTATCACACTCTATCACCCTGTATCACTCTCTGACAGTCTCTGACACTCTCAGACACTCTCTATCACTCTCAGACACTCTCTATCACTCTCAGACACTCTGTATCACTCTCTGACATTCTCTGAAACTCTCAGACACTCTCTATCACTCTCTGACACTCTCAGACACTCTCTATCACTCTCTGACACTTTATATCACTCTCTGAATCTCTCAGACACCCTCTGACACTTTCTATCACACTCTGACACTCTCTGACACTCTCAGATAATCTCAGACAATCTCAGACACTTTCTATCACTCTCTGACACTATCTATCACTCTTTGAAACTCTCTGACACTCTCCATCACTCTCTATCACACTCTGGCACACTCTGACTCACTCTGACCCTCTCTGACACGATCTGACACTCTCTGACACACTCTGACATTCTCTATCACTCTCCATCACTGTCTATCACACTCTATCACTCTCTATCACTCTCTGACACACTCTGACACTCTCTGACACTCTCTGTCACTCTCTATCACTCTCTGACACACTCTGACTGTCTCTGACACTCTCTGACACTCTCTATCACTCTCTGACACTCTCTCTCACTATTTGACATTCTCAGACACTCTCTATCGCTCTCTGACACTCTCTATCACTCACTGACACTCTCTGACACACTCTGACACTCTCAGACACTCTCTATCACTCACTATCACTCTCTGACACACTCTGACAATCTCTGACACTCTCAGACACTCTCAGACACTCTCTAAACACTCTCTGACACTCACTGACACTCTCAGACACGCTCTGTCACTATCTGACACTCTCAGACACTCTCTATCTCTCTGTGACACTCTCTGACATTCTCAGACACTCTCTATCACTCTCCATCACTCACTGACTCTCTCAGACACTCTCAGACACCCTTTAAACACTCTCTGACACTCACTGACACTCTCAGACACGCTCTGTCACTCTCTGACACTCTCAGACACTCTCTATCACTCACTGACACTCTCAGACACCCTCAGAAACTCTCTGTCACTCTCTATCACTCGCTGACACTCTCAGACACTCTCTATCACTCTCTGACACTCACTAAAACTCTCAGACACTCTCTGTCTCTCTCAGACACTCTCAGACACTCTCTCTCACTCTCTGACACTCTCTGAAACTCTCTGACACACTCAAACTCTCTCTGACAATCTCTATCAATCTCTGACACTCTCTGACACTCTCTGACACACTCTGACACACTCTATCGCTCTTTGACATCCTCTGACACACTCTGACACTCTCTGACACTGTCAGACACTCTCTATCACTCTCCATCACTCTCTGACACACTCTGACACAATCTGACAATCTCTGACTATCTCAGACACTCTCTATCTTTCTCTGACACTGACTGACACCCTCAGACACTCTCTGTCACTCTGAGACACTCTCAGGCACTCTCTATCACTCTCTGACACTTTCTATCACTCTCTGACACTCTCTGACACAATTTGACACACTCTATCACTCTCTGACACTCTCAGCCACTCTCTATCACTTTCTGACACACTCTGACACTCTCTGACACTCTCAGACACTCGCTATCACTCTCTATCACTCTCTGACACGCTCGATCACTCTCTATCACTCTCTGACAGTGTCTGACACTCTCAGACACTCTCTATCACTCTCAGACACTCTCCATCACTCTCAGACACTCTCCATCACTCTCTATCAAACTCTGACACACTCTGACAGTCTCTGACACTCTCTGACACTCTCTATCACTCTCTATCACTCTCTGTTACTCTCTGACATACTCTGACATTCTTTAACACTCTCTGACACACTCTGACAATCTCTGCCACTTCCTATCACTCTCTGACACTCTCTATCAGTCTCTGACACTCTCAGACACTCTCTATCAATCTCTGACACTCTCAGACACACTCTATCACTCACTGACGCTCTTGATCACTCTCTGACACTCTCTGACACACACTGACACTCTCTGACACTCTCAGACACTCTCTATCACTCTCTGACACTCTCTGACACTCTCTGACACTCTCTGACACTCTCTGACAATCTCTGACACTCTCTATCACACTCTATCACTCTCTATCACTCTCTGACACTCTCGGACACACTCTATCACTCTCTGACACTCTCTGACTCTCGCTGACTCTCTCGGACTCTCTCTGACACTTGATAACACTCTCTGACTCTCTCTGACACACTCTGACAATCTCTGACACTCTCTATCACTCTCTGACATACTCTGTCACTCACAGACCCTCTCAGACACTCTCGATAACTCTCTGATATTCTCTATCACTCTCTGGCACTCTCTGACACTCTCTATCACTCTCTATCACCCTGTATCACTCTCTGACAGTCTCTGACACTCTCAGACACTCTCTATCACTCTCAGACACTCTCTATCACTCTCAGACACTCTGTATCACTCTCTGACATTCTCTGAAACTCTCAGACACTCTCTATCACTCTCTGACATTCTCTGAAACTCTCAGACACTCTCTGACACTCTCAGACACTCTCTGTCACTCTCTATCACTCTCTGACACACTCTGACTGTCTCTGACACTCTTTGACACTCTCTATCACTCTCTGACACTCTCTCTCACTATTTGATATTCTCAGACACTCTCTATCGCTCTCTGACACTCTCTATCACTCACTGACACTCTCTGACACACTCTGACACTCTCAGACACTCTCTATCACTCTCAGACACTCTCTATCACTCTGCCACTCTCAGACACTCTCTATCACTCTCTGACACTTTCGATCACTCTCTATCACTCTCTGATAACCTCTGACACTTTCTGGCACTCTCAGACACTCTCTCTCACTCTCTATCAAACTCTGACACACTCTGGCACTCTCTATCACTCTCTGTCACTCTTTGTTGCTCTCTGACACACTCTGACACTCTCAGAAACTCTCTATCAATCTCTGACACTCTCAGACAGTCTCTATCACTCACTGACACTCTCTATCACTCTCTGACGCTCTCTGACACACTCTGACACTCTCAGACACTCTCTATCACTCTCTCTCACTCTCTGACACACTCTGACTCTCTCTGACACACTCTGACCATCTCTGACACTCTCTATCACTCTCTGACATACTCTGTCACTCACAGACACTCTCAGACACTCTCGATAACTCTCTGATATTCTCTATCACTCTCTGACACTCTCTATCACACTCTATCACCCTGTATCACTCTCTGACAGTCTCTGACACTCTCAGACACTCTCTATCACTCTCAGACACTCTCTATCACTCTCAGACACTCTGTATCACTCTCTGACATTCTCTGAAACTCTCAGACACTCTCTATCACTCTCTGACACTCTCAGACACTCTCTATCACTCTCTGACACTTTATATCACTCTCTGAATCTCTCAGACACCCTCTGACACTTTCTATCACACTCTGACACTCTCTGACACTCTCAGATAATCTCAGACAATCTCAGACACTTTCTATCACTCTCTGACACTATCTATCACTCTTTGAAACTCTCTGACACTCTCCATCACTCTCTATCACACTCTGGCACACTCTGACTCACTCTGACCCTCTCTGACACGATCTGACACTCTCTGACACACTCTGACATTCTCTATCACTCTCCATCACTGTCTATCACACTCTATCACTCTCTATCACTCTCTGACACACTCTGACACTCTCTGACACTCTCTGTCACTCTCTATCACTCTCTGACACACTCTGACTGTCTCTGACACTCTCTGACACTCTCTATCACTCTCTGACACTCTCTCTCACTATTTGACATTCTCAGACACTCTCTATCGCTCTCTGACACTCTCTATCACTCACTGACACTCTCTGACACACTCTGACACTCTCAGACACTCTCTATCACTCACTATCACTCTCTGACACACTCTGACAATCTCTGACACTCTCAGACACTCTCAGACACTCTCTAAACACTCTCTGACACTCACTGACACTCTCAGACACGCTCTGTCACTATCTGACACTCTCAGACACTCTCTATCTCTCTGTGACACTCTCTGACATTCTCAGACACTCTCTATCACTCTCCATCACTCACTGACTCTCTCAGACACTCTCAGACACCCTTTAAACACTCTCTGACACTCACTGACACTCTCAGACACGCTCTGTCACTCTCTGACACTCTCAGACACTCTCTATCACTCACTGACACTCTCAGACACCCTCAGAAACTCTCTGTCACTCTCTATCACTCGCTGACACTCTCAGACACTCTCTATCACTCTCTGACACTCACTAAAACTCTCAGACACTCTCTGTCTCTCTCAGACACTCTCAGACACTCTCTCTCACTCTCTGACACTCTCTGAAACTCTCTGACACACTCAAACTCTCTCTGACAATCTCTATCAATCTCTGACACTCTCTGACACTCTCTGACACACTCTGACACACTCTATCGCTCTTTGACATCCTCTGACACACTCTGACACTCTCTGACACTGTCAGACACTCTCTATCACTCTCCATCACTCTCTGACACACTCTGACACAATCTGACAATCTTTGACTATCTCAGACACTCTCTATCTTTCTCTGACACTGACTGACACCCTCAGACACTCTCTGTCACTCTGAGACACTCTCAGGCACTCTCTATCACTCTCTGACACTTTCTATCACTCTCTGACACTCTCTGACACAATTTGACACACTCTATCACTCTCTGACACTCTCAGCCACTCTCTATCACTTTCTGACACACTCTGACACTCTCTGACACTCTCAGACACTCGCTATCACTCTCTATCACTCTCTGACACGCTCGATCACTCTCTATCACTCTCTGACAGTGTCTGACACTCTCAGACACTCTCTATCACTCTCAGACACTCTCCATCACTCTCAGACACTCTCCATCACTCTCTATCAAACTCTGACACACTCTGACAGTCTCTGACACTCTCTGACACTCTCTATCACTCTCTATCACTCTCTGTTACTCTCTGACATACTCTGACATTCTTTAACACTCTCTGACACACTCTGACAATCTCTGCCACTTCCTATCACTCTCTGACACTCTCTATCAGTCTCTGACACTCTCAGACACTCTCTATCAATCTCTGACACTCTCAGACACACTCTATCACTCACTGACGCTCTTGATCACTCTCTGACACTCTCTGACACACACTGACACTCTCTGACACTCTCAGACACTCTCTATCACTCTCTGACACTCTCTGACACTCTCTGACACTCTCTGACAATCTCTGACACTCTCTATCACACTCTATCACTCTCTATCACTCTCTGACACTCTCGGACACACTCTATCACTCTCTGACACTCTGACTCTCGCTGACTCTCTCGGACTCTCTCTGACACTTGATAACACTCTCTGACTCTCTCTGACACACTCTGACAATCTCTGACACTCTCTATCACTCTCTGACATACTCTGTCACTCACAGACCCTCTCAGACACTCTCGATAACTCTCTGATATTCTCTATCACTCTCTGGCACTCTCTGACACTCTCTATCACTCTCTATCACCCTGTACCACTCTCTGACAGTCTCTGACACTCTCAGACACTCTCTATCACTCTCAGACACTCTCTATCACTCTCAGACACTCTCTATCACTCTCTGACATTCTCTGAAACTCTCAGACACTCTGTATCACTCTCTGACACTCTCAGACACTCTCTATCACTCTCTGACACTTTATATCACTCTCTGAATCTCTCAGACACCCTCTGACACTTTCTATCACACTCTGACACTCTCTGACACTCTCAGATAATCTTAGACAATCTCAGACACTTTCTATCACTCTCTGACACTGTCTGACAGTCTCTGACACTCTCAGACACTCTCTTTCACTCTCTATCCTTCTATGACACTCCCTATCACTCCCTAACACTCTCAGATTCTCTATGACACTCTCTTTCACTCTCCATCACTCTCTGACACTGTCACGCACTCTCTGACACTCTCAGACTCTCACTGACTCTCTCACTCTCAGACACTCTCTATCAATCTATATCACTCTCTGACACTATCTATCACTCTTTGAAACTCTCTGACACTCTCCATCACTCTCTATCACACTCTGGCACACTCTGACTCACTCTGACTCACTCTGACCCTCTCTGACACGATCTGACACACTCTGACACTCTCTATCACTCTCCATCACTGTCTATCACTCTCTATCACTCTCTATCACTCTCTATCACTCTCTATCACTCTCTGACACACTCTGACACTCTCTGACACTCTCAGACACTCTCTGTCACTCTCTATCACTCTCTGACACACTCTGACTGTCTCTGACACTCTCTGACACTCTCTATCACTCTCTGACACTCTCTCTCACTATTTGACATTCTCAGACACGCTCTATCGCTCTCTGACACTCTCCATCACTCACTGACACTCTCTGACACACTCTGACACTCTCAGACACTCTCTATCACTCACTATTACTCTCTGACACACTCTGACAATCTCTGACACTCTCAGACACTCTCAGACACTCTCAGACACTCTCTAAACACTCTCTGACACTCACTGACACTCTCAGACACGCTCTGTCACTATCTGACACTCTCAGACACTCTCTATCACTCTCTGACACTCTCTGACATTCTCAGACACTCTCTATCACTCTCCATGACTCACTGACACTCTCAGACACTGTCAGACACCCTCTAAACACTCTCTGACACTCACTGACACTCTCAGACACGCTCTGTCACTCTCTGACACTCTCAGACACTCTCTATCACTCACTGACACTCTCAGACACTCTCAGACACTCCCTATCACTCTCTATCACTCGCTGACACTCTCAGACACTCTCTATCACTCTCTGACACTCAGTAAAACTCTCAGACACTCTCTGTCTCTCTCAGACACTCTCAGACACTCTCTCTCACTCTCTGACACTCTCTGAAACTCTCTGACACACTCACACTCTCTCTGACACTCTCTATCAATCTCTGACACTCTCTGACACTCTCTGACACACTCTGACACACTCTATCGCTCTCCGACATCCTCTGACACACTCTGACACTCTCTGACACTGTCAGACACTCTCTATCACTCTCCATCACTCTCTGACACACTCTGACACAATCTGACAATCTCTGACTATCTCAGACACTCTCTAACTTTCTCTGACACTGACTGACACCCTCAGACACTCTCTGTCACTCTCAGACACTCTCAGGCACTCTCTATCACTCTCTGACACTTTCTATCACTCTCTGACACAATTTGACACACTCTATCACTCTCTGACACTCTCAGCCACTCTCTATCACTTTCTGACACACTCTGACACTCTCTGACACTCTCTATCACTCTCTGACAGTGTCTGACACTCTCAGACACTCTCTATCACTCTCATACATTCTCCATCACTCTCAGACACTCTCTATCACTCTCTGACACTCTCTATCGCTCTCTGACACTTTCTATCACTCTCTATCACTCTCTGACACACTCTGACACTTTCTGACAATCTCAGACGCTCTCTCTCACTCTCTATCAAACTCTGACACACTCTGACAGTCTCTGACACTCTCTGACACTCTCTGTCACTCTCTATCACTCTCTGTTACTCTCTGACACACTCTGACATTCTTTAACACTCTCTGACACACTCTGACAATCTCTGAAACTCTCTATCACCCTCTATCACTCTCTGACACTCTCTGACACTCTCTGACAATCTCTGACACTCTCTATCACACTCTATCACTCTCTATCACTCTCTGACACTCTCTGACACTCTCGGACACACTCTATCACTCTCTGACACTCTCTGACTCTCACTGACTCTCTCGGACTCTCTCTGACACTTTATAACACTCTCTGAATCTCTCAGACACTCTCTGACACTTTCTATCACACTCTGACACGCTCAGATAATCTCAGACAGTCTCAGACACTTTCTATCACTCTCTGACACTGTCTGACAATCTCTGACACTCTCAGACACTCTCTTTCACTCTCTATCCCTCCATGACACTCCCTATCACTCACTAACACTCTCAGATTCTCTATGACACTCTCTTTCACTCTCCATCACTCTCTGACACTGTCAGACACTCTCTGACACTCTCAGACACTCTCTGACTCTCTCAGACACTCTCAGACACTCTCAGACACTCTCAGACACTCTCTATCACTCTACATCACTCTCTGACACTATTTATCACTCTATGAAACTCTCTGACACTCTCCATCACTCTCTATCACTCTCTGGCACACTCTGAATCACTCTGACACTCTCTGACACGATCTGACACTCTCTGACACACTCTGAAACACTCAGACACTCTCTATCACTCTCTATCACTGTCTATCACTCTCTATCACTCTCTATCACTCTCTGACACAGTCTGACACTCTCTGACACTCTCAGACACTCTCTATCACTCTCTATCTCTCTCTGACACACTCTGACTGTCTCTGACACTCTCTGACACTCTCTATCACTCTCTGACACGCTCTATCACTTTCTGACACTATCTATCATTCACTGACACTCTCTGACACACTCTGACACTCTCAGGCACTCTCAGAGACTCTCTATCACTCTCTATTACTCTCTGACAGACTCTGACAATCTCTGACACTCTCAGACACTCTCTATCACTCTCTGACAGACTCTGACAATCTCTGACACTCTCAGACACTCTCAGACTCTCTCTAAACACTCTCTGACACTCACTGACACTCTCAGACACGCTCTGTCACTCTCGGACAATCTCAGACACTCTCTATCACTCTCTATCACTCTCTGACACTCTCTGACATTCTCAGATACTCTCTATCACTCTCTATCACTCGCTGACACTCTCAGACACTCTCAGAAACTCACTATCACTCTCTGACACTCACAGAAACTCTCAGACACTCTCTGTCTCTCTCAGACACTCTCAGACAATCTCTCTCACTCTCTGACACTCTCTGAAACTCTCTGACACACTCACACTTTCTCTGACACTCTCTATCAATTTCTGACACTCTCTGACACTCTCTGACACTCTCTGACACTCTCTATCACTCTCTGACACTCTCTGACACTCTCTGACACACTCTGACACACTCTATCGCTCTCTGACATGCTCTGACACACTCTGACACTCATTGACACTGTCAGACAATCTCTATCAAACTGCATCACTCTCTGACACACTCTGAAACAAGCTGACAATCTCTGACACTCTCAGACACTCTCTATCACCCTCTGACACTGACTGACACCCTCAGACACTATCTGTCACTCTCAGACACTCTCAGACACTCTCTAACAGTCTCTGACACTTTCTATCACTCTCTGACACTCTCTGACACACTCTGACACTCTCTGAAACTCTCAGACACTCTCTATCACTCTCCATCTCTCTCTGACACACTCTGACTGTCTCTGACACACTCTGACACTCTCTGACACTCTCAGACACTCGCTATCACTCTCTATCACTCTCTGACACGCTCTATCACTCTCTATCACTCTCTGACAGTGTCTGACACTCTCAGATACTCTCTATCACTCTCAGACACTCTCCATCACTCTCAGACACTCTCTATCACTCTCTATCGCTCTATGACACTTTCTATCACTCTCTATCACTCTCTATCACTCTCTGACACACTCTGACATTTCTGACAATCTCAGAAACTCTCTCTCACTCTCTATCAAACTCTGACACACTCTGACAGTGTCTGACACTCTCTGACACTCTCTGTCACTCTCTATCACTCTCTGTTACTCTCTGACACACTCTGACATTCCTTAACACTCTCTGACACACTCTGACAATCTCTGACACTTCCTATCACTCTCTGACACTCTCTATCACTCTCTGACACTCTCAGACACTCTCTATCAATCTCTGACACTCTCAGACACACTCTATCACTCACTGACACTCTCTATCACTCTCTGACACTCTCTGACACACACTGACACTCTCTGACACTCTCTGACACTCTCAGACACTCTCTATCACCCTCTATCACTCTCTGACACTCTCTGACAATCTCTGACACACTCTATCACTCTCTATCACAGTCTATCACTCTCTATCACTCTCTATCACTCTCTGACACTCTCGGACACACTCTATCACTCTCTGAAACTCTCTGACTCTCGCTGACTCTCTCGGACTCTCTCTGACACTTTATAACACTCTCTGAATCTCTCAGACACTCTCTGACACTTTCTATCACACTCTGACACGCTCAGATAATCTCAGACAGTCTCAGACACTTTCTATCACTCTCTGACACTGTCTGACAATCTCTGACACTCTCAGACACTCTCTTTCACTCTCTATCCCTCCATGACACTCCCTATCACTCACTAACACTCTCAGATTCTCTATGACACTCTCTTTCACTCTCCATCACTCTCTGACACTGTCAGACACTCTCTGACACTCTCAGACACTCTCTGACTCTCTCAGACACTCTCAGACACTCTCAGACACTCTCTATCACTCTACATCACTCTCTGACACTATTTATCACTCTATGAAACTCTCTGACACTCTCCATCACTCTCTATCACTCTCTGGCACACTCTGAATCACTCTGACACTCTCTGACACGATCTGACACTCTCTGACACACTCTGCCACACTCAGACACTCTCTATCACTCTCTATCACTGTCTATCACTCTCTATCACTCTCTATCACTCACTGACACAGTCTGACACTCTCTGACACTCTCATACACTCTCTATCACTCTCTATCTCTCTCTGACACACTCTGACTGTCTCTGACACTCTCTGACACTCTCTATCACTCTCTGACACGCTCTATCACTTTCTGACACTATCTATCATTCACTGACACTCTCTGACACACTCTGACACTCTCAGACACTCTCTATCATTCTCTATTACTCTCTGACAGACTCTGACAATCTCTGACACTCTCAGACACTCTCAGACTCTCTCTAAACACTCTCTGACACTCACGGACACTCTCAGACACGCTCTGTCACTCTCGGACACTCTCAGACACTCTCTATCACTCTCTATCACTCTCTGAGACTCTCTGACATTCTCAGACACTCTCTATCACACTCTATCAATCGCTGACACTCTCAGATACTCTCTATCACTCTCTATCACTCGCTGACACTCTCAGACACTCTCAGACACTCACTATCACTCTCTGACACTCACTGAAACTCTCAGACACTCTCTGTCTCTCTCAGCCACTCTCAGACAATCTCTCTCACACTCTGACACTCTCTGAAACTCTCTGACACACTCACACTTTCTCTGACACTCTCTATCACTCTCTGACACTCTCTGACACTCTCTATCACTCTCTGACACTCTCTGACACTCTCTGACACACTCTGACACACTCTATCGCTCTCTGACATGCTCTGACACACTCTGACACTCATTGACACTGTCAGACACTCTCTATCAATCTGCATCACTCTCTGACACACTCTGACACAATCTGACAATCTCTGACACTCTCAGACACTCTCTATCACCCTCTGACACTGACTGACACCCTCAGACACTATCTGTCACTCTCAGACACTCTCAGACACTCTCTAACAGTCTCTGACACTTTCTATCACTCTCTGACACTCTCTGACACAATCTGACACTCTCTGACACTCTCAGACACTCTCTATCACTCTCTAACTCTCTCTGACACACTCTGACTGTCTCTGACACTCTCTGACACTCTCTGTCACTCTCTGACACGCTCTATCACTTTCTGACACTATCTATCATTCACTGACACTCTCTGACACACTCTGACACTCTCAGACACTCTCAGACACTCTCTATCACTCTCTATTACTCTCTGACAGACTCTGACAATCTCTGACACTCTCAGACACTCTCAGACACTCTCTATCACTCTCTGACAGACTCTGACAATCTCTGACACTCTCAGACACTCCCAGACACTCTCTAAACACTCTCTGACACTCACTGACACTCTCAGACACGCTCTGTCACTCTCATACACTCTCAGACACTCTCTATCACTCTCTGTCACTCTCTGACACTCTCTGACATTCTCAGACACTCGCTATCATTCTCTATCACTCGCTGACACTCTCAGATACTCTCTATCACTCTCTGTCACTCGCTGACACTCTCAGACATTCTCAGACACTCACTATCACTCTCTGACACTCTCTGAAACTCTCTGACACACTCACACTCTCTCTGACACTCTATATCACTCTCTGACACTCTCTGACACACTCTGACACACTCTGACACTCTCTGACACTCTCTATCACTCTCTGACACTCTCTGACACTCTCTGACACACTCTAACACACTCTATCGCTCTCTGACATGCTCTGACACACTCTGACACTCATTGACACTGTCAGACACTCTCTATCAATCTGCATCACTCTCTGACACACTCTGACACAATCTGACAATCTCTGACACTCTCAGACACTCTCTATCAGCCTCTGACACTGACTGACACCCTCAGACACTCTCTGTCACTCTCAGACACTCTCAGACACTCTCTAACAGTCTCTGACACTTTCTCTCACTCTCTGACACTCTCTGGCACACTCTGAAACGCTCTAACACTCTCGATCACACTCTATCACTCTCTGACACAATTTGACACTCTCTATCACTCTCTGACACTCTCAGACACTCTCTGTCACTCTATGACACTCTCAGACATTCTCTATCACTCTCTGACACTCTCTGACACACTATGACACTCTCTGACACTCTCAGACACTCGCTATCACTCTCCATCACTCTCTGACAAAATCAGACACTCTCAGACACTCTCTATCACTCTCAGACACTCTCAGACACTCTCTATCACTCTATGACAATCTCAATCACTCGATGACACTCTCAATCACTCTCAGACACTCTCAGACACTCTCTATCACTCTACGACACTCTCAATCACTCTCTGACACTCTGTGACACACTCTGACACTCTCTGACACTCGCTATCACTCTCTATCACTCTCTGACACTCTCTGACACTCTCTGACACTCTCAGACACTCTCAGACACTCTCAGACACTCTCTGACACTCTCAGATTCTCTCTGACAGTCTCTATCACTCTCTGACACTGGATATCACTTTCTGACTCTGCCTGACACACACTGACACTCTCAGGCACTCTCTGAAACTCTCTATCACTCTCTGAAACTCTCTGACACTCTCTATCACACTCTGACACTTTCTATCACTCTCTGACACTCTCTGTCACTCTCTATCACTCTCAGGCACTCTCTATCACTCTCTGACACTCACTGACACTCTCTGTCACTCTCTGACAAACTCTACCATTCTCTACCACTCTCTGTCACTCTCTGAAACTCTCTATCACACTCTGACACTTTCTGTCACTCTCAGACACTCTCTGTCTCTCTCAGACACTCTCAGACACTCTCTCCAACTCTCTGACGCTCTCTGAAACTCTCTGACACACTCACACTCTCTCTGACACTCTCTATCACTCTCTGACACTCTCTGACACACTCTAACACTCTCTGACACTCTCTCTCACTCTCTGACACTCTCTGACACACTCTGACACACTCTATCGCTCTCTGACATTCTCTGACACACTCTGACACTCTCTGACACTGTCAGACACTCTCTATCACTCTCTGACACTGTCAGACACACTCTGACACAATCTGACAATCTCTGACAATCTCTGACACTCTCAGACACACTCTATCACTCTCTGACACTGACTGACACCCTCAGACACTCTCTGTCACTCTCAGACACTCTCAGACACTCTCTGACACACTCTGAAACTCTCTGACACTCTTCATCACTCTCTGTCACTCTCTGACACAATTTGACACTCTCTATCACTCTCTGACACTCTCAGACACTCTCTATCACTCTATGACACTCTCAGACACTCTCTATCACTCTCTGACACTCTCTGACACACTCTGACGCTCTCTGACACTCTCAGACACTCTCTATCACTCTCAGACACTCTCTATCACTCTCTGACATTCTCTGAAACTCTCAGACACTCTCTATCACTCTCTGACACTCTCAGACACTCTCTATCACTCTCTGACACTTTCTATCACTCTCTATCACTCTCTGATAACCTCTGACACTTTCTGACACTCTCTGACACTCTCTGATAATCTCTGACACTCTCTATCACACTCTATCACTCTCTATCACTCTCTATCACTCTCTATCACTCTCTGACACTCTCGGACACACTCTATCACTCTCTGACACTCTCTGACTCTCGCTGACTCTCTCAGACTCTCTCTGACACTTTATAACACTCTCTGAATCTCTCAGACACTCTCTGACACTTTCTATCACACTCTGACATGCTCAGATAATCTCAGACAGTCTCAGACACTTTCTATCACTCTCTGACACTGTCTGACAATCTCTGACACTCTCAGACACTCTCTTTCACTCTCTATCCCTCCATGACACTCCCTATCACTCACTAACACTCTCAGATTCTCTATGACACTCTCTTTCACTCTCCATCACTCTCTGACACTGTCAGACACTCTCTGACACTCTCAGACACTCTCTGACTCTCTCAGACACTCTCAGACACTCTCTATCACTCTACATCACTCTCTGACACTATTTATCACTCTATGAAACTCTCTGACACTCTCCATCACTCTCTATCACTCTCTGGCACACTCTGAATCGCTCTGACACTCTCTGACACGATCTGACACTCTCTGACACACTCTGACACACTCAGACACTCTCTATCACTCTCTATCACTGTCTATCATTCTCTATCACTCTCTATCACTCACTGACACAGTCTGACACTCTCTGACACTCTCAGACACTCTCTATCACTCTCTATCTCTCTCTGACACACTCTGACTGTCTCTGACACTCTCTGACACTCTCTATCACTCTCTGACACGCTCTATCACTTTCTGACACTATCTATCATTCACTGACACTCTCTGACACACTCTGACACTCTCAGACACTCTCAGACACTCTCAGACACTCTCTATCACTCTCTATTACTCTCTGACAGACTCTGACAATCTCTGACACTCTCAGACACTCTCAGACACTCTCAGACACTCTCTATCACTCTCTGACAGACTCTGACAATCTCTGACACTCTCAGACACTCTCAGACTCTCTCTAAACACTCTCTGACACTCACTGACACTCTCAGACACGCTCTGTCACTCTCGGACACTCTCAGACACTCTCTATCGCTCTCTATCACTCTCTGACACTCTCTGACACTCTCTGACATTCTCAGACACTCTCTATCACTCTCTATCAATCGCTGACACTCTCAGATACTCTCTATCACTCTCTATCACTCGCTGACACTCTCAGACACTCTCAGACACTCACTATCACTCTCTGACACTCACTGAAACTCTCAGACACTCTCTGTCTCTCTCAGACACTCTCAGACAATCTCTCTCACTCTCTGACACTCTCTGAAACTCTCTGACACACTCACACTTTCTCTGACACTCTCTATCACTCTCTGACACTCTCTGACACTCTCTGACACTCTCTGACACTCTCTGACACACTCTATCGCTCTCTGACATGCTCTGACACACTCTGACACTCATTGACACTGTCAGACACTCTCTATCAATCTGCATCACTCTCTGACACACTCTGACACAATCTGACAATCTCTGACACTCTCAGACACTCTCTATCACCCTCTGACACTGACTGACACCCTCAGACACTATCTGTCACTCTCAGACACTCTCAGACACTCTCTAACAGTCTCTGACACTTTCTATCACTCTCTGACACTCTCTGACACACTCTGACACTCTCTGACACTCTCAGACACTCTCTATCACTCTCTATCTCTCTCTGACACACTCTGACTGTCTCTGACACTCTCTGACACTCTCTGTCACTCTCTGACACGCTCTATCACTTTCTGACACTATCTATCATTCACTGACACTCTCTGACACACTCTGACACTCTCAGACACTCTCAGACACTCTCTATCACTCTCTATTACTCTCTGACAGACTCTGACAATCTCTGACACTCTCAGACACTCTCAGACACTGTCTATCACTCTCTGACAGACTCTGACAATCTCTGACACTCTCAGACACTCCCAGACACTCTCTAAACACTCTCTGACACTCACTGACACTCTCAGACACGCTCTGTCACTCTTGTACACTCTCAGACACTCTCTATCACTCTCTGTCACTCTCTGACACTCTCTGACATTCTCAGACACTCGCTATCATTCTCTATCACTCGTTGACACTCTCAGATACTCTCTATCACTCTCTGTCACTCGCTGACACTCTCAGACATTCTCAGACACTCACTATCACTCTCTGACACTCACTGAAACTCTCAGACACTCTCTGTCTCTCTCAGACACTCTCAGACAATCTCTCTCACTCTCTGACACTCTCTGAAACTCTCTGACACACTCACACTCTCTCTGACACTCTCTATCACTCTCTGACACTCTCTGACACTCTCTGACACACTCTGACACACTCTATCGCTCTCTGACATGCTCTGACACACTCTGACACTCATTGACACTGTCAGACACTCTCTATCAATCTGCATCACTCTCTGACACACTCTGACACAATCTGACAATCTCTGACACTCTCAGACACTCTCTATCAGCCTCTGACACTGACTGACACCCTCAGACACTCTCTGTCACTCTCAGACACTCTCAGACACTCTCTAACAGTCTCTGACACTTTCTATCACTCTCTGACACTCTCTGGCACACTCTGAAACGCTCTAACACTCTCGATCACACTCTATCACTCTCTGACACAATTTGACACTCTCTATCACTCTCTGACACTCTCAGACACTCTCTGTCACTCTATGACACTCTCAGACATTCTCTATCACTCTCTGACAATCTCTGACACACTATGACACTCTCTGACACTCTCAGACACTCGCTATCACTCTCTATCACTCTCTGACACTCTCTGACACTCTCAGACACTCTCAGACACTCTCTATCACTCTCTGTTACTCTCTGACACTCTCAGACACTCTCAGACACTCTCTATCACACTCAGACACTCTCAGACACTCTCTATCACTCTATGACAATCTCAATCACTCGATGACACTCTCAATCACTCTCAGACACTCTCGGACACTCTCTGACACTCTCAGATTCTCTCTGACAGTCTCTATCACTCTCTGACACTCGATATCACTTTCTGACTCTGCCTGACACACACTGACACTCTCAGGCACTCTCTGAAACTCTCTATCACTCTCTGAAACTCTCTGACACTCTCTATCACACTCTGACACTTTCTATCACTCTCTGACACTCTCTGTCACTCTCTATCACTCTCAGGCACTCTCTATCACTCTCTGACACTCACTGACACTCTCTGACAAACTCTACCATTCTCTACCACTCTCTGTCACTCTCTGAAACTCTCTATCACACTCTGACACTTTCTGTCACTCTCAGACACTCTCTGTCTCTCTCAGACACTCTCAGACACTCTCTCTCACTCGCTGACGCTCTCTGAAACTCTCTGACACACTCACACTCTCTCTGACACTCTCTATCACTCTCTGACACTCTCTGACACACTCTGACACTCTCTGACACTCTCTCTCACTCTCTGACACTCTCTGACACACTCTGACACACTGTATCGCTCTCTGACATGCTCTGACACTCTCTGACACTCATTGACACTGTCAGACACTCTCTATCAATCTGCATCACTCTCTGACACACTCTGACACAATCTGACAATCTCTGACACTCTCAGACACTCTCTAACAGTCTCTGACACTTTCTCTCACTCTCTGACACTCTCTGGCACACTCTGAAACGCTCTAACACTCTCGATCACACTCTATCACTCTCTGACACACTTTGACACTCTCTATCACTCTCTGACACTCTCAGACACTCTCTGTCACTGTATGACACTCTCAGACACTCTCTATCACTCTCTGACACTCTCTGACACACTATGACACTCTCTGACACTCTCAGACACTCTCTATCACTCTCTGACACTCTCTGACACACTATGACACTCTCTGACACTCTCAGACACTCGCTATCACTCTCTATCACTCTCTGACACTCTCTGACACTCTCAGACACTCTCAGACACTCTCAGACACTCTCTATCACTCTCAGACACTCTCTATCACTCCATGACACTCTCAATCACTCGATGACACTCTCAATCACTCTCAGACACTCTCTATCACTCCATGACACTCTCAATCACTCTCTGACACTCTGTGACACACTCTGACACTCTCAGACACTCGCTATCACTCTCTATCACTCTCTATCACTCTCTGACACTCTGTGACACTCTCTGACACTCTCTGACACTCTCAGACACTCTCAGACACTCTCAGACACTCTCAGACACTCTCTGACACTCTCAGATTCTCTCTGACATTCTCTGTCACTCTCTGACACTCGATATCACTTTCTGACTCTGCCTGACACACACTGACACTCTCAGGCACTCTCTGAAACTCTCTATCACTCTCTGAAACTCTCTGACACTCTCTATCACACTCTGACACTTTCTATCACTCTCTGACACTCTCTGTCACTCTCTATCACTCTCAGGCACTCTCTATCACTCTGTGACACTCACTGACACTCTCTGTCACTCTCTGACAAACTCTACCATTCTCTACCACTCTCTGTCACTCTCTGAAACTCTCTATCACACTCTGACACTATCTGTCACTCTCAGACACTCTCTGTCTCTCTCAGACACTCTCAGACACTCTCTCTCACTCTCTGACGCTCTCTGAAACTCTCTGACACACTCACACTCTCTCTGACACTCTCTATCACTCTCTGACACTCTCTGATACTCTCTGACACACTCTGACACACTCTATCGCTCTCTGACATTCTCTGACACACTCTGACACTCTCTGACACTGTCAGACACTGTCAGACACTCTCTATCGCTCTCTGACACTGTCAGACACACTCTGACACAATCTGACACAATCTGACAATCTCAGACACACTCTATCACTCTCTGACACTGACTGACACCCTCAGACACTCTCTGTCACTCTCAGACACTCTCAGACACTCTCTATCACTCTCTGACACTTTCTATCACTCTCTGACACTCTCTGACACAGTCTGAAACTCTCTGACACTCTTCATCACTCTCTATCACTCTCTGACACAATTTGACACTCTCTATCACTCTCTGACACTCTCAGACACTCTCTATCACTCTATGACACTCTCTGACACACTCTGACACTCTCTGACACTCTCAGACACTCTCAGACACTCTCTATTACTCTCTATCACTCTCTATCACTCTATGACACTCTCTGACACACTCTGACACTCTATGACACTCTCAATCACTCGATGACACTCTCAATCACTCTCAGACACTCTCAGACACTCTCTATCACTCCATGACACTCTCAATCACTCTCTGACACTCTGTGACACACTCTGACACTCTCAGACACTCGCTATCACTCTCTATCACTCTCTGACACTCTCTGACACTCTCAGACACTCTCAGACACTCTCTGACACTCTCAGATTCTCTCTGACAGTCTCTGTCACTCTCTGACCCTCGATATCACTTTCTGACTCTGCCTGACACACACTGACACTCTCAGGCACTCTCTGAAACTCTCTATCACTCTCTGAAACTCTCTGACACACTCTATCACACTCTGACACTTTCTATCACTCTCTGACACTCTCTGTCACTCTCTATCACTCTCAGGCACTCTCTATCACTCTGTGACACTCACTGAAACTCTCTGTCACTCTCTGACAAACTCTACCATTCTCTACCACTCTCTGTCACTCTCTGAAACTCTCTATCACACTCTGACACTTTCTGTCACTCTCAGACACTCTCTGTCTCTCTCAGACACTCTCAGACACTCTCTCTCACTCTCTGACGCTCTCTGAAACTCTCTGACACACTCACACTCTCTCTGACACTCTCTATCGCTTTCTGACACTCTCTGACACACTCTGACAATCTCTGACACTCTCTCTCACTCTCTGACGCTCTCTGAAACTCTCTGACACACTCACACTCTCTCTGACACTCTCTATCACTCCCTGACACTCTCTGACACACTCTGACTCTCTCTGACACTTTATATCAATCTCTGAACCTCTCAGACACTCTTTGACACTTTCTATCACACTCTGACACTCTCTGACACTCTCAGATAATCTCAGACAGTCTCAGACACTTTATATCACTCTCTGACACTGTCTGACAATCTCTGACACTCTCAGACACTCTCTTTCACTCTCTATCCCTCTATGACAGTCCCTATAACTCCCTAACCCTCTCAGATTCTCTATGACACTCTGTTTCACTCTCCATCACTCTCTGACACTGCCAGACACTCTCTGACACTCTCAGACACTCTCCATCACACTCTATCACTCTCTGACACACTCTGACACAATCTGACAATCTCTGACACTCTCAGACACTCTCTAACAGTCTCTGACACTTTCTCTCACTCTCTGACACTCTCTGGCACACTCTGAAACGCTCTAACACTCTCGATCACACTCTATCACTCTCTGACACACTTTGACACTCTCTATCACTCTCTGACACTCTCAGACACTCTCTGTCACTGTATGACACTCTCAGACACTCTCTATCACTCTCTGACACTCTCTGACACACTATGACACTCTCTGACACTCTCAGACACTCGCTATCACTCTCTATCACTCTCTGACACTCTCTGACACTCTCAGACACTCTCAGACACTCTCAGACACTCTCTATCACTCTCAGACACTCTCTATCACTCCATGACACTCTCAATCACTCGATGACACTCTCAATCACTCTCAGACACTCTCTATCACTCCATGACACTCTCAATCACTCTCTGACACTCTGTGACACACTCTGACACTCTCAGACACTCGCTATCACTCTCTATCACTCTCTATCACTCTCTGACACTCTGTGACACTCTCTGACACTCTCTGACACTCTCAGACACTCTCAGACACTCTCAGACACTCTCAGATTCTCTCTGACATTCTCTGTCACTCTCTGACACTCGATATCACTTTCTGACTCTGCCTGACACACACTGACACTCTCAGGCACTCTCTGAAACTCTCTATCACTCTCTGAAACTCTCTGACACTCTCTATCACACTCTGACACTTTCTATCACTCTCTGACACTCTCTGTCACTCTCTATCACTCTCAGGCACTCTCTATCACTCTGTGACACTCACTGACACTCTCTGTCACTCTCTGACACTCTCTGAAACTCTCTGACACACTCACACTCTCTCTGACACTCTCTATCACTCTCTGACACTCTCTGACACACTCTGACAATCTCTGACACTCTCTATCACTGTCTGACACTCTCTGACACTCTCTGACACACTCTGACACACTCTATCGCTCTCTGACATTCTCTGACACACTCTGACACTCTCTGACACTGTCAGACACTCTCTATCACTCTCTGACACTGTCAGACACACTCTGACACAATCTGACACAATCTGACAATCTCAGACACACTCTATCACTCTCTGACACTGACTGACACCCTCAGACACTCTCTGTCACTCTCAGACACTCTCAGACACTCTCTATCACTCTCTGACACTTTCTATCACTCTCTGACACTCTCTGACACAGTCTGAAACTCTCTGACACTCTTCATCACTCTCTATCACTCTCTGACACAATTTGACACTCTCTATCACTCTCTGACACTCTCAGACACTCTCTATCACTCTATGACACTCTCTGACACACTCTGACACTCTCTGACACTCTCAGACACTCTCTATTACTCTCTATCACTCTCTATCACTCTATGACACTCTCTGACACACTCTGACACTCTATGACACTCTCAATCACTCGATGACACTCTCAATCACTCTCAGACACTCTCAGACACTCTCTATCACTCCATGACACTCTCAATCACTCTCTGACACTCTGTGACACACTCTGACACTCTCAGACACTCGCTATCACTCTCTATCACTCTCTGACACTCTCTGACACTCTCAGACACTCTCAGACACTCTCTGACACTCTCAGATTCTCTCTGACAGTCTCTGTCACTCTCTGACCCTCGATATCACTTTCTGACTCTGCCTGACACACACTGACACTCTCAGGCACTCTCTGAAACTCTCTATCACTCTCTGAAACTCTCTGACACACTCTATCACACTCTGACACTTTCTATCACTCTCTGACACTCTCTGTCACTCTCTATCACTCTCAGGCACTCTCTATCACTCTGTGACACTCACTGAAACTCTCTGTCACTCTCTGACAAACTCTACCATTCTCTACCACTCTCTGTCACTCTCTGAAACTCTCTATCACACTCTGACACTTTCTGTCACTCTCAGACACTCTCTGTCTCTCTCAGACACTCTCAGACACTCTCTCTCACTCTCTGACGCTCTCTGAAACTCTCTGACACACTCACACTCTCTCTGACACTCTCTATCACTCTCTGACACTCTCTGACACACTCTGACAATCTCTGACACTCTCTCTCACTCTCTGACGCTCTCTGAAACTCTCTGACACACTCACACTCTCTCTGACACTCTCTATCACTCCCTGACACTCTCTGACACACTCTGACTCTCTCTGACACTTTATATCAATCTCTGAACCTCTCAGACACTCTTTGACACTTTCTATCACACTCTGACACTCTCTGACACTCTCAGATAATCTCAGACAGTCTCAGACACTTTATATCACTCTCTGACACTGTCTGACAATCTCTGACACTCTCAGACACTCTCTTTCACTCTCTATCCCTCTATGACAGTCCCTATAACTCCCTAACCCTCTCAGATTCTCTATGACACTCTGTTTCACTCTCCATCACTCTCTGACACTGCCAGACACTCTCTGACACTCTCAGACACTCTCCATCACACTCTATCACTCTCTGACACACTCTGACTCACTCTGACAATCTCTGACACTATCTGACACTATCTGACACACTCTGACACACTCAGACACTCTCTATCACTCTCTATCACTCTCTATCACTGTCTATCACTCTCTATCACTCTCTATCACTCTCTGTCACTCTCTGACACACTCTGACTGTCTCTGACACTCTCTGACACTCTCTATCACTCTCTGACACTCACTGACACTCTCAGACAAGCTCTATCAATCTCTATCACTCTCTGACACTCTCTGACATTCTCAGAAACTCTCTATCACTCTCTATCACTCGCTGACACTCTCAGACACTCTCAGACACTCTCTGTCACTCTCTATCACTAGTTGACACTCTCAGACACTCTCAGACACTCTCTATCACTCTCTGACACTCACTGAAACTCTCAGACACTCTCTGTCTCTCTCAGACACTCTCAGACACTCTCTCTCACTCTCTGACACTCTCTGAAACTCTCTGACACACTCACACTCTCTCTGACACTCTCTATCACTCTCTGACACTCTCTGACACACTATGACACTCCCTGACACTCTCTATCACTCTCTGACACTCTCTGACACACTCTGACACACTCTATCGCTCTCTGACATTCTCTGACACTCTCTGACACACTCTGACACTCTCTGACACTCTATATCACTCTCTGACACTCTCTGACACACTCTGACACACTGTATCGCTCTCTGACATGCTCTGACACACTCTGACACTCATTGACACTGTCAGACACTCTCTATCACTCTCTGACACTCTCTGACACTCTCTGACACACTCTGACACACTGTATCGCTCTCTGACATGCTCTGACACACTCTGACACTCATTGACACTGTCAGACACTCTCTATCAATCTGCATCACTCTCTGACACACTCTGACACAATCTGACAATCTCTGACACTCTCAGACACTCTCTATCACCCTCTGACACTGACTGACACCCTCAGACACTCTCTGTCACTCTCAGACACTCTCAGACACTCTCTAACAGTCTCTGACACTTTCTATCACTCTCTGACACTCTCTGGCACACTCTGAAACGCTCTAACACTCTCGATCGCTCTCTGACATTCTCTGACATACTCTGACACTCTCCGACACTGTCAGACACTCTCTACCACTCTCTGACACTGTCAGACACACTCTGACACAATCTGACACAATCTGACTATCTCAGACACACTCTATCACTCTCTGACACTGACTGACACCCTCAGACACTCTCTGTCACTCTCAGACACTCTCAGACACTCTCTATCACTCTCTGACACTTTCTATCACTCTCTGACACTCTCTGACACACTCTGAAACTCTCTGACACTCTTCATCACTCTCTATCACTCTCTGACACACTTTGACACTCTCTATCACTCTCTGACACTCTCAGACACTCTCTATCACTCTATGACACTCTCTGACACACTCTGACACTCTCTGACACTCTCAGACACTCTCAGACACTCTCAGACACTCTCTATCACTCTCTGACATTCTCTGAAACTCTCAGACACTCTCTATCACTCTCTGACACTCTCAGACACTCTCTATCACTCTCTGACACTTTTTATCACTCTCTATCACTCTCTGACACTCTCTGACACTCAAAGACACTCTCTATCACACTCTATCACTCTCTATCACTCTCTGACACTGTCGGACACTCTCTATCACTCTCTGACACTCTCTGACTCTCTCAGACACTCTCTGACACTTTATATCAATCTCTGAACCTCTCAGACACTCTTTGACACTTTCTATCACACTCTGACACTCTCTGACACTCTCAGATAATCTCAGACAGTCTCAGACACTTTATATCACTCTCTGACACTGTCTGACAATCTCTGACACTCTCAGACACTCTCTTTCACTCTCTATCCCTCTATGACGGTCCCTATAACTCCCTAACCCTCTCAGATTCTCTATGACACTCTGTTTCACTCTCCATCACTCTCTGACACTCTCAGACACTCTCCATCACTCTCTATCACTCTATGGCACACTCTGACTCACTCTGACCATCTCTGACACTATCTGACACTATCTGACACACTCTGACACACTCAGACACTCTCTATCACTCTCTATCACTCTCTATCACAGTCTATCACTCTCTATCACTCTCTGTCACTCTCTGATACACTCTGACTGTCTCTGACACTCTCTGACACTCTCTATCACTCTCTGACACTCACTGACACTCTCAGACACGCTCTATCAATCTCTATCACTCTCTGACACTCTCTGACATTCTCAGAAACTCTCTATCACTCTCTATCACTCGCTGACACTCTCAGACACTCTCAGACACTCTCTGTCACTCTCTATCACTAGTTGACACTCTCAGACACTCTCAGACACTCTCTATCACTCTCTGACACTCACTGAAACTCTCAGACACTCTCTGTCTCTCTCAGACACTCTCAGACACTCTCTCTCACTCTCTGACACTCTCTGAAACTCTCTGACACACTCACACTCTCTCTGACACTCTCTATCACTCTCTGACACTCTCTGACACACTCTGACACTCTCTGACACTCTCTATCACTCTCTGACACTCTCTGACACACTCTGACACACTCTATCACTCTCTGACATTCTCTGACACACTCTGACACTCTCTGACACTGTCAGACACTCTCTATCACTCTCCATCACTCTCTGACACACTCTGACACCATCTGACAATCTCTGACACTCTCAGACACTCTCCATCACTCTCTGACACTTACTGACACCCTCAGACACTCTCTGTCACTCTCAGACACGCTCAGACACTCTCTATCACTCTCTGACACTCTCTGACACACTCTGAAACTCTCTGACACTCTCCATCACTCTCTATCACTCTCTGACACAATTTGACACTCTCTATCACTCTCTGACACTCTCAGACACTCTCTATCACTCTATGACACTCTCAGACACTCTCTATCACTCTCTGACAGTCTCTGACACAATCTGACACTCTCTGACACTCTCAGACACTCTCAGACTCTCGCTATCACTCTCTGACACTCTCTATCACTCTCTATCACTCTCTGACAGTCTCTGACACTCTCAGACACTCTCTATCACTCTCAGACACTCTCTATCACTCTCTGACATTCTCTGAAACTCTCAGACACTCTCTATCACTCTCTGACACTCTCAGACACTCCCTATCACTCTCTGACACTTTCTATCACTCTCTATCACTCTCTGATAACCTCTGACACTTTCTGACACTCTCAGACACTCTCTCTCACTCTCTATCCAACTCTGACACACTCTGACAGTCTCTGACATTCTCTGACACTCTCTATCACTCTCTGTTGCTCTCTGACACACTCTGACACACTCAGAAACTCTCTATCAATCTCTGACACTCTCAGCCTGTCTCTATCACTCACTGACACTCTCTATCACTCTCTGACACTCTCTGACACACTCTGACACTCTCAGACACTCTCTATCACTCTCTGACACACTCTGACACTTTCTGACACTCTCAGAAACTCTCCATCACTCTCTATCCCTCTCTGTTACTCTCTGACAAACTCTGACGCTCTCTGACTCTCTCTGACACACTCTGACAATCTCTGACACTCTCTATCACTCTCTGACCTACTCTGTCACTCACAGACACTCTCAGACACTCTCGATCACTCTGTGACATTCTCTATCACTCTCTGACGCTCAAAGTCACTCTCTTTCACTCTCAGACACTCTCTATCACTCTCAGGCACTCTCTATCACTCTCTGACATTCTCTGAAACTCTCAGACACTCTCTATCACTCTCTGACACTCTAAGACACTCTCTATCACTCTCTGACACTTTCTATCCCTCTCTATCACTCTCTGACACAGTCTGACACTTTCTGACAATCTCAGACACTCGCTATCACTCTCTATCACTCTCTGACACTCTCTGACACTCTCAGACACTCTCAGACACTCTCTATCACTCTCAGACACTCTCTATCACTCTATGACACTCTCAATCACTCAATGACACTCTCAATCACTCTCAGACACTCTCAGACACTCTCTATCACTCTCTGACACTCTCAGACACTCTCTATCACTCTCTGACACAGTCTGACACTTTCTGACAATCTCAGACACTCGCTATCACACTCTATCACTCTCTGACACTCTCTGACACTCTCAATCACTCGATGACACTTTCAATCACTCTCAGACACTCTCAGACACTCTCGATCACTCTCAGACACTCTCTATCACTCTATGACACTCTCAATCACTCTCTGACACTCTGTGACACACTCTGACACTCTCAGACACTCGCTATCACTCTCTATCACTCTCTGACACTCTCTGACACTCTCAGACACTCTCAGACACTCTCAGACACTCTCTGACACTCTCAGATTCTCTCTGACAGTCTCTGTCACTCTCTGACACTCGATATCACTTTCTGACTCTGCCTGACACACAGTGACACTCTCAGGCACTCTCTGAAACTCTCTATCACTCTCTGAAACTCTCTGACACTCTCTATCACACTCTGACACTCTCTATCACTCTCTGACACTCACTGACACTCTCAGACACGCTCTATCAATCTCTATCACTCTCTGACACTCTCTGACATTCTCAGAAACTCTCTATCACTCTCTATCACTCGCTGACACTCTCAGACACTCTCTGTCACTCTCTATCACTAGTTGACACTCTCTGACACACTCTGAAACACTCTGACACTCTCCATCACTCTCTATCACTCTCTGACACTCTCAGACACTCTCTATCACTCTATGACACTCTCAGACACTCTCTCTCACTCTCTGACACTCTCTGAAACTCTCTGACACACTCACACTCTCTCTGACACTCTCTATCACTCTCTGACACTCTCTGACACACTCTGACACTCTCTGACACTCTCTATCACTCTCTGACACTCTCTGACACACTCTGAAACACTCTATCGGTCTCTGACATTCTCTGACACACTCTGACACTCTCTGACACTGTCAGACACTCTCTATCACTCTCCATCACTCTCTGACACATTCTGACACAATCTGACAATCTCTGACACTCTCAGACACTCTCCATCACTCTCTGACACTTACTGACACCCTCAGACACTCTCTGTCACTCTCAGACACGCTCAGACACTCTCTATCACTCTCTGACACTCTCTGACACACTCTGAAACACTCTGACACTCTCCATCACTCTCTATCACTCTCTGACACTCTCAGACACTCTCTATCACTCTATGACACTCTCAGACACTCTCTATCACTCTCTGACAGTCTCTGACACAATCTGACACTCTCTGACACTCTCAGACACTCTCAGACTCTCGCTATCACTCTCTGACACTCTCTATCACTCTCTATCACTCTCTGACAGTCTCTGACACTCTCAGACACTCTCTATCACTCTCAGACACTCTCTATCACTCTCTGACATTCTCTGAAACTCTCAGACACTCTCTATCACTCTCTGACACTCTCGGACACTCCCTATCACTCTCTGACACTTTATATCACTCTCTATCACTCTCTGACACACTCTGACACACTCAGACACTTTCTGACACTCTCAGACACTCCCTATCACTCTCTGACACTTACTATCACTCTCTATCACTCTCTGACACACTCTGACACTTTCTGACACTCTCAGACACTCTCTCTCACTCTCTATCCAACTCTGACACACTCTGACAGTCTCTGACATTCTCTGACACTCTCTATCACTCTCTGTCACTCTCTGTTGCTCTCTGACACACTCTGACACACTCAGAAACTCTCTATCAATCTCTGACACTCTCAGACTGTCTCTATCACTCACTGACACTCTTTATCACTCTCTGACACTCTCTGACACACTCTGACACTCTCAGACACTCTATATCACTCTCTGACACACTCTGACACTTTCTGACACTCTCAGAAACTCTCCATCACTCTCTATCCCTCTCTGTTACTCTCTGACAAACTCTGACGCTCTCTGACTCTCTCTGACACACTCTGACAATCTCTGACACTCTCTATCACTCTCTGACACTTTCAGACAGTCTCTGCCACTCTCTATCACTGTCTGACACTCTCTGACCCTCTCTGACACTCTCAGACCCACTCAGACACTCGCTGACACTCACTATCACTCTCTGACACTCTCTGACACTTTCAGACATTCTCTGCCACTCTCTATTACTCTCTATCACTCGCTGACACTTTCAGACACTCTCTGCCAATCTCTATCGCTCTCTGACACTCTCTGTCACTCTCTGACACTCTCTGACACTCTCACACTCTCTGACACTCTCACACTCTCGGACCCTCTCTGACACTCTCTATCACTCTCTGACACTCTCTATCACTCTCTGACTCTCTCTGACACTCTCTGACACTCTCTGACAATCTCAGACACACTCAGACACTCTCTGAAACTCTCTGACACTCTCTGACACTCTCTATCACTCTCTGACACTCTCTGACACTTTCAGACACTCTCTGCCCCTCTCTATCACTCTCTATCACTCTCTGACACTCTCTGACACTCTCTGACACTCTCACACTCTCTGACACTCTCTGACACTCTCACGCACTCTCACGCACTCTCTGACACTCTCTGACCCACTCTGACACTCTCTGACATTGTCTGACACTCTCTGACACTCTCACACTCTCTGACACTCTCACTCTCTCTGACACTCTCTGACACTCTCACACTCTCTGACACTCTCTGACACTCTCACGCACTCTCTGACACTCTCTGACCCACTCTGACACTCTCTGACATTGTCTGACACTCTCTGACACTCTCACACTCTCTGACACTCTCTATCACTCTCTGACACTCTCGATCACTCTCTGACACTCTCTGACACTCTCTGACACACTCAGACACTCTCTGACACTCTCTATCCCTCTCTGACACTCTCTGACAATTTCAGACACTCTCTGCAACTCTCTATCACTCTCTGACACTTTCACACACTCTCTATCACTCTCTGACACTCTCTGACACTCTCTGATACTCTCTGACACTTTCAGACACTCTCTGCCACTCTATCACTCGCTGACACTCTCTATCACTCTCTGACACTCTCTGGCACTCTCACACTCTCTGACACTCTCTCACACTCTCTCACACTCTCTCACACTCTCTGACGCTCTCTGACCTTCTCGGACCCTCTCTGACCCTCTCTGACACTCTCTGAAATTTTATATCACTCTCTGACACTGTGACACTCTCTATCACTCTCTGACACTCGCAGACACTCTCTGACACTTTCTGACACTCTCAGACACTCTCTGGCACTCTCTATCTCTCTCTGACACTCTCTATCACTCTCTGACACTCTCCATCACTCTCAGACAATCCCTGACCCTCTCAGACACTCTCTGACACTCTCTCTCACTCTCTGTCACTCTCTGACACTCTCTGGCACTCTGTTTCACTCTCAGACATTTTCTGATACTCTAAGACACTCTCTGACACTTCGTATCACTATCACTCTGTATCTTTCTCAGTCTTTTTCTGACACTCTCAGACTCTCTCAGACACTCTCTGATTCTCTTTGACTCTCTCTGACTCTCTCAGACACTCTCTGACTCTCTCTGACTCTCTCTGACACTCTCTCACACTCTCTGTCACAGAGAGAGAGAGAGAACAGCGGGAGCAGAGCTTTGAAATGTGCGCCAAGAAGTCGGAAGCCACACAGAGAGAGAGAGAGAGAGAACAGCGGGAGCAGAGCTTTGAAAAGCGCACCAAGAAATGGGAAGCCACAGAGAGAGAGAGAGGGAGAACAGCGGCAGCACAGATTTGAAAAAGGCGCCAAGAAATCGGAAGCCACACAGAGAGAGAGAGAACAGCGGGAGCAAAGCTTTGAAAATCGCGCCAAGAAATCGGATGTCACAGAGAGATAGAGAGAACAGCGGGAGCTGAGCTTGGAAAAGCGCGCCAAGAAATCGGATGTCACAGAGAGAGAGAGAGAGAGAAAGAACAGCGGGAGCAGAGCTTTGAAATGCGCGCCAAGAAATCGGAAGCCACAGAGAGAGAGAGAGAGAGAGAACAGCGGGAGCTGAGCTTGGAAAAGCGCGCCAAAAAATCGGATGTCACAGAGAGAGAGAGAGAGAACAGCGGCAGGAGAGATTTGAAAAGCGCGCCAAGAAATCGGAAGCCACAGAGAGAGAGAGAGAGAGAGAGAACAGCGGGAGCTGAGCTTGGAAAAGCGCGCCAAGAAATCGGATGTCACAGAGAGAGAGAGAGAACAGCAGCAGCAGAGATTTGAAAAGCGTGCCAAGAAATCGAAAGCCACAGAGCCAGAGAGAGAACAGCGGGAGCTGAGCTTTGAAAAGTGTGCCAAGAAATCGGAAGACATTTCTCGTGTGCAGGCGGAGCGCACGCGGGACTGCTGGGTAAGTGAGGTTACATATTTGGGCAGTTGCTTGAGTGTCCCTGCTGACTGCACCGATGAGAAGTGCAGCCAACTCCAGCTCCTCGAGAACCGCGTTAGGGAACTGGAGCTGGATGAACTTCGGATCATTCTGGAGGCGGAGGGGGTTATTGACAGGAGTTATAGGGAGGTAGTTACACCTCAGGTAAAAGAGGTAGGTAGATGGGTTACCGTCAGAGGAAGAAGGAGAGGGAACCAGCAGGCAGTGCAGGGATCCCCTGTGGCCGTTTCCCTCAACAACAGGTATACCGTTTTGGATACTGTTGGGGGGGACGACTTACCGGGGTAAGCAATGGGGTACAGGTCTCTGGCACAGAGTCTGTCCCTGTTGCTCAGAAGGGAAGGGGGAAGAGGAGCAGAGCATTAGTCATTGGGGACTCCATAGTTAGGGGAACAGATAGGAGGTTCTGTGGGAACGAGAGAGACTCATGGTTGGTGTGTTGCCTCCCAGGTTCGTGATGTCTCGGATCGTGTTTTTGGGATCCTTAAGGGGGAGGGGGAGCAGCCCCAAGTCGTGGTCCACATAGGCACCAACGACATAGGTAGGAAGAGAGATGGGGATTTAAGGCAGAAATTCAGGAGCTAGGGTGGAAGCTTCGAGCGAGAACAAACAGAGTTGTTAGATTAGATTAGAGATACAGCACTGAAACAGGCCCTTCGGCCCACCGAGTCTGTGCCGAACATCAACCACCCATTTATACTAATCCTACACTAATTCCATAATCCTACCAAACATCCCCACCTGTCCCTATATTTCCCTACCACCTACCTATACTAGTGACAATTTATAATGGCCAATTTACCTATCAACCTGCAAGTCTTTTAGCTTGTGGGAGGAAACCGGAGCACCCGGAGAAAACCCACGCAGACACAGGGAGAACTTGCAAACTCCACACAGGCAGTACCCGGAATCGAACCCGGGTCGCTGGAGCTGTGAGGCTGCGGTGCTAACCACTGTGCCACTGTGCCTCTGGGTTGTTGCCCGTGCCACGTGCTAGCGAAGCGAGGAATAGGGAGAGAGAGGAGTTGAACACGTGGCTGCAGGGATGGTGTAGGAGGGAGGGTTTTGGTTTCCTGGATAATTGGGGCTCTTTCTGGGGTAGGTGGGACCTCTACAAACAGGATGGTCTTCACCTGAACCAGAGGGGTACCAATATCCTGGGGGGCAGATTTGCTAGTGCTCTTCGGGGGGGGGGGGGGGGGGGGCTTAAAATAATTCAGCAGGTGTTTGGGAACCTAAATTGTAGTTCCAGTGTACAGGATGTTGAGAGTAGTGAGGTCAGGGATAAGGTTACAAGGACGCAAGAGGGCACTGGCAAGCAAGAACTTGGTTTAAAGTGAGTCTACTTCAAAGCCAGGAGCATCCGAAATAAGGTGGGCGAGCTGGCAGCATGGATTGGTACCTGGGATCTCGATGTTGTGGCCATTTCAGAGACATGGGTGGAGCAGGGACAGGAATGGATGTTGCAGGTTCCGGGATTTAGATGTTTCAGTAAGAACAGAAAAGATGGTAAAAGAGAGGGGGGGGAGGGGTGGCATTGTTAATCGAGGAGAGTATTACGGCGGCAGAAAGGACATTTGAGGACTCGTCTACTGAGGTAGTATGGGCCGAGGTTCGAAACAGGAGAGGAGAGGTCACCCTGTTGGGAGTCTTCTATAGACCTCCGAATAGTTCCAGAGATGTAGAGGAAAGGATAGCGAAGATGATTCTCGACAGGAGCGAGAGTAACAGGGTAGTTGTTATGGGGGACTTTAACTTTCCAAATATTGACTGGAAATACAAGAGTTCGAGTACTTTAGATGGGTCAGTGTTTGTCCAGTGTGTGCAGGAGGGTTTTCTGACACAGTATGTAGACTGGCCAACCAGGGGCGATGCCACATTGGATTTGGTACTGGGTAATGAACTCGGCCAGCTGTTAGATTTAGATGTTTAGTTTAGAGATACAGCACTGAAACAGGCCCTTCGGTCCACCGAGTCTGTGCCGACCATCAACCACGCATTTTATACTAATCCTGCACCAATCCCCATATTCCCACCACATCCCCACCTGTCCCTATATTTCCCTAGCACCGACCTATACTAGGGGCAATTTACAATGGCCAATTTACCTACCAACCTGCAAGTCTTTTGGCTTGTGGGAGGAAACCGGAGCACCCGGAGAAAACCCACGCAGACACAGGGAGAACTTGCAAACTCCACACAGGCAGTACCCAGAATTGAACCCGGGTCGCTGGAGCTGTGGTGCTGACCACTGCGCCACTGTGCCTTTGGTGATAGTGATCACAATTCGGTTAGGTTTACCTTAGCGATGGGCAGGGATAGGTATATACCGCAGGGCAAGAATTATAGCTGGGGGAAAGGAAATTATGATGCGATTAGGCAAGATTTAGGATGCGCAGGATGGGGAAGGAAACTGCAGGGGATGGGCACCATCGAAATGTGGAGCTTATTCAAGGAGCAGCTACTGCGTGTCCTTGATAAGTATGTACCTGTCAGGCAGGGAGGAAGTTGTCGGGCGAGGGAGCCGTGGTTTACTGAAGAAGTTGAAGCACTTGTCAAGAGGAAGAAGAAGGCTTATGTTAGGATGAGACGTGAAGGCTCAGTTAGGGCGCTTGAAAGTTACAAGCTAGCCAGGAAGGATCTAAAGGGAGAGCTAAGAAGAGAGAGGAGAGGACACGAGAAGTCATTGGCGGATAGGATCAAGGAAATCCCTAAGGCTTTCTATAGGTATATCAGGAATAAAAGAATGACTAGAGTTAGATTAGGGCCAATCAAGGATAGTAGTGGGAAGCTGTGTGTGGAATCAGAGGAGATAGGGGAAGCGTTAAATGAATATTTTTCGTCAGTATTTACAGTAGAGAAAGAAAATGTTGTCGAGGAGAATACTGAGATACAGACTACTAGGCTAGATTGGATTGAGGTTCACAAGGAGGAGCTGTTAGCAATTTTGGAAAGTGTGAAAATAGATAAGTCCCCTGGGCCAGATGGGATTTATCCTAGGATTCTCTGGGAAGCCAGGGAGGATATTGCAAAGCCTTTGTCCTTGATCTTTATGTCGTCATTGTCGACAGGAATAGTGCTGGAAGACTGGAGGATAGCAAGTGTTGTCGCCTTGTTGAAGAAGGGGAGTGGAGACAGCCCTGGTAATTATAGACCTTTGAGCCTTAATTCGGTTGTGGGTAAAATGTTGGAAAAGGTTATAAGAGATAGGATTTATAATCATCTGGAAAAGAATACGTTCATTAGCGATAGTCAGCACGGTTTTGTGACGGGTAGGTCGTGCCTCACAAACCTTATTGAGTTTTTTGAGAAGGTGAACAAACAGGTGGATGAGGGTAAAGCCGTGGATGTGGTGTATATGGATTTCAGTAAGGCTTTTGAATTAGAATTAGAACATTACAGCGCAGGACAGGCCCTTTGGCCCTCGATGTTGCGCCGACCTGTGAAATCATCTGACCTAAACTATTCCATTTTCATCCATATGTCTATCCAATGACCACTTAAATACCCTTAAAGTTGGCGAGTCTACTACTGTTGCAGGCAGGGCGTTGCACGCCCCTACTACTCTCTGAATAATGAAACTACCTCTAACATCTGTCCGATATCTATCACCCTCAACTTAAAGCTATGTCCCCTCGTGTTTGCCATCACCATCCGAGGAAAAACACTCTCACTACCCACCCTATCTAACTCTCTGATTATCTTATATGTCTCTATTAAGTCACCTCTCCTCCTCCTTCTCTCCAACGAAAACAACCTCAAGTCCCTCAGCCTTTCCTCGTAAGACCTTCCCTCCATACCAGGCAACATCCTAGAAAATCACCTCTGCACCCTTTCCAAAGCTTCCACATACATCCTATAATGCGGTGACCAGAACTGCACGCAATACTCCAGGTGCGGTCTCACCAGAGTTTTGTACAGCTGCAGCATGACCTCGTGGCTCCGAAACTCGATCCCCCTACTAATAAAAGCTAACACAACATATGCCTTCTTGACAGCCCTATTAACCTGGGTAGCAACTTTCAGGGATTTATGTACCTGGACACCAAGAGGTCTCTGTTCATCTACACTACCAAGAATCTTCCCATTAGCCCAGTACTCTGCATTCCTGTTACTCCTTCCAAAGTGAATCACCTCACACTTTTCCGCATGAAACTCCATTTGCCATCTCTCAGCCCAGCTCTGCAGCCTATCTATGTCCCTCTGTATCCTACAACATCCTTCGGCACTATCCACAACTCCACCGACCTTAGTGTCATCCGCAAATTTACTAACCCACCGTTCTACACACACATCCAGGTCATTTATAAAAATGACAAACAGCAGTGGCCCCAAAACAGATGCTTGCAGTACACCACTAGAAACAGAACTCCAGGATGAACATTTGCCATCAACCACCACCCTCTGTCTACTTTCAGCAAGCCAATTACTGATCCAAATATCTAAATAGCCTTCAACCACATACTTCCGTATTTTCAGACAGTCTCTGACATTCTCAGCAACTCTCAGAAAGTCTCTGACACACTCTGTCACTCTCTGACACTCTCAATCACTCTCTATCACTCTCAGACACTCTCAGACTCTCTCTGACACTCTCTATCACTCTCCATCACTCTCTGACACTCTCTATCACTCTCAGACACCCTCTCACACTCTCTGACACTCTCTGGCATTCTATATCACTCTCTGATACTCTCTAACACACTCTGACACTCACAGACACTCTCAGACACTCTCTGACACTCTCTGATACTCTCTATCACTCTCTGATACACTCTGACACTCTCAGACACTCTCTGACACTCTCTGGCACTCTCTCGCACTCTCTGACACTCTATATCACTCTCTGACACTCTCTATCTCTCTCTGACACTCTCTGAAACTCTAAATCACTCTCTGACAATCTCTGACACTCTCTGTTGCTCTCGGATACACTCTGACACTCGCTGACAAACTCAGACTCTCTCTGACACACTCTTTCACATGCTATCACACTCTGACACACTCTATCACACACTGACACTCGCTGACACTCTCTTACACCCTCTGACACTCTCTGGCACGCTCTGCAACTCTCCGGCTCTCTATATCACTTTCTGACACTCTCTGACACTCTCTATCACTCTCTGACACTCTCTGACACTCTCGATCACTCTCTATCACTCCCTATCACTCTCTGACACACTCAGACCCTCTCTGACACTCTCTGACACTCTCAGACACTCTACATCACTCTTTGACACTCTCTATCATTCTCTGACACTCTCTATCACTCTCTGACACTCTCGGACACTCCCTGACACTATCTGTCGCTCTCTGACACTCTCAGACACTTTCCATCACTCTCTGACATTCTCAGACTCTCTCTGAAACTCTCTTTCACACTCTATCACTCTCTGACACACTCTCACTCTCTGACACACTCTGACACTCTCTATCACTCTCCGACAATCTCTGACACTCTCTGATACACTCTGACACTCTCACACACTATCACTCTCTGACACTCTCTATCACTCTCTGACACTGTCTGACACACTCTGACACTCTCAGACAGTCTCAGACACTCTCTATCACTCTCTGAAACTCTCTACAACGCTTTGACTCTCTCTATCTCTCTCTATCACTCTCTGGCACTCTCTGACACTCTCGGATACACGCTGACACTCCCTGACACTCTGTGACACATTCTGTCACTCTCTGACAATCTCTGACAATCTCTGACAATCTCAGACACAATCAGAAACTCTCAGACACTCTCTGTCACTCTCTGACACTCTCTGACACTTTCAGACACTCTCAACACACTCAGACACACTCAAACAATCTCTGGCACTCTCTGGCACTCTCTATCACACTCTGACATTCTCTGACAATCTAAGACACAATCAGACAATCTCTGGCACTCTCTGGCGGTCTCTATCACTCTCTGGCACTCTCTATCACTCTCTGACACTCTCTGACACTCTCTGAATGTTTATATCACTCTCTGACACACTCTATCACTGTCTGACACTCCCTGACACTCTCAGACTCTCCCTGACACTCTCAGACTCTCTATGACTCTCTCTATCACTCTCTGACACTCTCTGACACTCTCAGACACTCTCAGACACTCTCTGACACTCTCTGACGCTCTCTGACACTCTCTCTCACTCTCTATCACTCTCTATAACTCTCTGACACTCTCTAACACTTTCTGACACTGCCTGACAAACACTGACACTCTCAGGCACTCTCTGAAAGTCTCTATCACTCTCTGAAACTCTCTGACACTCGAAGACACTCTCTGACACATTCTATCAATTACTGACACTCTCAGACACTCTCAGACTTTTTCAGACACTCTCTGACAAACTATATCACTCTCTGACACTCTCTGACACTCTCTATCACGCTCTGACACTCTCTGATACACTCCGACACTCTCAGACACTCTCTATCACTCTCTGACACTCTCTATCACTCTCTGACACTCACTGACACACTCTGAAACTCTCAGACACTCTCAGGCAGTCTCAGACACTCTGTATCACTCTCTGAAACTCTCTACCACGCTTTGACTCTCTCTATCTATCTCTATCACTCTCTGGCACTCTCTGACACTCTCAGATACACTCTGACACTCCCTGACACTCTCTGAAACTCTCTTTCACTCTCTGACACTCTCTGACAATCTCAGACACAATCAGACACTCTTTGGCACTCTCTATCACTCTCTGACATTCACTGACACTTTCAGACACTCTCAGACACTCTCTAACACTCTCTACCACTCTCTGACACTCTCTTATACACTCTGACACACCCTGACACTCTCTGACACTTTCCATCACTCTCAGACACTCTCTGACAATCTCAGACACAATCAGAAACTCTCAGACACTCTATGTCTCTCTCTGACACTCTCTGACACTTTCAGACACTCTCAGACACACTCATACACTATCTGGCACTCTCTGGCACTCTCTATCACTCTCTGGCACTCTCTATCACTCTGTCTCACTCTCTGACACTCTCTGACACTCTCTGAATGTTTATATCACTCTCTGACACACTCTATCACTGTCTGACACTCCCTGACACTTTCTGAGTCTCCTTGACACTCTCAGACTCTCTCTGACTCTCTCTGACACTCTCTGACGCTCGCAGATGCTCTCTATCACTCTCTATCACTCTCTATCACACTCTGACACTCTGTATCACTTTCTGACACTGCCTGACACACAGTGACACTCTCAGGCACTCTCTGAAAGTCTGTATCACTCTCCAAAACTCTCTGACACTGGCAGACACTCTCTGACAGTTTCTATCACTTTCTGACACTCTCAGACACTCTCAGACATTTTCAGACACTCTCTGGCACTCTCTATCACTCTCTGACACTCTCTATCACTCTCAGTGACTCTCAGACACTCCCTGACACTCTCAGACACTCTCGGACACTCTCTATCACTCTCTGACACACTCTATCACTCTCTGAAACTCACTGAAATTCTCTGACACTCTCTGTCACTCTCTGATACACTCTGTCACTCTCTATCACTCTCAGACACTCTCTATCACTCTCAGTGACTCTCAGACACTCCCTGACACTCTCAGACACTCTCGGACACTCTCTATCACTCTCTGACACACTCTATCACTCTCTGAAACTCACTGAAATTCTCTGACACTCTCTGTCACTCTCTGATACACTCTGTCACTCTCTGACACTCTCTGACACTCTCGATCACTCTCTATCACTCCCTATCACTCTCTGACACACTCAGACCCTCTCTGACACTCTCTGACACTCTCAGACACTCTACATCACTCTTTGACACTCTCTATCATTCTCTGACACTCTCTATCACTCTCTGACACTCTCGGACACTCCCTGACACTATCTGTCGCTCTCTGACACTCTCAGACACTTTCCATCACTCTCTGACATTCTCAGACTCTCTCTGAAACTCTCTTTCACACTCTATCACTCTCTGACACACTCTCACTCTCTGACACACTCTGACACTCTCTATCACTCTCCGACAATCTCTGACACTCTCTGATACACTCTGACACTCTCACACACTATCACTCTCTGACACTCTCTATCACTCTCTGACACTGTCTGACACACTCTGACACTCTCAGACAGTCTCAGACACTCTCTATCACTCTCTGAAACTCTCTACAACGCTTTGACTCTCTCTATCTCTCTCTATCACTCTCTGGCACTCTCTGACACTCTCGGATACACGCTGACACTCCCTGACACTCTGTGACACATTCTGTCACTCTCTGACAATCTCTGACAATCTCTGACAATCTCAGACACAATCAGAAACTCTCAGACACTCTCTGTCACTCTCTGACACTCTCTGACACTTTCAGACACTCTCAACACACTCAGACACACTCAAACAATCTCTGGCACTCTCTGGCACTCTCTATCACACTCTGACATTCTCTGACAATCTAAGACACAATCAGACAATCTCTGGCACTCTCTGGCGGTCTCTATCACTCTCTGGCACTCTCTATCACTCTCTGACACTCTCTGACACTCTCTGAATGTTTATATCACTCTCTGACACACTCTATCACTGTCTGACACTCCCTGACACTCTCAGACTCTCCCTGACACTCTCAGACTCTCTATGACTCTCTCTATCACTCTCTGACACTCTCTGACACTCTCAGACACTCTCAGACACTCTCTGACACTCTCTGACGCTCTCTGACACTCTCTCTCACTCTCTATCACTCTCTATAACTCTCTGACACTCTCTAACACTTTCTGACACTGCCTGACAAACACTGACACTCTCAGGCACTCTCTGAAAGTCTCTATCACTCTCTGAAACTCTCTGACACTCGAAGACACTCTCTGACACATTCTATCAATTACTGACACTCTCAGACACTCTCAGACTTTTTCAGACACTCTCTGACAAACTATATCACTCTCTGACACTCTCTGACACTCTCTATCACGCTCTGACACTCTCTGATACACTCCGACACTCTCAGACACTCTCTATCACTCTCTGACACTCTCTATCACTCTCTGACACTCACTGACACACTCTGAAACTCTCAGACACTCTCAGGCAGTCTCAGACACTCTGTATCACTCTCTGAAACTCTCTACCACGCTTTGACTCTCTCTATCTATCTCTATCACTCTCTGGCACTCTCTGACACTCTCAGATACACTCTGACACTCCCTGACACTCTCTGAAACTCTCTTTCACTCTCTGACACTCTCTGACAATCTCAGACACAATCAGACACTCTTTGGCACTCTCTATCACTCTCTGACATTCACTGACACTTTCAGACACTCTCAGACACTCTCTAACACTCTCTACCACTCTCTGACACTCTCTTATACACTCTGACACACCCTGACACTCTCTGACACTTTCCATCACTCTCAGACACTCTCTGACAATCTCAGACACAATCAGAAACTCTCAGACACTCTATGTCTCTCTCTGACACTCTCTGACACTTTCAGACACTCTCAGACACACTCATACACTATCTGGCACTCTCTGGCACTCTCTATCACTCTCTGGCACTCTCTATCACTCTGTCTCACTCTCTGACACTCTCTGACACTCTCTGAATGTTTATATCACTCTCTGACACACTCTATCACTGTCTGACACTCCCTGACACTTTCTGAGTCTCCTTGACACTCTCAGACTCTCTCTGACTCTCTCTGACACTCTCTGACGCTCGCAGATGCTCCCTATCACTCTCTATCACTCTCTATCACTCTCTGACACTCTGTATCACTTTCTGACACTGCCTGACACACAGTGACACTCTCAGGCACTCTCTGAAAGTCTGTATCACTCTCCAAAACTCTCTGACACTGGCAGACACTCTCTGACAGTTTCTATCACTTTCTGACACTCTCAGACACTCTCAGACATTTTCAGACACTCTCTGGCACTCTCTATCACTCTCTGACACTCTCTATCACTCTCAGTGACTCTCAGACACTCCCTGACACTCTCAGACACTCTCGGACACTCTCTATCACTCTCTGACACACTCTATCACTCTCTGAAACTCACTGAAATTCTCTGACACTCTCTGTCACTCTCTGATACACTCTGTCACTCTCTATCACTCTCAGACACTCTCTTATACACTCTGACACACCCTGACACTCTCTGACACTTTCCATCACTCTCAGACACTCTCTGACAATCTCAGACACAATCAGAAACTCTCAGACACTCTATGTCTCTCTCTGACACTCTCTGACACTTTCAGACACTCTCAGACACACTCATACACTATCTGGCACTCTCTGGCACTCTCTATCACTCTCTGGCACTCTCTATCACTCTGTCTCACTCTCTGACACTCTCTGACACTCTCTGAATGTTTATATCACTCTCTGACACACTCTATCACTGTCTGACACTCCCTGACACTTTCTGAGTCTCCTTGACACTCTCAGACACTCTCTGACTCTCTCTGACACTCTCTGACGCTCGCAGATGCTCTCTATCACTCTCTATCACTCTCTATCACTCTCTGACACTCTGTATCACTTTCTGACACTGCCTGACACACAGTGACACTCTCAGGCACTCTCTGAAAGTCTGTATCACTCTCCAAGACTCTCTGACACTGGCAGACACTCTCTGACAGTTTCTATCACTTTCTGACACTCTCAGACACTCTCAGACATTTTCAGACACTCTCTGGCACTCTCTATCACTCTCTGACACTCTCTATCACTCTCAGTGACTCTCAGACACTCCCTGACACTCTCAGACACTCTCGGACACTCTCTATCACTCTCTGACACACTCTATCACTCTCTGAAACTCACTGAAATTCTCTGACACTCTCTGTCACTCTCTGATACACTCTGTCACTCTCTATCACTCTCAGACACTCTCTATCACTCTCAGTCTCTCTCAGACACTCCCTGACAATCTCAGGCACTCTCAGACACTCCCTATCACTCTCTGACACACTCTATCACTCTCTGAAAAGCACTGAAACTCTCTGACACTCTCTGTCACTCTCTGTCACTCTCTGACATTCTCTACCACTCTTTACCACTCTCTACAACTCTCTGTCACTCTCTGACTCTCTCTGACACTCTCTATCACTCTCTGACACTCTCTATCACTCTCTGACACGCTCAGACCCTCTCAGACACTCTTGACACTTTCTATCACTGCATGACACTCTCAGACACTCTCTGTCACTTTCTCTCACTCTCTGACACAGTTTGACACTCTCTGACATTGTCTGACACTCTCAGACACTCTCTGACACTTTCTATCACTCTCTGACACTCTCAGAAACTCTCAGACAGTCTCAGACAATTTATATCACTCTCTGACACTGCCTGACACTCTCTGACACTCTCTGACACTCTCAGACACCCTCTTTCACTCTCTATCCCTCTATGACGCTCTCTGACACTCTCAGACACTCTCTGACACTCTCAGACACTGTGAGACACAGTTTGACACTCTCTGACACTCTGAGACACTCTCTTTCGCTCTCTGACACTCTCTATCACTCTCTATAACTCTCTGACACTCTCTGACACTCTCAGGCACTCTCTGACACTTTCTAACACTCTCTGAAACTCTCAGACACTTTTTATCACTCTTTCACACTCTCAGGCACTCTCTGACACTATCTGACACTCTCTGACACTCCCTGACACTCTCTGAGACTCTCTGACACTCTCACACCCTCTCTGACAAACTCTGACACTCTCAGGCACTCTCAGACACTCTCTATCACTCTCCATCACTCTCAGACACTCTCTCATAATCTCTATCACTCTCTGACACGCTCTGACACTTTCTGGGACTCTCTGACACTCTCTATCACTTTCTGACACTCTCTGACTCTGTCTGACTCTCTCTGACTTTCTCAGACACTCTCAGACACTCTCAGACACACTCTGACACTCTCAGACACTCTCTTTCTCTCTCTATCACTCGATGACACTCCCTATCACTCCCTGACACTCTCAGTTTCTGTCTGACAATCTCTTTCACTCTCCATCACTCTCTGACACTCCCTGACACTCTCAGACACTCTCTGACACCTCAGACATCTCTACAACTCTCTATCACTCTCTGATACACTCTATCAATCTCTGACACTTTCTATCACTCTCCGACACTCTCTGAAACTCTCTGCTACACTCTAACACTCTCAGACACTCTCTGACACTCTGCATCACTCTCTGACACTCTCTGACACTCTCTATCACTCTCTGACACTCTCTGACACTCTCTGATACACTCTGACACTCTCAGACAGTCTCTGACACTTCTATCACTCTCTGAAACTCTATATCACTCTCTGACAATCTCTGACACTCTCTGATACACTCTGAAACTCTCAGACACTCTCTGACACTCTCTATCACTCTCTGACACTCTCTGAAAATCTCTGATACACCCTGACACTCTCAGACACTCTCTGACACTCTGTGTCACTCTCTGAAACTCGCTGACACTCTCTATCACTCTCAGACAACCGCTCACACTCGCTGACACTTTCTGGCATTCTATATCACTCTCTGACACTCTCTAACACACTCTGACACTCACAGACACTCTCAGACACTCTCTGATACACTCCATCACTCGCTGATACTCTCTGACACTCTCAGACACTCTCTGACTCTCTCTGGCACTCTCTCGCACTCTCTGACACTCTATAACACTCTCTGACACTCTCTATCTCTCTCTGACACTCTCTGAAACTTTCTATCACTCTCTGACACACTCTGAAACTCTCTGACACTCTCTATCACTCTCTGAAACTCTCTGATACTCTCTGTCGCTCTCGGATACACTCTGACACTCTCTGACACTCTCTGACACTCTCAGACACTCTCCATCACCGCATTATAGGAAGGATGTCGAAGCTTTGGAAAGGGTGCAGAGGAGATTTACTAGGATGTTGCCTGGTATGGAAGGAAGGTCTTACGAGGAAAGGCTGAGGGACTTGGGGTTGTTTTCGTTAGAGAGAAGGAGGAGGAGAGGTGACTTAATAGAGACATACAAGATAATCAGAGGGTTAGATAGGGTGGATAGTGAGAGTCTTTTTCCTCGGATGAGGATGGCAAACACGAGGGGACATAGCTTTAAGTTGAGGGGTGAAAGATATAGGACAGATGTCAGAGGTAGTTTCTTTACGCAGAGAGTAGTAGGGGCGTGGAACGCCCTGCCTGCAACAGTAGTAGACTCGCCAACTTTAAGGGCATTTAAGTGGTCATTGGATAGACATATGGATGTAAATGGAATAGTGTAGGTCAGATGATCGGCGCAACATCGAGGGCCGAAGGGCCTGTACTGCGCTGTAATATTCTAATGACACTCTCTATCACTCTCTGACACTTTGTTTCACTCTCTGACACCCTCTGACACTCCCTGAAACTCTCCGTCGCTCTCGGACACTCTCAGACACTTTCCATCACTCTCTGAAACTCTCTTACACACTCTATCACACTCTGACACAGTCTCTCACTCTCAGACACACTCTGACACTCTCTATCACACTATGACAATCTCTGACACTCTCTGATACACTCTGACACTCTCACACGCTATCACTCTCTGACACACTAAATCACTCACTATCACTCTCTGAAACTCTCTACTACGCTTCGACTCTCTCTATCACTCTCTGGCACTCTCTGACACTCTCGGATACACTCTGACACTCCCTGACTCTCTCTGACAATCTCTTTCACTCTCTGACACTCTCTGACAATCTCAGACACACTCAGACACTCTCTGACACTCTCTATCACTCTCTGACACATTCAGACACTCTCAGAAACTCACTACCACTCTCTACCACTCTCTGACACTCTCTGATACACTCTGACACACCCGGACACTGTCTGACACATTCTGTCTCTCTCTGACACTCTCTGACACTTTCAGACACTCTCAGACACACTCAGACACACTCAGACTCAATCAGACACTCTCTGGCACTCTCTGGCGCTCTCTATCACTCTCTGGCACACTCTATCACTCTCTGACACTCTCTGACACTCTCTGAATGTTTATATCACTCTCTGACACACTCTATCACTGTCTGACACTGCCTGACACTCTCAGACTCTCCCTGACACTCTCAGACTCTCTCTGACTCTCTCCATCACTCTCTGACACTCTCTGACACTCTCTGTCACTCTCTGACACTCTCTGATACACTCTGACACACCCGGACACTGTCTGACACATTCTCTCTCTCTCTGACACTCTCTGACACTTTCAGACACTCGCAGACACACTCAGACACAATCAGACACTCTCTGGCACTCTTTGGCGCTCTCTACCACTCTCTGGCACACTCTATCACTCTCTGACACTCTCTGAATGTTTATATCACTCTCTGACACACTCTATCACTGTCTGGCACTGCCTGACACTCTCAGACTCTCCCTGACACTCTCAGACTCTCTCTGACTCTCTCCATCACTCTCTGACACTCTCTGACACTCTCTGACACTCTCTGTCACTCTCTGTCACTCTCTGACACTCTCAGACACTCTCTATCACTCTCTGACACTCTGTATCACTTTCTGACACTGCCTGACACACAGTGACACTCTCAGGCACTCTCTGAAAGTCTGTATCACTCTCCAAAACTCTCTGACACTGGCAGACACTCTCTGACAGTTTCTATCACTTTCTGACACTCTCAGACACTCTCAGACATTTTCAGACACTCTCTGGCACTCTCTATCACTCTCTGACACTCTCTATCACTCTCAGTGACTCTCAGACACTCCCTGACACTCTCAGACACTCTCGGACACTCTCTATCACTCTCTGACACACTCTATCACTCTCTGAAACTCACTGAAATTCTCTGACACTCTCTGTCACTCTCTGATACACTCTGTCACTCTCTATCACTCTCAGACACTCTCTATCACTCTCAGTCTCTCTCAGACACTCCCTGACAATCTCAGACACTCTCAGACACTCCCTATCACTCTCTGACACACTCTATCACTCTCTGAAAAGCACTGAAACTCTCTGACACTCTCTGTCACTCTCTGTCACTCTCTGACATTCTCTACCACTCTTTACCACTCTCTACAACTCTCTGTCACTCTCTGACTCTCTCTGACACTCTCTATCACTCTCTGACACTCTCTATCACTCTCTGACACGCTCAGACCCTCTCAGACACTCTTGACACTTTCTATCACTGCATGACACTCTCAGACACTCTCTGTCACTTTCTCTCACTCTCTGACACAGTTTGACACTCTCTGACATTGTCTGACACTCTCAGACACTCTCTGACACTTTCTATCACTCTCTGACACTCTCAGAAACTCTCAGACAGTCTCAGACAATTTATATCACTCTCTGACACTGCCTGACACTCTCTGACACTCTCTGACACTCTCAGACACCCTCTTTCACTCTCTATCCCTCTATGACGCTCTCTGACACTCTCAGACACTCTCTGACACTCTCAGACACTGTGAGACACAGTTTGACACTCTCTGACACTCTGAGACACTCTCTTTCGCTCTCTGACACTCTCTATCACTCTCTATAACTTTCTGACACTCTCTGACACTCTCAGGCACTCTCTGACACTTTCTAACACTCTCTGAAACTCTCAGACACTTTTTATCACTCTTTCACACTCTCAGGCACTCTCTGACACTATCTGACACTCTCTGACACTCCCTGACACTCTCTGAGACTCTCTGACACTCTCACACCCTCTCTGACACACTCTGACACTCTCAGGCACTCTCAGACACTCTCTATCACTCTCCATCACTCTCAGACACTCTCTCATAATCTCTATCACTCTCTGACACGCTCTGACACTTTCTGGGACTCTCTGACACTCTCTATCACTTTCTGACACTCTCTGACTCTGTCTGACTCTCTCTGACTTTCTCAGACACTCTCAGACACTCTCAGACACACTCTGACACTCTCAGACACTCTCTTTCTCTCTCTATCACTCGATGACACTCCCTATCACTCCCTGACACTCTCAGTTTCTGTCTGACAATCTCTTTCACTCTCCATCACTCTCTGACACTCCCTGACACTCTCAGACACTCTCTGACACCTCAGACATCTCTACAACTCTCTATCACTCTCTGATACACTCTATCAATCTCTGACACTTTCTATCACTCTCCGACACTCTCTGAAACTCTCTGCTACACTCTAACACTCTCAGACACTCTCTGACACTCTGCATCACTCTCTGACACTCTCTGACACTCTCTATCACTCTCTGACACTCTCTGACACTCTCTGATACACTCTGACACTCTCAGACAGTCTCTGACACTTCTATCACTCTCTGAAACTCTATATCACTCTCTGACAATCTCTGACACTCTCTGATACACTCTGAAACTCTCAGACACTCTCTGACACTCTCTATCACTCTCTGACACTCTCTGAAAATCTCTGATACACCCTGACACTCTCAGACACTCTCTGACACTCTGTGTCACTCTCTGAAACTCGCTGACACTCTCTATCACTCTCAGACAACCGCTCACACTCGCTGACACTTTCTGGCATTCTATATCACTCTCTGACACTCTCTAACACACTCTGACACTCACAGACACTCTCAGACACTCTCTGATACACTCCATCACTCGCTGATACTCTCTGACACTCTCAGACACTCTCTGACTCTCTCTGGCACTCTCTCGCACTCTCTGACACTCTATAACACTCTCTGACACTCTCTATCTCTCTCTGACACTCTCTGAAACTTTCTATCACTCTCTGACACACTCTGAAACTCTCTGACACTCTCTATCACTCTCTGAAACTCTCTGATACTCTCTGTCGCTCTCGGATACACTCTGACACTCTCTGACACTCTCTGACACTCTCAGACACTCTCCATCACCGCATTATAGGAAGGATGTCGAAGCTTTGGAAAGGGTGCAGAGGAGATTTACTAGGATGTTGCCTGGTATGGAAGGAAGGTCTTACGAGGAAAGGCTGAGGGACTTGGGGTTGTTTTCGTTAGAGAGAAGGAGGAGGAGAGGTGACTTAATAGAGACATACAAGATAATCAGAGGGTTAGATAGGGTGGATAGTGAGAGTCTTTTTCCTCGGATGAGGATGGCAAACACGAGGGGACATAGCTTTAAGTTGAGGGGTGAAAGATATAGGACAGATGTCAGAGGTAGTTTCTTTACGCAGAGAGTAGTAGGGGCGTGGAACGCCCTGCCTGCAACAGTAGTAGACTCGCCAACTTTAAGGGCATTTAAGTGGTCATTGGATAGACATATGGATGTAAATGGAATAGTGTAGGTCAGATGATCGGCGCAACATCGAGGGCCGAAGGGCCTGTACTGCGCTGTAATATTCTAATGACACTCTCTATCACTCTCTGACACTTTGTTTCACTCTCTGACACCCTCTGACACTCCCTGAAACTCTCCGTCGCTCTCGGACACTCTCAGACACTTTCCATCACTCTCTGAAACTCTCTTACACACTCTATCACACTCTGACACAGTCTCTCACTCTCAGACACACTCTGACACTCTCTATCATACTATGACAATCTCTGACACTCTCTGATACACTCTGACACTCTCACACGCTATCACTCTCTGACACACTAAATCACTCACTATCACTCTCTGAAACTCTCTACTACGCTTCGACTCTCTCTATCTCTCTCTATCACTCTCTGGCACTCTCTGACACTCTCGGATACACTCTGACACTCCCTGACTCTCTCTGACAATCTCTTTCACTCTCTGACACTCTCTGACAATCTCAGACACACTCAGACACTCTCTGACACTCTCTATCACTCTCTGACACATTCAGACACTCTCAGAAACTCACTACCACTCTCTACCACTCTCTGACACTCTCTGATACACTCTGACACACCCGGACACTGTCTGACACATTCTGTCTCTCTCTGACACTCTCTGACACTTTCAGACACTCTCAGACACACTCAGACTCAATCAGACACTCTCTGGCACTCTCTGGCGCTCTCTATCACTCTCTGGCACACTCTATCACTCTCTGACACTCTCTGACACTCTCTGACACTCTCTGAATGTTTATATCACTCTCTGACACACTCTATCACTGTCTGACACTGCCTGACACTCTCAGACTCTCCCTGACACTCTCAGACACTCTCTGACTCTCTCCATCACTCTCTGACACTCTCTGACACTCTCTGTCACTCTCTGATACACTCTGACACACCCGGACACTGTCTGACACATTCTGACACATTCTGTCTCTCTCTGACACTCTCTGACACTTTCAGACACTCGCAGACACACTCAGACACAATCAGACACTCTCTGGCACTCTTTGGCGCTCTCTATCACTCTCTGGCACACTCTATCACTCTCTGACACTCTCTGAATGTTTATATCACTCTCTGACACACTCTATCACTGTCTGGCACTGCCTGACACTCTCAGACTCTCCCTGACACTCTCAGACTCTCTCTGACTCTCTCCATCACTCTCTGACACTCTCTGACACTCTCTGACACTCTCTGTCACTCTCTGTCACTCTCTGACACTCTCAGACACTCTCAGACACTCTCTATCACTCTCTATCACTCTCTGACACTCTCCATCAGTTTCTGACACTGCCTGACACACACTGACACTCTCAGGCACTCTCTGAAAGTCTCTGTCACTCTCTGAAACTCTCTGACACTTGCAGACACTCTCTGACACATTCTATCAATTACTGACATTCTCAGACATTCTCAGACATTTTCAGACGCTCTCTGACACACTCTATCACTCTCTGACACTCTCTGACACTCTCCGATACACTCTGACACTCTCAGACACTCTCTATCAAGCTCTGACACCCTCTATCACTCTCTGACACTCACTGACACACTCTGACACTCTCAGACACTCTCAGACAGTCTCAGACACTCTCTATCACTCTCTGACACTCTCTGACAATCTCAGACACACTCAGACACTCTTTGACAGTCTCTATCTCTCTCTGACATTCTCTGACACATTCAGACACTCTCAGACAATCTCTACCACTCTCTAACATTCTCTGACACTTTCTATCACTCTCTGACACTCTCTGACAATCTCAGACACAATCAGAAACTCTCAGACACTCTATGTCACTCTCTGACACTCTCTGACACTTTCAGACACTCTCTGACACACTCTATCACTGTCTGACACTCCCAGACACTCTCAGACTCTCTCTGGCTCTCTCTATCACTCTCTGACTCTCTCTGACACTCTCTGACACTCTAGGACATTCTCAGACACTCTCTGACACTCTCTGACGCTCTCAGACACTCTCTATCACTCTCTATCACTCTCTGACACTCTCTATCACTTTCTGACACTGCCTGACACACACTGACACTCTCAGGCACTCTCTGAAAGTCTCTATCACTCCCTGAAACTCTCTGACACTCGCAGAAACTCTCTGACATTTTCAGACACTCTCTGGCACTCTCGATCACTCTCTGACACTCTCTAACAATCTCTGATACACTTTGTCACTCTCTATCACTCTCAGACACTTTCTATCTCTCTCAGTCTCTCTCAGACACTCCCTGAATCTCTCACACACTCTCAGTCACTCTCTATCACCCTCTGATGCACTTTATCACTCTCTGAAACTCACTGAAACTCTCTGACACTCTCTGACACTCTCTACCGCTCTATACCACTCTCTACAACTCTCCGTCACTCTGTGACACTCTCTGACCCTCTCTATCACTCTCTATCACTCTCTGACACTCTCAGACACTCTCTGACACGCTCAGACCCTCTCAGACACTCTTGACACTTTCTATCACTGTGTGACACTCTCAGACACTCTCTGTCACTTTCTCTCACTCTCTGACACTGTTTGACACTCTCTGACATTCTCTGACACTCTCAGGAACCCTCTGACACTTTCTATCACTCTCTGACACTCTCAGAAACTCTCAGACAGTCTCAGACAATTTATATCACTCTCTGACACTGCCTGACACTCTCTGACACTCTCAGACACTCTCTTTCACTCTCTGTCCCTCTATGACACTCTCTGAAACTCTCAGACACTCTCTGACACTCTTAGACACTCTCTGACACTCTCTATCACTCTCTGACACTCTCTATCACTCTCTATAACTCTCTATAACTCTTTGACACTCTGAGAGACTCTCTGACACAGTCTGACACTCTCAGACACTCTCTGACACTCTCTATCACTCTCTGACACTCTCTATCACTCTCTATAACTCTCTATAACTCTCTGACACTCTCTGACACTCTCAGGCACTCTCTGACACTTTCTAACACTCTCTGAAACTCTCAGACACTTTTTATCACTCTCTATCACTCTCTGACAATCTCTGACACTCTCAGACACTCTCAGACACATTATATCTCTCTTTGACACTCTCTGACACTCTCAGAGACTCTCAGGCAGTCTCAGACGCTCTCTATCACTCTCTGCCACTGTTTGACACTCTCTGACACTCTCTGACACTCTCAGACACTCTCAGACACTCCCTGACACTCTCAGACACTTTCTATCACTCTCTGACACTGTCTGACATTCTCTGACACTCTCTGACACTCTCACACCCTCTCTGACACACTCTGACACTCTCAGGCACTCTCAGACACTCTCTATCACTCTCCATCACTCTCCGACACTCTCTCATACTCTCCATCACTCTCTGAAACTCTCAGGCGCTCTCTGGGACTGTCTGACACTCTCTATCACTTTCTGACACTCTCTGACTCTGTCTGACGCTCTCTGACATTCTCAGACACTCTCAGACACTCTCAGACAGTCTCTGACACTCTCTATCACTTTCTCACACTCTCAGATTCTGTCTGACAAACTCTTTCAATCTCCATCACTCTCTGACACTCTCTGAAACTCTCTGATACACTCTGACACTCTCAGACACCCTCTGACACTCTGCATCACTCTCTGACACTCTCTGACACTCTCTGACACTCTCTGACACTCTCTATCACTCTCTGACACTCTCTGACTCTCTCTGATACACTCTGACACTCCCAGACAGTCTCTGACACTTCTATCACACTCTGACACAATCTGACACTCTCCATCACTCCAAGACAATCTCTGACACTCTCTGATACATTCTGAAACTCTCAGACACTCTCTGACACTCTCGATCACTCTCTGACACTCTCTGAAACTCTCTGATACACTGTGACACTCTCGGACTCTCCCTGACGCTCTCAGACTCTCTCTGACACTCTCTGTCACTCTCTGTCACTCTCTGACACACTCTGACACTCTCAGACACTTTCAGACACTCTCAGACACTCTCTGAAACTCTCAGACGCTCTCTGACACTCTCTGTCACGCTCTGACACTCTCTGACACTCTCTATCACTCTCTGACACTCTATATCACTTTCTGACTCAGCCTGACACACACTGGCACTCTCAGGCACTCTCTGAAACTATCTATCACTCTCTGAAACTCTCTGACACTCGCAGACACTCTCAGACACTCTCAGACACTCTCTGATACTCTCAGACGCTCTCTGACACTCTCTATCACTCTCTGACACTCTCTATCACACTCTGACAATTTCTGTCACTCTCTGACACTCTCTGTCACTCTCTATCACTCCCAGGCACACTCTATCACTCTCTGACACTCTGTGACACTCTCTGACAATCTATGTCACTCTCTGACAATCTCTACCACTCTCTACCACTCTCTGTCACTCTCTGTCACTCTCTGACTCTCTCTGACACTCTCTGACACTCTCAGACACTCTCTGACTCTCTCAGACACTCTCTGACACTTTCTATCACTCCCTGACACTCTCTGACACTCTATGTCACTCTCTGACAATCTCTACCACTCTCTACCACTCGCTGTCACTCTCTGTCACTCTCTGTCACTCTCTGACTATCTCTGACACTCTCAGACACTCTCTGACTCTCTCAGACACTCTCTGACACTTTCTATCACTCTCTGACAATCTCAGACACTCTCAGAGACGCTCAGACAGTCTCAGACACTTTCTATCACTCTCTGACACTGTCTGACCATCTCTGACACTGTCAGACACTCACTTTCACTCTCTATCCCTCTGTGACACTCCCTATCTCTCCCTTACACTCTCAGATTCTCTATGACAATCTCTTTGACTCTCCATCACTCTCAGACACTCTCAGACACTCTCTGACACTCTCAGACTCTCTCAGACACCCTCTGTCACTCTCCATCACTCTCTGACACTCCCTGACACTCACTATCACTCTCTATCACTCTCTGGCACACCCTGACACTCTCTGGCACTCTCAGACACTCTTTATCACTCTCTGACACACTCTGACAGTCTCTGACACTTTCAGACAGTCACAGACACTCTCTATCACTCTCAGACACTCTCTATCGCTCTCTATCACTCTCTGACACTCTCTGACACTCTCTGACACTCTCTGACACTCTCAGACACTCTCTATCACACACTGACACTCTCTATCACTCTCTGACACAATCTGAAACACTCAGACACTCTATCACTCTCTATCACTCTCTATCACTCTCTGTTACTCTCTGTTACTCTCTGTTACTCTCTGACACACTCTGACACACTCTGACACACTCTGACACTCTCTGACAATCTCTGACACTCTCTATCACTCTCTGACACACTCAGTCACTCACAGACACTCTCAGACACTCTCGATCACTCTCTGACATTCTCTATCACTCTCTGACACTCAAAGACACTCTCGATCACTCTCCGACATTCTCTGACACTCTCTGATACACTCTGATACTCTCAGACAGTCTCTGGCACTTCTATCACTCTCTGACACTCTCTGACACTCTCTATCACTCTCTGACAATCTCTGACACTCTCAGACACTCTCAGACACTCCCTGACACTCTGTGAGACTCTCTGACACTCTCACACCCTCTCTGACACACTCTGACTCTCTCAGGCACTCTCAGACACTCTCTATCACTCTGTGAAACTCTCGGGCACTCTCTGGGACTCTCTGACACTCTCTATCACTTTCTGACACTCTCTGACTCTGTCTGATTCTCTCTGACATTCTCTGACATTCTCAGACACTCTCAGACACTCTCAGACACTCTCTGACACACTCTGACACTCTCTGACACTCTCTTTCGCTCTCTATCACTTTTTGACACTCACTATCACTCCCTGACACTCTCAGATTCTGTCTGACAATCTCTTTCACTCTCCATCACTCTCTGACACCCTCAGATACTCTCTGACACCTCAGGCATCTCGACAACGCTCGATCACTCTCTGATACTCTCGATCACACTCTGACACTCTCTGACACTCTCTATCACTCTCCGACACTCTCTGAAACTCTCTGATACACTCTGACACTCTCAGACACTCTCTGACACTCTGCATCACTCTCTGACTCTCTCTGACACTCTCTATCACTCTCTGACACTCTCTGACACTCTCTGATACACTCTGACACGCTCACACTGTCTCTGATACTTCTATCACTCTCTGACACTCTCGATCACTCTCTGACAATCTCTGACACTCTCTGATACACTCTGAAACTCTCAGACACTCTCTGACACTCTCTATCACTCTCTGACACTCTCTGACAATCTCTGACACTCTCTGATACACTCTGACACTCTCAGACACTCTCTATCAAGCTCCGACACCCTCTATCACTCTCTGACACTCACTGACACACTCTGACACTCTCAGAAACTCTCTGACACTCTGTATCACTCTCTGACACTCTCTGACACTCTCTATCACTCTATCACTCTCTGACAATCTCTGACACTCTCTGATACACTCTGAAACTCTCAGACACTCTCTGACACTCTCTGAAAATCTCTGATACACTCTGACACTCACAGACACTCTCAGACACTCTCTGATACTCTCTATCACTCTCTGACACTCTCAGACACTCTCTGACACTCTCTGGCACTCTCTCGCACTCTCTGACACTCTATATCACTCTCTGACACTCTCTGACAATCTCAGACACAATCAGACACTCTCTGGCACTCTCTGGCACTCTCTATCAAGCTCTGACACTCTCTGACAATCTCAGACACAATCAGACACAGTCTGGCGCTCTCTGGCGCTCTCTATCACTCTCTGGCACTCTCTATCACTCTCTCACACTCTCTGACACCATCTGAATGTTTATATCACTCTCTGACACACTCTATCACTGTCTGACACTGCCTGACACACACTGACACTCTCAGGCACTCTCTGAAATTCTCTATCACTCTCTGAAACTCTCTGACACTCGCAGACACTCTCTGACACATTCTATCTATTACTGACACTCTCAGACACTCTCAGACATTTTCAGACACTCTCTGACACACTCTATCACTCTCTGACACTCTCTGACACTCTCTATCACTCTCTGACAATCTCTGACACTCTCTGATACACTCTGACACTCTCAGACACTCTCTATCACGCTCTGACATTCTCTGTCACTCTCTGACACTCACTGACACACTCTGACACTCTCAGACACTCTCAGACAGTCTCAGACACTCTCTATCACTCTCTGAAACTCTCTACCACGCTTTGACTCTCTCTATCTATCTCTATCACTCTCGGGCACTCTCTGACACTCTCTGATACTCTCTATCACTCTCTGACACTCTCAGACACTCTCTGACACTCTCTGGCACTCTCTCGCACTCTCTGACACTCTATATCACTCTCTGACACTCTCTGACAATCTCAGACACAATCAGACACTCTCTGGCACTCTCTGGCACTCTCTATCAAGCTCTGACACTCTCTGACAATCTCAGACACAATCAGACACAGTCTGGCGCTCTCTGGCGCTCTCTATCACTCTCTGGCACTCTCTATCACTCTCTCACACTCTCTGACACCATCTGAATGTTTATATCACTCTCTGACACACTCTATCACTGTCTGACACTGCCTGACACACACTGACACTCTCAGGCACTCTCTGAAATTCTCTATCACTCTCTGAAACTCTCTGACACTCGCAGACACTCTCTGACACATTCTATCTATTAGTGACACTCTCAGACACTCTCAGACATTTTCAGACACTCTCTGACACACTCTATCACTCTCTGACACTCTCTGACACTCTCTATCACTCTCTGACAATCTCTGACACTCTCTGATACACTCTGACACTCTCAGACACTCTCTATCACGCTCTGACATTCTCTGTCACTCTCTGACACTCACTGACACACTCTGACACTCTCAGACACTCTCAGACAGTCTCAGACACTCTCTATCACTCTCTGAAACTCTCTACCACGCTTTGACTCTCTCTATCTATCTCTATCACTCTCGGGCACTCTCTGACACTCGTGGATACACTCTGAAACTCCCTGACACTCTCTGACACTCTCTATCACTCTCTGACACTCTCTGACAATCTCAGACACACTCAGACACTCTTTGACAGTCTCAATCACTCTCTGACATTCTCTGACACATTCAGACACTCTCAGACAATCTCTACCACTCTCTAACATTCTCTGACACTTTCTATCACTCTCTGACACTCTCTGACAATCTCAGACACAATCAGAAACTCTCAGACACTCTATGTCACTCTCTGACACTCTCTGACACTTTCAGACACTCTCTGACACACTCTATCACTGTCTGACACTCCCTGACACTCTCAGACTCTCTCTGGCTCTCTCTATCACTCTCTGACTCTCTCTGACACTCTCTGACACTCTAGGACATTCTCAGACACTCTCTGACACTCTCTGACGCTCTCAGACACTCTCTATCACTCTCTATCACTCTCTGACACTCTCTATCACTTTCTGACACTGCCTGACACACACTGACACTCTCAGGCACTCTCTGAAAGTCTCTATCACTCCCTGAAACTCTCTGACACTCGCAGAAACTCTCTGACATTTTCAGACACTCTCTGGCACTCTCGATCACTCTCTGACACTCTCTAACAATCTCTGATACACTTTGTCACTCTCTATCACTCTCAGACACTTTCTATCTCTCTCAGTCTCTCTCAGACACTCCCTGAATCTCTCACACACTCTCAGTCACTCTCTATCACCCTCTGATGCACTTTATCACTCTCTGAAACTCACTGAAACTCTCTGACACTCTCTGACACTCTCTACCGCTCTATACCACTCTCTACAACTCTCCGTCACTCTGTGACACTCTCTGACCCTCTCTATCACTCTCTATCACTCTCTGACACTCTCAGACACTCTCTGACACGCTCAGACCCTCTCAGACACTCTTGACACTTTCTATCACTGTGTGACACTCTCAGACACTCTCTGTCACTTTCTCTCACTCTCTGACACTGTTTGACACTCTCTGACATTCTCTGACACTCTCAGGAACCCTCTGACACTTTCTATCACTCTCTGACACTCTCAGAAACTCTCAGACAGTCTCAGACAATTTATATCACTCTCTGACACTGCCTGACACTCTCTGACACTCTCAGACACTCTCTTTCACTCTCTGTCCCTCTATGACACTCTCTGAAACTCTCAGACACTCTCTGACACTCTTAGACACTCTCTGACACTCTCTATCACTCTCTGACACTCTCTATCACTCTCTATAACTCTCTATAACTCTCTGACACTCTGAGAGACTCTCTGACACAGTCTGACACTCTCAGACACTCTCTGACACTCTCTATCACTCTCTGACACTCTCTATCACTCTCTATAACTCTCTATAACTCTCTGACACTCTCTGACACTCTCAGGCACTCTCTGACACTTTCTAACACTCTCTGAAACTCTCAGACACTTTTTATCACTCTCTATCACTCTCTGACAATCTCTGACACTCTCAGACACTCTCAGACACATTATATCTCTCTTTGACACTCTCTGACACTCTCAGAGACTCTCAGGCAGTCTCAGACGCTCTCTATCACTCTCTGCCACTGTTTGACACTCTCTGACACTCTCTGACACTCTCAGACACTCTCAGACACTCCCTGACACTCTCAGACACTTTCTATCACTCTCTGACACTGTCTGACATTCTCTGACACTCTCTGACACTCTCACACCCTCTCTGACACACTCTGACACTCTCAGGCACTCTCAGACACTCTCTATCACTCTCCATCACTCTCCGACACTCTCTCATACTCTCCATCACTCTCTGAAACTCTCAGGCGCTCTCTGGGACTGTCTGACACTCTCTATCACTTTCTGACACTCTCTGACTCTGTCTGACTCTCTCTGACATTCTCAGACACTCTCAGACACTCTCAGACACTCTCTGACACTCTCTATCACTTTCTCACACTCTCAGATTCTGTCTGACAAACTCTTTCAATCTCCATCACTCTCTGACACTCTCTGAAACTCTCTGATACACTCTGACACTCTCAGACACCCTCTGACACTCTGCATCACTCTCTGACACTCTCTGACACTCTCTGACACTCTCTGACACTCTCTGACACTCTCTATCACTCTCTGACACTCTCTGACTCTCTCTGATACACTCTGACACTCCCAGACAGTCTCTGACACTTCTATCACACTCTGACACAATCTGACACTCTCCATCACTCCAAGACAATCTCTGACACTCTCTGATACATTCTGAAACTCTCAGACACTCTCTGACACTCTCGATCACTCTCTGACACTCTCTGAAACTCTCTGATACACTGTGACACTCTCGGACTCTCCCTGACGCTCTCAGACTCTCTCTGACACTCTCTGTCACTCTCTGTCACTCTCTGACACACTCTGACACTCTCAGACACTTTCAGACACTCTCAGACACTCTCTGAAACTCTCAGACGCTCTCTGACACTCTCTGTCACGCTCTGACACTCTCTGACACTCTCTATCACTCTCTGACACTCTATATCACTTTCTGACTCAGCCTGACACACACTGGCACTCTCAGGCACTCTCTGAAACTATCTATCACTCTCTGAAACTCTCTGACACTCGCAGACACTCTCAGACACTCTCTGATACTCTCAGACGCTCTCTGACACTCTCTATCACTCTCTGACACTCTCTATCACACTCTGACAATTTCTGTCACTCTCTGACACTCTCTGTCACTCTCTATCACTCCCAGGCACACTCTATCACTCTCTGACACTCTGTGACACTCTCTGACAATCTATGTCACTCTCTGACAATCTCTACCACTCTCTACCACTCTCTGTCACTCTCTGTCACTCTCTGACTCTCTCTGACACTCTCTGACACTCTCAGACACTCTCTGACTCTCTCAGACACTCTCTGACACTTTCTATCACTCCCTGACACTCTCTGACACTCTATGTCACTCTCTGACAATCTCTACCACTCTCTACCACTCGCTGTCACTCTCTGTCACTCTCTGTCACTCTCTGACTATCTCTGACACTCTCAGACACTCTCTGACTCTCTCAGACACTCTCTGACACTTTCTATCACTCTCTGACAATCTCAGACACTCTCAGAGACGCTCAGACAGTCTCAGACACTTTCTATCACTCTCTGACACTGTCTGACCATCTCTGACACTGTCAGACACTCACTTTCACTCTCTATCCCTCTGTGACACTCCCTATCTCTCCCTTACACTCTCAGATTCTCTATGACAATCTCTTTGACTCTCCATCACTCTCAGACACTCTCAGACACTCTCTGACACTCTCAGACTCTCTCAGACACCCTCTGTCACTCTCCATCACTCTCTGACACTCCCTGACACTCACTATCACTCTCTATCACTCTCTGGCACACCCTGACACTCTCTGGCACTCTCAGACACTCTTTATCACTCTCTGACACACTCTGACAGTCTCTGACACTTTCAGACAGTCACAGACACTCTCTATCACTCTCAGACACTCTCTATCGCTCTCTATCACTCTCTGACACTCTCTGACACTCTCTGACACTCTCAGACACTCTCTATCACACACTGACACTCTCTATCACTCTCTGACACAATCTGAAACACTCAGACACTCTATCACTCTCTATCACTCTCTATCACTCTCTGTTACTCTCTGACACACTCTGACACACTCTGACACACTCTGACACTCTCTGACAATCTCTGACACTCTCTATCACTCTCTGACACACTCAGTCACTCACAGACACTCTCAGACACTCTCGATCACTCTCTGACATTCTCTATCACTCTCTGACACTCAAAGACACTCTCGATCACTCTCCGACATTCTCTGACACTCTCTGATACACTCTGATACTCTCAGACAGTCTCTGGCACTTCTATCACTCTCTGACACTCTCTGACACTCTCTATCACTCTCTGACAATCTCTGACACTCTCAGACACTCTCAGACACTCCCTGACACTCTGTGAGACTCTCTGACACTCTCACACCCTCTCTGACACACTCTGACTCTCTCAGGCACTCTCAGACACTCTCTATCACTCTGTGAAACTCTCGGGCACTCTCTGGGACTCTCTGACACTCTCTATCACTTTCTGACACTCTCTGACTCTGTCTGATTCTCTCTGACATTCTCTGACATTCTCAGACACTCTCAGACACTCTCAGACACTCTCTGACACACTCTGACACTCTCTGACACTCTCTTTCGCTCTCTATCACTTTTTGACACTCACTATCACTCCCTGACACTCTCAGATTCTGTCTGACAATCTCTTTCACTCTCCATCACTCTCTGACACCCTCAGACACTCTCTGACACCTCAGGCATCTCGACAACGCTCGATCACTCTCTGATACTCTCGATCACACTCTGACACTCTCTGACACTCTCTATCACTCTCCGACACTCTCTGAAACTCTCTGATACACTCTGACACTCTCAGACACTCTCTGACACTCTGCATCACTCTCTGACTCTCTCTGACACTCTCTATCACTCTCTGACACTCTCTGACACTCTCTGATACACTCTGACACGCTCACACTGTCTCTGATACTTCTATCACTCTCTGACACTCTCGATCACTCTCTGACAATCTCTGACACTCTCTGATACACTCTGAAACTCTCAGACACTCTCTATCACTCTCTGACACTCTCTGACAATCTCTGACACTCTCTGATACACTCTGACACTCTCAGACACTCTCTATCAAGCTCCGACACCCTCTATCACTCTCTGACACTCACTGACACACTCTGACACTCTCAGAAACTCTCTGACACTCTGTATCACTCTCTGACACTCTCTGACACTCTCTATCACTCTATCACTCTCTGACAATCTCTGACACTCTCTGATACACTCTGAAACTCTCAGACACTCTCTGACACTCTCTGAAAATCTCTGATACACTCTGACACTCACAGACACTCTCAGACACTCTCTGACACTCTCTGATACTCTCTATCACTCTCTGACACTCTCAGACACTCTCTGACACTCTCTGGCACTCTCTCGCACTCTCTGACACTCTATATCACTCTCTGACACTCTCTGACAATCTCAGACACAATCAGACACTCTCTGGCACTCTCTGGCACTCTCTATCAAGCTCTGACACTCTCTGACAATCTCAGACACAATCAGACACAGTCTGGCGCTCTCTGGCGCTCTCTATCACTCTCTGGCACTCTCTATCACTCTCTCACACTCTCTGACACCATCTGAATGTTTATATCACTCTCTGACACACTCTATCACTGTCTGACACTGCCTGACACACACTGACACTCTCAGGCACTCTCTGAAATTCTCTATCACTCTCTGAAACTCTCTGACACTCGCAGACACTCTCTGACACATTCTATCTATTACTGACACTCTCAGACACTCTCAGACATTTTCAGACACTCTCTGACACACTCTATCACTCTCTGACACTCTCTGACACTCTCTATCACTCTCTGACAATCTCTGACACTCTCTGATACACTCTGACACTCTCAGACACTCTCTATCACGCTCTGACATTCTCTGTCACTCTCTGACACTCACTGACACACTCTGACACTCTCAGACACTCTCAGACAGTCTCAGACACTCTCTATCACTCTCTGAAACTCTCTACCACGCTTTGACTCTCTCTATCTATCTCTATCACTCTCGGGCACTCTCTGACACTCGTGGATACACTCTGAAACTCCCTGACACTCTCTGACACTCTCTGACACTCTCTGACAATCTCAGACACACTCAGACACTCTTTGACAGTCTCAATCACTCTCTGACATTCTCTGACACATTCAGACACTCTCAGACAATCTCTACCACTCTCTACCACTCTCTGACACTTTCTATGACTCTCTGACACTCTCTGACAATCTCAGACACAATCAGAAACTCTCAGACACTCTATGTCACTCTCTGACACTCTCTGACACTTTCAGACACTCTCAGAGACACTCAGACACTCTCTGGCACTCTCTGGCACTCTCGATCACTCTCTGGCCCTCTCTATCACTCTCTCTCACTCTCTGACACTCTCTGACACTCTCTGAATGTTTATATCACTCTCTGACACACTCTATCACTGTTTGACACTCCCTGACACTATCAGAATCTCTCTGACTCTCTCTGTCACTCTGGGACACTCTGGGACACTCTCAGACACTCTCTGACACTCTCTGACGCTGTCAGACACTCTCTATCACTCTCCATCACTCTCTGACACTGTTTATCACTTTCTGACACTGCCTGACACACACTGACACTCTCAGGCACTCTCTGAAAGTCTCTATCACTCTCTGAAACTCTCTGACACACGCAGACACTCTCTGACACTTTCTATCACTTTCTAACACTCTCAGACACTCTCAGACATTTTCAGACACTCTCTGGCACTCTCTATCACTCTCTGACACTCTCTAACACTCTCTGATACACTCTGTCACTCTCTATCACTCTCAGACACTCTCTATCACTCTCAGTCTCTCTCAGACACTCCCTGACACTCTCAGACACTCTCAGACACTCTCCAACACCCTCTGACGCACTCTATCACTCTCTGAAACTCACTGAAACTCTCTGACACTCTCTGTCACTCTCTGACACTCTCTACCACTCTATACCACTCTCTACAACTCTCTGTCACTCTCTGACACTCTCTGACACTCTCTATCACTCTCTGACACTCTCAGACACTCTCTGACACACTCAGACCCTCTCAGACACTCTTGACACTTTATATCACTGTATGACACTCTCAGAAACTCTCAGACAGTCTCAGACAATTTATATCACTCTCTGACACTGCCTGACACTCTCTGACACTCTCAGACACTCTCTTTCACGCTCTATCCCTCTATGACACTCTCTGACACTCTCTGACACTCTCAGACACTCTCTGACACTCTCAGACACAGTTTGACACTCTCTGACACTCTGAGAAACTCTCTGACACAGTCTGACACTCTCAGACACTCTCAGACACTCTCTGACACTCTCTATCACTCTCAAACACTCTCTATCACACCCTATAACTCTCTGACACTCTCTGACAATCTCAGGCACTCTCTGACACTTTCCAACACTCTCTGAAACTCTCTGACACTTTCTATCACTCTCTGACACTCTCTATCACTCTCTATAACTCTCTGACAATCTCAGGCACTCTCTGACACTTTCTATCACTCTCTGACACTCTCAGACACTCTCAGACACATTCTATCTCTCTTTGACACTCTCTGACACTCTCAGAGACTCTCAGGCAGTCTCAAAAGCTCTCTATCACTCTCTGCCATTGTTTGACACTCTCTGACACTCTCAGACACTCTCAGACACTCCCTGACACTCTCAGACACTTTCTATCACTCTCTGAAACTGTCTGACATTCTCTGACACTCTCTGACACTCTCACACCCTCTCTGACACACTCTGACACTCTCAGGCACTCTCAGACACTCTCTATCACTCTCCATTACTCTCCGACACTCTCTCATACTCTCGTTCACTCTCTGACACTCTCAGACACTCTCTGGGACTCTCTGACACTCTCTAAAACTCTCAGACGCTCTCTGACACTCTCTGTCACGCTCTGACACTCTCTGACACTCTATATCACTTTCTGACTCAGCCTGACACACACTGGCACTCTCAGGCACTCTCTGAAACTATCTATCACTCTCTGAAACTCTCTGACACTCGCAGACACTCTCAGACACTCTCAGACACTCTCTGATACTCTCAGACGCTCTCTGACACTCTCTATCACTCTCTGACACTCTCTATCACACTCTGACAATTTCTGTCACTCTCTGACACTCTCTGTCACTCTCTATCACTCCCAGGCACACTCTATCACTCTCTGACACTCTGTGACACTCTCTGACAATCTATGTCACTCTCTGACAATCTCTACCACTCTCTACCACTCTCTGTCACTCTCTGTCACTCTCTGACTCTCTCTGACACTCTCTGACACTCTCAGACACTCTCTGACTCTCTCAGACACTCTCTGACACTTTCTATCACTCCCTGACACTCTCTGACACTCTATGTCACTCTCTGACAATCTCTACCACTCTCTACCACTCGCTGTCACTCTCTGTCACTCTCTGTCGCTCTCTGACTATCTCTGACACTCTCAGACACTCTCTGACTCTCTCAGACACTCTCTGACACTTTCTATCACTCTCTGACAATCTCAGACACTCTCAGAGATGCTCAGACAGTCTCAGACACTTTCTATCACTCTCTGACACTGTCTGACCATCTCTGACACTGTCAGACACTCACTTTCACTCTCTATCCCTCTGTGACACTCCCTATCTCTCCCTTACACTCTCAGATTCTCTATGACTATCTCTTTCACTCTCCATCACTCTCAGACACTCTCAGACACTCTCTGACACTCTCAGACTCTCTCAGACATAATCAGACACATTCTGGCACTCTATGGCGCTCTCTAACACTCTCTGGCACTCTCTATCACTCTCTCACACGATCTGACACTCTCTGAATGTTTATATCACTCTCTGACACACTCTATCACTGTCTGACACTGCCTGACACTCTCAGACTCTCCCTGACAATCTCAGACTCTCTTTGACTCTCTCTATCACTCTCTGACGCTCTCAGACACTCTCTATCACTCTCTATCACTCTCTGACACTCTCTGACACTCTCTATCACTTTCTGACACTGCCTGACACACACTGACACTCTCAGGCACTCTCTGAAAGTCTCTATCACTCTCTGAAACTCTCTGACATTCGCAGACACTCTCTGACACATTCTATCAATTTCTGACACTCTCAGACACTCTCAGACATTTTCAGACACTCTCTGACACTCTCTATCACTCTCTGACAATCTCTGACACTCTCTGATACACTCTGACACTCTCAGACACTCTCGATCACGCTCTGACACTCTGTATCTCTCTCACACACTCACTGACACACTCTGACACTCTCAGACACTCTCAGACAATCTCAGACATTCTCTGTCACTCTCTGAAACTCTGTACCACGCTTTGACTCTCTCTATCTATCTCTATCACTCTCTGACACTCGCGGATACACTCTGAAACTCCCTGACACTCTCTATCACTCTCTGACACTCTCTGACAATCTCAGACACACTCAGACACTCTTTGACAGTCTCTATCACTCTCTGACATTCTCTGACACATTCAGACACTCTCAGACAATCTCTACCACTCTCTACCACTCTCTGACACTTTCTATGACTCTCTGACACTCTCTGACAATCTCAGACACAATCAGAAACTCTCAGACACTCTATGTCACTCTCTGACACTCTCTGACACTTTCAGACACTCTCAGAGACACTCAGACACTCTCTGGCTCTCACTGGCACTCTCTATCACCCTCTGGCCCTCTCTATCACTCTCTCTCACTCTCTGACACTCTCTGACACACTCTGACACCTTCTGACACTCTCTGAATGTTTATATGACTCTCTGACACACTCTAACACTGTCTGACACTCCCTGACACTATCAGAATCTCTCTGACTCTCTCTATCACTCTCTGACACTCTCTGACACTCTCGGACACTCTCGGACACTCTCTGACACTCTCTGACACTCTCAGATACCCTCAGACACTCCCTGACACTCTCAGACACTTTCTATCACTCTTTGACACTGTCTGACATTCTCTGACACTCTCTGACACTCTCACACCCTCTCTGAGACACTCTGACACTCTCAGGCACTCTCAGACACTCTCTATCACTCTCCATCACTCTCCGACACTGTCTCATACTCTCTATCACTCTCTGAAACTCTCAGACACTCTCTGGGACTCTCTGACACTCTCTATCAATTTCTGACACTCTCTGACTCTGTCTGACTCTCTCTGACATTCTCAGACACTCTCAGACACTCTCAGACACTCTCAGACACTCTCTGACACACTCTGACACTCTCTGACACTCTCAGACACTCTCTTTCGCTCTCTATCACTCTATGACACTCCCTATCACTCCCTGACACTCTCAGATTCTGTCTGACAATCTCTTTTACTCTCCATCACTCTGTGACAGTCTCTGACACTCTCAGACACTCTCAGACACTCTCTGACACCTCAGACATCTCTACCACTCTCTATCACTCTCTGATACTCTCTATCGCTCTCCAGCACTCTCTGAAACTCTCTGAAACACTCTGACACTCTCAGACACTCTCTGACACTCTGCATCACTCTCTGACACTCTCTGACACTCTCTATCACTCTTTGACACTGTCTGACAATCTTTGACACTGTCAGACACTCACTTACACTCTCTATCCCTTTATGACACTCCCTATCTCTCCCTTACACTCTCAGATTCTCTATGACAATCTCTTTCACTCTCCATCACTCTCAGACACTCTCAGACACTCTCTGACACTCTTAGACTCTCTCAGACACTCTCTATCAATCTCTATCACTCTTTGACACTCTCTGACACTCACTATCTCTCTCTATCACTCTCTGGCACACTCTGCCATTCTCTGGCACTCTCAGACACTCTCTATCACTCTCTGACACACTCTGACAGTCTCTGACACTCTCAGACAGTCTCAGACACTCTCTATCACTCTCAGACACTCTCTATCGCTCTCCATCACTCTCTGACTCTCTCTGACACTCTCTGACACTCTCTATCACTCTCTGACACACTCAGACACTCTCTGACAATCTCTGACACTCTCTATCACTCTCTGAAACACTCCGTCACTCACAGACACTCTCTGACACTCTCGATCACTCTCTGACATTCTCTATCACTCTCTGACACTCAAAGACACTCTCGATCACTCTCTGACACTCTCTGACACTCTCTGATACACTCTGACACTCTCAGACAGTCTCTGACACTTCTCTCACTCTCTGACACACTCTGGCACTCTCTATCAATCTCTGACCATCTCTGACACTCTCTGACACTCTCAGACACTCTCAGACACTCCCTGACACTCTCTGAGACTCTCTGACACTCTCACACCCTCTCTGACACTCTCACACCCTCTCTGACACACTCTGACACTCTCAGGCACTCTCAGACACTCTCCATCACTCTCTATCACTCTCTGATACTCTCAGGCACTCTCTGGGACTCTCTGACACTCTCTATCACTATCTGACACTCTCTGACTCTGTCTGACGCTCTCTGACATTCTCAGACACTCTCAGACACTCTTTGACAAACTCTGACACTCTCTATCACTCTCGCACACTCTCTGAAAATCTCTGATACACTCTGACACTCTCAGACACTCTCTGACACTCTGTATCACTCTCTAACACTCTCTGACACTCTCCATCACTCTCTGACAATCTCTGACACTCTCTGATGCACTCTGAAACTCTCAGACACTCTCTGACACTCTCTATCACTCTCTGACACTCTCTGAAAATCTCTGATACACTCTGACACTCACAGACACTCGCAGACACTCTCTGACACTCTCTGATACTCTCTATCACTCTCTGATACTCTCTGACACTCTCAGACACTCTCTGACACTATCTGGCACTCTCTCGCACTCTCAGACACTCTATATCAATCTCTGACACTCTCTATCTCTCTCTGACACTCTCTGAAGCTCTCTATCACTCTCTATCACTCTCTGACACACTCTGACACTCTCTGAAACTCTCTATCACTCTCTGACACTCTCTGACACTCTCTGTCACTCTCGGATACATTCTGACACTAGCTGACACTCTCAGACTCTATCTGACACTCTCTTACACACGCTATCACTCTCTGACACACTCTGTCACACACTGACACTCGCTGACACTCCCTTACACTCTCTGACACTCTCTGACACACTCTGACACTCTCTGACACTCTCTATCACTCTCTGACACTCTCTGACAGTCTCTGTCACTCTCGGATACATTCTGACACTCTCTGACACTCTCTGACACTCTCTATCACTCTCTGACACTCTCTATCACTCTCTGACACACTCTGACACTCTCTGACACTCTCAGACACTCGCTGTCGCTCTCGGACACTCTCAGACACTTTCCATCACTCTCTGACACTCTCAGACTCTCTCTGAAATTCTCTTTCACACTCTATCACTCTCTGACACACTCTCTCACTCTCTGACACACTCTGACACTCTCTATCACTCTTTGACAATCTCTGAAACTCTCTGATACACTCTGGCACTCTCACACACTATCACTCTCTGACACTCTCTATCACTCTCTGACACTCACTGACACTCTCTGATACTCTCAGACACTCTCAGACAGTCTCAGACACACTCTATCACTCTCTGAATCTCTCTACCACGCTTTGACTCTCGCTATCTCTCTCTATCACTCTCTGGCACATTCTGACACTCTCGGATACACTCTGACACTCCCTGACTCTCACTGACACTCTCTTTCACTCTCTGACACTCTCTGACAATCTCAGACACACTCAGACACTCTCTGACACTCTCTATCACTCTCTGACACTCTCTGACACATTCAGACACTCTCAGACACTCACTACCACTCTCTACCACTCTCTGCCACTCTCTGATACACTCTGACACACCCTGACACTCTCTGACACATTCTGTCACTCTCTGACACTCTCTGACAATCTCAGCCACAATCAGAATCTCTCAGACACTCTCTGTCACTCTCTGACACTCTCTGACTCTTTCAGACACTCTCAGACACACTCAGACACTCTCTGGCACTCTCTATTACTTTCTGACACTCTCTGACAATCTCAGACACAATCAGACACAGTCTGGCACTCTTTGGCGGTCCCTATCACTCTCTGACACTCTCTATCACTCTCTCACACTCTCTGACACTCTCTGAATGTTTATATCACTCTCTGACACACTCTATCACTGCCTGACACTCTCAGACTCTCCCTGACAATCTCAGACTCTCACTGACTCTCTCTATCACTCTCTGACACTCTCTGACACTCTCTGTCACTCTCTGACACTCTCAGACACTCTCAGACACTCTCTGACACTCTCTGACGCTCTCAGAAACTCTCTCTCACTCTCTATCACTCTCTATCACTCTCTGACACTGCCTGACACACACTGACACTCTCAGGGACTCTCTGAAAGTCTCTATCACTCTCTGAAACTCTCTGACACTCGCAGACACTCTCTGACACATTCTATCAATTACTGACACTCTCAGACACTCTCAGACATTTTCAGACACTCTCTGACACACTCTATCACTCTCTGACACTCTCTGACACTCTCTATCACTCTCTGACAATCTCTGACACTCTCTGATACACTCTGACACTCTCAGACACTCTCTATCACGCTCTGACACTCTCTTTCACTCTTTGACACTCACTGACACACTCTGACACTCTCAGACACTCTCAGACAGTCTCAGACACTCTCCATCACTCTCTATCACTCTCTGACACTGCCTGACACACACTGACACTCTCAGGCACTCTCTGAAAGTCTCTATCACTCTCTGAAACTCTCTGACACTCGCAGACACTCTCTGACACATTCTATCAATTACTGACACTCTCAGACACTCTCAGACATTTTCAGACACTCTCTGACACACTCTATCACTCTCTGACACTCTCTGACACTCTCTATCACTCTCTGACAATCTCTGACACTCTCTGATACACTCTGACACTCTCAGACACTCTCTATCACGCTCTGACACTCTCTTTCACTCTTTGACACTCACTGACACACTCTGACACTCTCAGACACTCTCAGACAGTCTCAGACACTCTCTATCACTCTCTGAAACTCTCTACCACGCTTTGACTCTCTCTATCTATCTCTATCACTCTCTGGCACTCTCTGACACTCGCGGATACACTCTGGAACTCCCTGACACTCTCTGACACTCTCTATCACTCTCTGACACTCTCTGACAATCTCAGACAATCTCAGACACACTCAGACACTCTTTGACAGTCTCTATCACTCTCTGACATTCTCTGACACATTCAGACACTCTCAGACAATCTCTACCACTCTCTACCACTCTCTGACACTTTCTATCACTCTCTGACACTCTGACAATCTCAGACACAATCAGAAACTCTCAGGCCCTCTATGTCCCTCTCTGACACTCTCTGACACTTTCAGACACTCTCAGAGACACGCAGACACTCTCTGGCTCTCTGTGGCACTCTCAATCACTCTCTGGTACTCTCTATTACTCTCTCTCACTCTCTGACACTCTCTGACACACTCTGACACTCTCTGACACTCTCTGAATGTTTATATGACTCTCTGACACACTCTATCACTGTTTGACACTCCCTGAAACTATCAGAATCTCTCTGACCCTCTCTATCACTCTCTGACACTCTCTGACACTCTAGGACACTCTCAGACCCTCTCTGATACTCTCTGACACTCTCTGACGCTCTCAGACACACTCTATCACTCTCTATCACTCTCTGACACTCTCTATCACTTTCTGACACTGCCTGACACACACTGACACTCTCAGGCACTCTCTGAAAGTCTCTATCACTCTCTGAAACTCTCTGACACTCGCAGACACTCTCTGACACTTTCTATCACTTTCTGACACTCTCAGATACTCTCAGACATTTTCAGACACTCTCTGGCACTCTCTATCACTCTCTGACACTCTCTAACACTCTCTATCACTCTCAGTCTCTCTCAGACACTCCCTGACACTCTCAGACACTCTCAGACACTCTCTATCACTCTCTATCACTCTCTATCACTCTCTGACACTCTCTGACACTCTAGGACACTCTCAGACACTCTCTGATACTCTCTGACACTCTCTGACGCTCTCAGACACTCTCTATCACTCTCTGACACTCTCTATCACTTTCTGACACTGCCTGACACACACTGACACTCTCAGGCACTCTCTGAAAGTCTCTATCACTCTCTGAAACTCTCTGACACTCGCAGACACTCTCTGACGCACTCTATCACTCTCTGAAACTCACTGAAACTCTCTGACACTCTCTGTTACTCTCTTACACTCTCTGCCACTCCATACCACTCTCTGCAACTCTCTGTCACTCTCTGTCACTCTCTGACACTCTCTGACATTCTCTATCACTCTCTGACACTCTCTGAGACTCTCAGACACTCTCTGACACGCTCAGACCCTCTCAGACACTCTTGATACTTTATATCACTGTATGACACTCTCAGACACTCTCTGCCACTTTCTCTCACTCTCTGACACTGTTTGACACTCTCTGACATTCTCTGACGCTCTCAGACACTCTCTGACACTTTCTATCACTCTCTGACACTCTCAGAAACGCTCAGACAGTCTCAGACAATTTATATCACTCTCTGACACTGCCTGACACTCTCTGACACTCTCAGACACTCTCTTTCACTCTCTATCCCTCTATGACACTCTCTGACACTCTCAGACACTCTCTGACACTCTCAGACACAGTTTGACACTCTCTGACACTCTGAGACACTCTCTGACACAGTCTGACACTCTCAGACACTCTCTGACACTCTCTATCACTCTCTGACAATCTCTATCACTCTCTATAACTCTCTGACACTTTCTGACACTCTCAGGCACTCTCTGACACTCTCTGACACTTTCTATCACTCTCTGACACTCTCAGACACATTCTATCTCTCCTTGACACTCTCTGACACTCTCAGAGACTCTCAGGCAGTCTCAGACGCTCTCTATCACTCTCTGCCACTGTCTGACACTCTCTGACACTCTCAGACACTCTCAGACACTCCCTGACACTCTCAGACACTTTCTATCACTCTCTGACACTGTCTGACACTCTCTGACACTCACTGACACTCTCACACCCTCTCTGACACACTCTGACACTCTCAGGCACTCTCAGGCACTCTCAGACACTCTCCGACATTCTCTCATGCTCTCTATCACTCTCAGACACTCTCAGACACTCTCTGACACACTCTGACACTCTCTGAAACTCTCAGACACTCTCTTTCGCTCTCTATCACTCTATGACACTCCCTATCACTCCCTGACATTCTCAGATTCTGTCTGACAATCTCTTTCACTCTCCATCACTCTCTGACACTCTCTGACACTCTCAGACACTCTCTGACACTCTCTGACACCTCAGACATCTCTACTACTCTCGATCACTCTCTGATACTCTCTATCGCTCTCCGGCACTCTCTGAAACTCTCTGATACACTCTGACACTCTCAGACACTCTCTGACACTCTCTGACACTCTCTGTCACTCTCTGACACTCTCAGACACTCTCAGACACTCTCTGACACTCTCTGACGCTCTCAGAAACTCTCTCTCACTCTCTATCACTCTCTATCACTCTCTGACACTGCCTGACACACACTGACACTCTCAGGCACTCTCTGAAAGTCTCTATCACTCTCTGAAACTCTCAGACATTTTCAGACACTCTCTGACACACTCTATCACTCTCTGACACTCTCTGACACTCTCTATCACTCTCTGACAATCTCTGACACTCTCTGATACACTCTGACACTCTCAGACACTCTCTATCACGCTCTGACACTCTCTTTCACTCTTTGACACTCACTGACACACTCTGACACTCTCAGACACTCTCAGACAGTCTCAGACACTCTCCATCACTCTCTATCACTCTCTGACACTGCCTGACACACTCTGACACTCTCAGGCACTCTCTGAAAGTCTCTATCACTCTCTGAAACTCTCTGACACTCGCAGACACTCTCTGACACATTCTATCAATTACTGACACTCTCAGACACTCTCAGACATTTTCAGACACTCTCTGACACACTCTATCACTCTCTGACACTCTCTGACACTCTCTATCACTGTCTGACAATCTCTGACACTCTCTGATACACTCTGACACTCTCAGACACTCTCTATCACGCTCTGACACTCTCTTTCACTCTTTGACACTCACTGACACACTCTGACACTCTCAGACACTCTCAGACAGTCTCAGACACTCTCTATCACTCTCTGAAACTCTCTACCACGCTTTGACTCTCTCTATCTATCTCTATCACTCTCTGGCACTCTCTGACACTCGCGGATACACTCTGGAACTCCCTGACACTCTCTGACACTCTCTATCACTCTCTGACACTCTCTGACAATCTCAGACAATCTCAGACACACTCAGACACTCTTTGACAGTCTCTATCACTCTCTGACATTCTCTGACACATTCAGACACTCTCAGACAATCTCTACCACTCTCTACCACTCTCTGACACTCTGACAATCTCAGACACAATCAGAAACTCTCAGACACTCTATGTCACTCTCTGACACTCTCTGACACTTTCAGACACTCTCAGAGACACTCAGACACTCTCTGGCTCTCTGTGGCACTCTCAATCACTCTCTGGTACTCTCTATTACTCTCTCTCACTCTCTGACACTCTCTGACACACTCTGACACTCTCTGACACTCTCTGAATGTTTATATGACTCTCTGACACACTCTATCACTGTTTGACACTCCCTGAAACTATCAGAATCTCTCTGACCCTCTCTATCACTCTCTGACACTCTCTGACACTCTAGGACACTCTCAGACCCTCTCTGATACTCTCTGACACTCTCTGACGCTCTCAGACACACTCTATCACTCTCTATCACTCTCTGACACTCTCTATCACTTTCTGACACTGCCTGACACACACTGACACTCTCAGGCACTCTCTGAAAGTCTCTATCACTCTCTGAAACTCTCTGACACTCGCAGACACTCTCTGACACTTTCTATCACTTTCTGACACTCTCAGATACTCTCAGACATTTTCAGACACTCTCTGGCACTCTCTATCACTCTCTGACACTCTCTAACACTCTCTATCACTCTCAGTCTCTCTCAGACACTCCCTGACACTCTCAGACACTCTCAGACACTCTCTATCACTCTCTATCACTCTCTATCACTCTCTGACACTCTCTGACACTCTAGGACACTCTCAGACACTCTCTGATACTCTCTGACACTCTCTGACGCTCTCAGACACTCTCTATCACTCTCTGACACTCTCTATCACTTTCTGACACTGCCTGACACACACTGACACTCTCAGGCACTCTCTGAAAGTCTCTATCACTCTCTGAAACTCTCTGACACTCGCAGACACTCTCTGACGCACTCTATCACTCTCTGAAACTCACTGAAACTCTCTGACACTCTCTGTCACTCTCTTACACTCTCTGCCACTCCATACCACTCTCTGCAACTCTCTGTCACTCTCTGTCACTCTCTGACACTCTCTGACATTCTCTATCACTCTCTGACACTCTCTGAGACTCTCTGACACTCTCTGACAATCTCAGACAATCTCAGACACACTCAGACACTCTTTGACAGTCTCTATCACTCTCTGACATTCTCTGACACATTCAGACACTCTCAGACAATCTCTACCACTCTCTACCACTCTCTGACACTCTGACAATCTCAGACACAATCAGAAACTCTCAGACACTCTATGTCACTCTCTGACACTCTCTGACACTTTCAGACACTCTCAGAGACACTCAGACACTCTCTGGCTCTCTGTGGCACTCTCAATCACTCTCTGGTACTCTCTATTACTCTCTCTCACTCTCTGACACTCTCTGACACACTCTGACACTCTCTGACACTCTCTGAATGTTTATATGACTCTCTGACACACTCTATCACTGTTTGACACTCCCTGAAACTATCAGAATCTCTCTGACCCTCTCTATCACTCTCTGACACTCTCTGACACTCTAGGACACTCTCAGACCCTCTCTGATACTCTCTGACACTCTCTGACGCTCTCAGACACACTCTATCACTCTCTATCACTCTCTGACACTCTCTATCACTTTCTGACACTGCCTGACACACACTGACACTCTCAGGCACTCTCTGAAAGTCTCTATCACTCTCTGAAACTCTCTGACACTCGCAGACACTCTCTGACACTTTCTATCACTTTCTGACACTCTCAGATACTCTCAGACATTTTCAGACACTCTCTGGCACTCTCTATCACTCTCTGACACTCTCTAACACTCTCTATCACTCTCAGTCTCTCTCAGACACTCCCTGACACTCTCAGACACTCTCAGACACTCTCTATCACTCTCTATCACTCTCTATCACTCTCTGACACTCTCTGACACTCTAGGACACTCTCAGACACTCTCTGATACTCTCTGACACTCTCTGACGCTCTCAGACACTCTCTATCACTCTCTGACACTCTCTATCACTTTCTGACACTGCCTGACACACACTGACACTCTCAGGCACTCTCTGAAAGTCTCTATCACTCTCTGAAACTCTCTGACACTCGCAGACACTCTCTGACGCACTCTATCACTCTCTGAAACTCACTGAAACTCTCTGACACTCTCTGTCACTCTCTTACACTCTCTGCCACTCCATACCACTCTCTGCAACTCTCTGTCACTCTCTGTCACTCTCTGACACTCTCTGACATTCTCTATCACTCTCTGACACTCTCTGAGACTCTCAGACACTCTCTGACACGCTCAGACCCTCTCAGACACTCTTGATACTTTCTATCACTGTATGACACTCTCAGACACTCTCTGCCACTTTCTCTCACTCTCTGACACTGTTTGACACTCTCTGACATTCTCTGACGCTCTCAGACACTCTCTGACACTTTCTATCACTCTCTGACACTCTCAGAAACGCTCAGACAGTCTCAGACAATTTATATCACTCTCTGACACTGCCTGACACTCTCTGACACTCTCAGACACTCTCTTTCACTCTCTATCCCTCTATGACACTCTCTGACACTCTCAGACACTCTCTGACACTCTCAGACACAGTTTGACACTCTCTGACACTCTGAGACACTCTCTGACACAGTCTGACACTCTCAGACACTCTCTGACACTCTCTATCACTCTCTGACAATCTCTATCACTCTCTATAACTCTCTGACACTTTCTGACACTCTCAGGCACTCTCTGACACTCTCTGACACTTTCTATCACTCTCTGACACTCTCAGACACATTCTATCTCTCCTTGACACTCTCTGACACTCTCAGAGACTCTCAGGCAGTCTCAGACGCTCTCTATCACTCTCTGCCACTGTCTGACACTCTCTGACACTCTCAGACACTCTCAGACACTCCCTGACGCTCTCAGACACTTTCTATCACTCTCTGACACTGTCTGACATACTCTGACACTCTCTGACACTCTCACACCCTCTCTGACACACTCTGACACTCTCAGGCACTCTCAGACACTCTCTATCACTCTCCATCACTCTCCGACATTCTCTCATGCTCTCTATCACTCTCAGACACTCTCAGACACTCTCTGACACACTCTGACACTCTCTGAAACTCTCAGACACTCTCTTTCGCTCTCTATCACTCTATGACACTCCCTATCACTCCCTGACATTCTCAGATTCTGTCTGACAATCTCTTTCACTCTCCATCACTCTCTGACACTCTCTGACACTCTCAGACACTCTCTGACACTCTCTGACGCTCTCTGACACTTTCTATCACTCTCTGACACTCTCAGAAACGCTCAGACAGTCTCAGACAATTTATATCACTCTCTGACACTGCCTGACACTCTCTGACACTCTCAGACACTCTCTTTCACTCTCTATCCCTCTATGACACTCTCTGACACTCTCAGACACTCTCTGACACTCTCAGACACAGTTTGACACTCTCTGACACTCTGAGACACTCTCTGACACAGTCTGACACTCTCAGACACTCTCTGACACTCTCTATCACTCTCTGACAATCTCTATCACTCTCTATAACTCTCTGACACTTTCTGACACTCTCAGGCACTCTCTGACACTCTCTGACACTTTCTATCACTCTCTGACACTCTCAGACACATTCTATCTCTCCTTGACACTCTCTGACACTCTCAGAGACTCTCAGGCAGTCTCAGACGCTCTCTATCACTCTCTGCCACTGTCTGACACTCTCTGACACTCTCAGACACTCTCAGACACTCCCTGACACTCTCAGACACTTTCTATCACTCTCTGACACTGTCTGACATTCTCTGACACTCTCTGACACTCTCACACCCTCTCTGACACACTCTGACACTCTCAGGCACTCTCAGACACTCTCTATCACTCTCCATCACTCTCCGACATTCTCTCATGCTCTCTATCACTCTCAGACACTCTCAGACACTCTCTGACACACTCTGACACTCTCTGAAACTCTCAGACACTCTCTTTCGCTCTCTATCACTCTATGACACTCCCTATCACTCCCTGACATTCTCAGATTCTGTCTGACAATCTCTTTCACTCTCCATCACTCTCTGACACTCTCTGACACTCTCACACACTCTCTGACACTCTCTGACACCTCAGACATCTCTACTACTCTCGATCACTCTCTGATACTCTCTATCGCTCTCCGGCACTCTCTGAAACTCTCTGATACACTCTGACACTCTCAGACACTCTCTGACACTCTCTGACATTCTCTGACGCTCTCAGAAACTCTCTCTCACTCTCTATCACTCTCTATCACTCTCTGACACTGCCTGACACACACTGACACTCTCAGGCACTCTCTGAAAGTCTCTATCACTCTCTGAAACTCTCAGACATTTTCAGACACTCTCTGACACACTCTATCACTCTCTGACACTCTCTGACACTCTCTATCACTCTCTGACAATCTCTGACACTCTCTGATACACTCTGACACTCTCAGACACTCTCTATCACGCTCTGACACTCTCTTTCACTCTCTGACACTCTCAGACACATTCTATCTCTCCTTGACACTCTCTGACACTCTCAGAGACTCTCAGGCAGTCTCAGACGCTCTCTATCACTCTCTGCCACTGTCTGACACTCACTGACACACTCTGACACTCTCAGACACTCTCAGACAGTCTCAGACACTCTCCATCACTCTCTATCACTCTCTGACACTGCCTGACACACACTGACACTCTCAGGCACTCTCTGAAAGTCTCTATCACTCTCTGTAACTCTCTGACACTCGCAGACACTCTCTGACACATTCTATCAATTACTGACACTCTCAGACACTCTCAGACATTTTCAGACACTCTCTGACACACTCTATCACTCTCTGACACTCTCTGACACTCTCTATCACTGTCTGACAATCTCTGACACTCTCTGATACACTCTGACACTCTCAGACACTCTCTATCACGCTCTGACACTCTCTTTCACTCTTTGACACTCACTGACACACTCTGACACTCTCAGACACTCTCAGACAGTCTCAGACACTCTCTATCACTCTCTGAAACTCTCTACCACGCTTTGACTCTCTCTATCTATCTCTATCACTCTCTGGCACTCTCTGACACTCGCGGATACACTCTGGAACTCCCTGACACTCTCTGACACTCTCTATCACTCTCTGACACTCTCTGACAATCTCAGACAATCTCAGACACACTCAGACACTCTTTGACAGTCTCTATCACTCTCTGACATTCTCTGACACATTCAGACACTCTCAGACAATCTCTACCACTCTCTACCACTCTCTGACACTTTCTATCACTCTCTGACACTCTGACAATCTCAGACACAATCAGAAACTCTCAGACACTCTATGTCACTCTCTGACACTCTCTGACACTTTCAGACACTCTCAGAGACACTCAGACACTCTCTGGCTCTCTGTGGCACTCTCAATCACTCTCTGGTACTCTCTATTACTCTCTCTCACTCTCTGACACTCTCTGACACACTCTGACACTCTCTGACACTCTCTGAATGTTTATATGACTCTCTGACACACTCTATCACTGTTTGACACTCCCTGAAACTATCAGAATCTCTCTGACCCTCTCTATCACTCTCTGACACTCTCTGACACTCTAGGACACTCTCAGACCCTCTCTGATACTCTCTGACACTCTCTGACGCTCTCTATCACTTTCTGACACTGCCTGACACACACTGACACTCTCAGGCACTCTCTGAAAGTCTCTATCACTCTCTGAAACTCTCTGACACTCGCAGACACTCTCTGACACTTTCTATCACTTTCTGACACTCTCAGATACTCTCAGACATTTTCAGACACTCTCTGGCACTCTCTATCACTCTCTGACACTCTCTAACACTCTCTATCACTCTCAGTCTCTCTCAGACACTCCCTGACACTCTCAGACACTCTCAGACACTCTCTATCACTCTCTATCACTCTCTGACACTCTCTGACACTCTCTGACACTCTAGGACACTCTCAGACACTCTCTGATACTCTCTGACACTCTCTGACGCTCTCAGACACTCTCTATCACTCTCTGACACTCTCTATCACTTTCTGACACTGCCTGACACACACTGACACTCTCAGGCACTCTCTGAAAGTCTCTATCACTCTCTGAAACTCTCTGACACTCGCAGACACTCTCTGACGCACTCTATCACTCTCTGAAACTCACTGAAACTCTCTGACACTCTCTGTCACTCTCTTACACTCTCTGCCACTCCATACCACTCTCTGCAACTCTCTGTCACTCTCTGTCACTCTCTGACACTCTCTGACATTCTCTATCACTCTCTGACACTCTCTGAGACTCTCAGACACTCTCTGACACGCTCAGACCCTCTCAGACACTCTTGATACTTTCTATCACTGTATGACACTCTCAGACACTCTCTGCCACTTTCTCTCACTCTCTGACACTGTTTGACACTCTCTGACATTCTCTGACGCTCTCAGACACTCTCTGACACTTTCTATCACTCTCTGACACTCTCAGAAACGCTCAGACAATTTATATCACTCTCTGACACTGCCTGACACTCTCTGACACTCTCAGACACTCTCTTTCACTCTCTATCCCTCTATGACACTCTCTGACACTCTCAGACACTCTCTGACACTCTCAGACACAGTTTGACACTCTCTGACACTCTGAGACACTCTCTGACACAGTCTGACACTCTCAGACACTCTCTGACACTCTCTATCACTCTCTGACAATCTCTATCACTCTCTATAACTCTCTGACACTTTCTGACACTCTCAGGCACTCTCTGACACTCTCTGACACTTTCTATCACTCTCTGACACTCTCAGACACATTCTATCTCTCCTTGACACTCTCTGACACTCTCAGAGACTCTCAGGCAGTCTCAGACGCTCTCTATCACTCTCTGCCACTGTCTGACACTCTCTGACACTCTCAGACACTCTCAGACACTCCCTGACACTCTCAGACACTTTCTATCACTCTCTGACACTGTCTGACATTCTCTGACACTCTCTGACACTCTCACACCCTCTCTGACACACTCTGACACTCTCAGGCACTCTCAGACACTCTCTATCACTCTCCATCACTCTCCGACATTCTCTCATGCTCTCTATCACTCTCAGACACCATCTCAGACACTCTCTGACACACTCTGACACTCTCTGAAACTCTCAGACACTCTCTTTCGCTCTCTATCACTCTATGACACTCCCTATCACTCCCTGACATTCTCAGATTCTGTCTGACAATCTCTTTCACTCTCCATCACTCTCTGACACTCTCTGACACTCTCAGACACTCTCTGACACTCTCTGACACCTCAGACATCTCTACTACTCTCGATCACTCTCTGATACTCTCTATCGCTCTCCGGCACTCTCTGAAACTCTCTGATACACTCTGACACTCTCAGACACTCTCTGACACTCTCTGACACTCTCTGTCACTCTCTGACACTCTCAGACACTCTCAGACACTCTCTGACATTCTCTGACGCTCTCAGAAACTCTCTCTCACTCTCTATCACTCTCTATCACTCTCTGACACTGCCTGACACACACTGACACTCTCAGGCACTCTCTGAAAGTCTCTATCACTCTCTGAAACTCTCTGACACTCGCAGACACTCTCAGACACTCTCTGACACTCTCTGACACCTCAGACATCTCTACTACTCTCGATCACTCTCTGATACTCTCTATCGCTCTCCGGCACTCTCTGAAACTCTCTGATACACTCTGACACTCTCAGACACTCTCTGACACTCTGCATCACTCTCTGACACTCTCTGACACTCTCTATCACTCTCTGACACTCTCTGACACTCTCTGACACTCTCTGATACACTCTGACACTCTCAGACAGTCTCTGACACTTCTATCACTCTTTGACACTCTCTGACACTCTCTATCACTCTCTGACACTCTCTGACTCTCTCTGACACTCTCAAATACACTCTGACACTCTCAGACAGTCTCTGAAACTTCTATCACTCTCTGACACACTCTGACACTCTCTATCACTCTCTGACACTCTCTGAAACTCTCTGATACACTGTGACACTCTCAGACACTCTCAGGCACTCTCTGACACTTATATCACTCTCTGACACACTGTGAAACTCTCTATCACCCTCTGACAATCTCTGACACTCTCAGACACTCTCAGACAGTCTCAGACACTCTCTATCACTCTCTGAAACTCTCTACCACGCATTGACACTCTCTATCTCTCTCTATCTCTCTCTATCACTCTCTGACACTCTCTGACACTTTCCGACACTCTCAGGCAATCTCTACCACTCTCTATTACTCACTGACACTCTCTGATACACTCTGACACTCCCTGACACTCTCTGACACTCTCTGACACTCTCCATCACTCTCTGACACTCTCTGACAATCTCAGAGACAATCTGACACTCTCTATGACTCTCTGACACTCTCTGACACTTTCAGACTGTCCATGTCACTCTCAGACTCTCTCTGACTCTCTCTATCACGCTCTGACACTCTCTGACACTCTTTATTACTCCCTGACACTCTATATCACTTTCTGACACTGCCTGACACACACTGACACTCTCAGGCACTCTCTGACACTCTCTATCACTCTCTGACAATCTCTATCACTCTCTATAACTCTCTGACACTTTCTGACACTCTCAGGCACTCTCTGACACTCTCTGACACTTTCTATCACTCTCTGACACTCTCAGACACATTCTATCTCTCCTTGACACTCTCTGACACTCTCAGAGACTCTCAGGCAGTCTCAGACGCTCTCTATCACTCTCTGCCACTGTCTGACACTCTCTGACACTCTCAGACACTCTCAGACACTCCCTGACACTCTCAGACACTTTCTATCACTCTCTGACACTGTCTGACATTCTCTGACACTCTCTGACACTCTCACACCCTCTCTGACACACTCTGACACTCTCAGGCACTCTCAGACACTCTCTATCACTCTCCATCACTCTCCGACATTCTCTCATGCTCTCTATCACTCTCAGACACTCTCAGACACTCTCTGACACACTCTGACACTCTCTGAAACTCTCAGACACTCTCTTTCGCTCTCTATCACTCTATGACACTCCCTATCACTCCCTGACATTCTCAGATTCTGTCTGACAATCTCTTTCACTCTCCATCACTCTCTGACACTCTCTGACACTCTCAGACACTCTCTGACACTCTCTGACACCTCAGACATCTCTACTACTCTCGATCACTCTCTGATACTCTCTATCGCTCTCCGGCACTCTCTGAAACTCTCTGATACACTCTGACACTCTCAGACACTCTCTGACACTCTGCATCACTCTCTGACACTCTCTGACACTCTCTATCACTCTCTGACACTCTCTGACACTCTCTGACACTCTCTGATACACTCTGACACTCTCAGACAGTCTCTGACACTTCTATCACTCTTTGACACTCTCTGACACTCTCTATCACTCTCTGACACTCTCTGACTCTCTCTGACACTCTCTGATACACTCTGACACTCTCAGACAGTCTCTGAAACTTCTATCACTCTCTGACACACTCTGACACTCTCTATCACTCTCTGACACTCTCTGAAACTCTCTGATACACTGTGACACTCTCAGACACTCTCTGACACTCTCTGAAACTCTCTATCACTCTCTGACACTCTCTGATACACTCTGACACTCTCAGATAGTCTCTGACACTTCTATCACTCTTTGACACTCTCTGACACTCTCTATCACTCTCTGACACTCTCTGACTCTCTCTGACACTCTCTGATACACTCTGACGCTCTCAGACAGTCTCTGACACTTCTATCACTCTCTGACACACTCTGACACTCTCTATCACTCTCTGACACTCTCTGAAACTCTCTGATACACTGTGACACTCTCAGACACTCTCAGGCACTCTCTGACACTTATATCACTCTCTGACACACTGTGAAACTCTCTATCACCCTCTGACAATCTCTGACACTCTCAGACACTCTCAGACAGTCTCAGACACTCTCTATCACTCTCTGAAACTCTCTACCACGCATTGACACTCTCTATCTCTCTCTATCACTCTCTATCACTCTCTGACACTCTCTGACACTCTCTGACACTCTTTGACAATCTCTGAAACTCTCTGATACACTCTGGCACTCTCACACACTATCACTCTCTGACACTCTCTATCACTCTCTGACACTCACTGACACTCTCTGATACTCTCAGACACTCTCAGACTGTCTCAGACACACTCTATCACTCTCTGAAACTCTCTACCACGCTTTGACTCTCGCTATCTCTCTCTATCACTCTCTAGCACATTCTGACACTCTCGGATACACTCTGACACTCCCTGACTCTCACTGACACTCTCTTTCACTCTCTGACACTCTCTGACAATCTCAGAAACAATCAGACACTCTCTGACACTCTCTATCACTCTCTGACACTCTCTGACACATTCAAACTCTCTCAGACACTCACTACCACTCTCTACCACTCTCTGCCACTCTCTGATACACTCTGACACACCCTGACACTCTCTGACACATTCTGTCACTCTCTGACACTCTCTGACAATCTCAGCCACAATCAGAATCTCTCAGACACTCTCTGTCACTCTCTGACACTCTCTGACTCTTTCAGACACTCTCAGACACACTCAGACACTCTCTGGCACTCTCTATCACTCTCTGACACTCTCTGACAATCTCAGACACAATCAGACACAGTCTGGCACTCTCTGGCGCTCCCCATCACTCTCTGACACTCTCTATCACTCTCTCACACTCTCTGACACTCTCTGAATGTTTATATCACTCTCTGACACACTCTATCACTGTCTGACACTGCCTGACACTCTCAGACTCTCCCTGACAATCTCAGACTCTCACTGACTCTCTCTATCACTCTCTGACACTCTCTGACACTCTCTGTCACTCTCTGTCACTCTCTGTTACTCTCTGACACTCTCAGACACTCTCAGACACTCTCTGACACTCTCTGACACTCTCTGACACTCTCTGACGCTCTCAGACACTCTCTCTCACTCTCTATCACTCTCTGACACTGCCTGACACACACTGACACTCTCAGGCACTCTCTGAAAGTCTCTATCACTCTCTGAAACTCTCTGACACTCGCAGACACTCTCTGACACATTCTATCAATTACTGACACTCTCAGACACTCTCAGACATTTTCAGACACTCTCTGACACACTCTATCACTCTCTGACACTCTCTGCCACTCTCTATCACTCTCTGACAATCTCTGACACTCTCTGATACACTCTGACACTCTCAGACACTCTCTATCACGCTCTGACACTCTCTTTCACTCTTTGACACTCACTGACACACTCTGACACTCTCAGACACTCTCAGACAGTCTCAGACACTCTCCATCACTCTCTATCACTCTCTGACACTGCCTGACACACACTGACACTCTCAGGCACTCTCTGAAAGTCTCTATCACTCTCTGAAACTCTCTGACACTCGCAGACACTCTCTGACACATTCTATCAATTACTGACACTCTCAGACACTCTCAGACATTTTCAGACACTCTCTGACACACTCTATCACTCTCTGACACTCTCTGACACTCTCTAGCACTCTCTGACAATCTCTGACACTCTCTGATACACTCTGACACTCTCAGACACTCTCTATCACGCTCTGACACTCTCTTTCACTCTTTGACACTCACTGACACACTCTGAAACTCTCAGACACTCTCAGACAGTCTCAGACACTCTCTATCACTCTCTGAAACTCTCTACCACGCTTTGACTCTCTCTATCTATCTCTATCACTCTCTGGCACTCTCTGACACTCGCGGATACACTCTGGAACTCCCTGACACTCTCTGACACTCTCTATCACTCTCTGACACTCTCTGACAATCTCAGACACACTCAGACACTCTTTGACAGTCTCTATCACTCTCTGACATTCTCTGACACATTCAGACACTCTCAGACAATCTCTACCACTCTCTACCACTCTCTGACACTTTCTATCACTCTCTGACACTCTGACAATCTCAGACACAATCAGAAACTCTCAGACACTCTATGTCACTCTCTGACACTCTCTGACACTTTCAGACACTCTCAGAGACACTCAGACACTCTCTGGCTCTCTGTGGCACTCTCAATCACTCTCTGGTACTCTCTATTACTCTCTCTCACTCTCTGACACTCTCTGACACACTCTGACACTCTCTGAATGTTTATATGACTCTCTGACACACTCTATCACTGTTTGACACTCCCTGAAACTATCAGAATCTCTCTGACCCTCTCTATCACTCTCTGACACACTCTGACACTCTAGGACACTCTCAGACCCTCTCTGATACTCTCTGACACTCTCTGACGCTCTCAGACACTCTCTATCACTCTCTGTTTCTCTCAGACACTCCCTGACACTCTCAGACACTCTCAGACACTCTCTATCACTCTCTATCACTCTCTGACACTCTCTGACACTCTAGGACACTCTCAGACACTCTCTGATACTCTCTGACACTCTCTGACACTCTCAGACACTCTCTATCACTCTCTGACACTCTCTATCACTTTCTGACACTGCCTGACACACACTGACACTCTCAGGCACTCTCTGAAAGTCTCTATCACTCTCTGAAACTCTCTGACACTCGCAGACACTCTCTGACACTTTATATCACTTTCTGAAACTCTCAGACACTCTCAGACATTTTCAGACACTCTCTGGCACTCTCGATCACTCTCTGACACTCTCTAACACTCTCTATCACTCTCAGTCTCTCTCAGACACTCCCTGACACTCTCAGAGACTCTCTGTCACCCTCTGACGCACTCTATCACTCTCTGAAACTCACTGAAACTCTCTGACACTCTCTGTCACTCTCTTACACTCTCTACCACTCCATACCACTCTCTCCAACTCTCTGTCACTCTCTGACACTCTCTGACATTCTCTATCACTCTCTGACACTCTCTGAGACTCTCAGACACTCTCTGACACGCTCAGACCCTCTCAGACACTCTTGATACTTTCTATCACTGTATGACACTCTCAGACACTCTCTGCCACTTTCTCTCACTCTCTGACACTGTTTGACACTCTCTGACATTCTCTGACGCTCTCAGACACTCTCTGACACTTTCTATCACTCTCTGACACTCTCAGAAACGCTCAGACAGTCTCAGACAATTTATATCACTCTCTGACACTGCCTGACACTCTCTGACACTCTCAGACACTCTCTTTCACTCTCTATCCCTCTATGACACTCTCAGACACTCTCTGACACGCTCAGACCCTCTCAGACACTCTTGATACTTTCTATCACTGTATGACACTCTCAGACACTCTCTGCCACTTTCTCTCACTCTCTGACACTGTTTGACACTCTCTGACATTCTCTGACGCTCTCAGACACTCTCTGACACTTTCTATCACTCTCTGACACTCTCAGAAACGCTCAGACAGTCTCAGACAATTTATATCACTCTCTGACACTGCCTGACACTCTCTGACACTCTCAGACACTCTCTTTCACTCTCTATCCCTCTATGACACTCTCTGACACTCTCAGACACTCTCTGACACTCTCAGACACAGTTTGACACTCTCTGACACTCTGAGACACTCTCTGACACAGTCTGACACTCTCAGACACTCTCTGACACTCTCTATCACTCTCTTACAATCTCTATCACTCTCTATAACTCTCTGACACTTTCTGACACTCTCAGGCACTCTCTGACACTCTCTGACACTTTCTATCACTCTCTGACACTCTCAGACACTCTCAGACACATTCTGTCTCTCCTTGACACTCTCTGACACTCTCAGAGACTCTCAGACACTCCCTGACACTCTCAGACACTTTCTATCACTCTCTGACACTGTCTGACATTCTCTGACACTCTCTGACACTCTCACACCCTCTCTGACACACTCTGACACTCTCAGGCACTCTCAGACACTCTCTATCACTCTCCATCACTCTCCGACATTCTCTCATGCTCTCTATCACTCTCAGACACTCTCAGGCACTCTCTGACACACTCTGACACTCTCTGAAACTCTCAGACACTCTCTTTCGCTCTCTATCACTGTATGACGCTCCCTATCACTCCCTGACATTCTCAGATTCTGTCTGACAATCTCTTTCACTCTCCATCACTCTCTGACACTCTCTGACACGCTCAGACACTCTCTGACACTCTCTGACACCTCAGACATCTCTACTACTCTCGATCACTCTCTGATACTCTCTATCGCTCTCCGGCACTCTCTGAAACTCTCTGATACACTCTGACACTCTCAGACACTCTCTGACACTCTGCATCACTCTCTGACACTCTCTGACACTCTCTATCACTCTCTGACACTCTCTGACACTCTCTGACACTCTCTGATACACTCTGACACTCTCAGATAGTCTCTGACACTTCTATCACTCTTTGACACTCTCTGACACTCTCTATCACTCTCTGACACTCTCTGACTCTCTCTGACACTCTCTGATACACTGACACTCTCAGACAGTCTCTGACACTTCTATCACTCTCTGACACACTCTGACACTCTCTATCACTCTCTGACACTCTCTGAAACTCTCTGATACACTGTGACACTCTCAGACACTCTCTGACACTCTCTGACACTCTCTGAAACTCTCTATCACTCTCTGACACTCTCTGATACACTCTCTGATACACTCTGACACTCTCAGGCACTCTCTGACACTTATATCACTCTCTGACACACTGTGAAACTCTCTATCACCCTCTGACAATCTCTGACACTCTCAGACACTCTCAGACAGTCTCAGACACTCTCTATCACTCTCTGAAACTCTCTACCACGCATTGACATTCTCTATCTCTCTCTATCACTCTCTGACACTCTCTGACACTTTCCGACACTCTCAGGCAATCTCTACCACTCTCTATTACTCACTGACACTCTCTGATACACTCTGACACTCTCAGACACTCTCCATCACTCTCTGACACTCTCTGACAATCTCAGAGACAATCTGACACTCTCTATGACTCTCTGACACTCTCTGACACTTTCAGACTGTCCATGTCACTCTCAGACTCTCTCTGACTCTCTCTATCACGCTCTGACACTCTCTGACACTCTTTATCACTCCCTGACACTCTATATCACTTTCTGACACTGCCTGACACACACTGACACTCTCAGGCACTCTCTGAAACTCTCTATCACTCTCTGAAACTCTCTGACATTCGCAGACACTCTCTGACACTTTTTATCACTTTCTGACACTCTCAGACACTCTCAGACACTCCCTGGCACTCTCTATCACTCCCTGACACTCTCTATCACACTCTGACACTTTCTGTCACTCTCTGTCACTCTCTATCACTCTCTGACCCTCTCTGGCACTCTCTGACACTCTCTGTCACTCTCTGACACTCTCTACCATTCTCTACCACTCTCTGTCACTCTCTGACATTCTCTGACACTCTCTATCACTCTCTGACACTCTCTGACACTCTCACTCCCTCTCAGACACTCTCTGACACTTTCTATCACTCTCTGACTCTCTCAGACACTCTCTGTCACTTTCTATCACTCTCTGACACTGTTTGACACTCTCTGACACTCTCAGACACTCTCAGACACTTTTTGTCACTCTCTGACACTCTCAGACACTCTCAGACACTTTATATCACTCGCTGACACTCTCTGACACTCTCAGAGACTCTCAGAAAGTCTCAGACACTTTCTATCACTCTCTGACACTGTCTGACAATCTCTGACACTCTCAGACACCCTCTTTAACTCTCTATCCCTCTATGACACTCCCTATCACTCCCTAACTCTCTCAGATACTCTATGGCACTCTCTTTCACTCTCCATCACTCTCTGACACTGTCAGACACTCTCAGACACTCTCAGACACTATCTATCACTCTATGAAACTCTCTGACACTCTCTTTCACTCACTGGCAAACTCTGACTCTCTCAGACACTCTCAGACACTATCTATCACTCTATGAAACTCTCTGACACTCTCTATCACTCACTGGCAAACTCTGACTCTCTCTGACACTCTCTGACACTCTCTATCACTCTCTGACACTCTCTGACACTTTCCGACACTCTCAGACACTCTCTATCACTCTCTGACACTCTCTGAGACTCTCTGATACACTCTGACACTCCCTGACACTCTCTGACAATCTCCATCACTCTCTGACACTCTCTGACACTCTCAGAGACTCTCAGACAGTCTCTGACACTATCTATCACTCTATGAATCTCTCTGACACTCTCTATCACTCTCTATCACTCTCTGGCACACTCTGACTCTCTCTGACTCTCTCTGACACTCTCTGACACTCTCTGACACTCTCTATCACTCTCTGACACTCTCTGACTCTCTCTTACACTCTGTGATAAACTCTGACACTCTCTGACACTCTCTGACACTCTCTACCACTCTCCATCACTCTCAGACACTCTCTGACACTCTCTATGACTCTCTGACACTCTCTGTCACTTTCAGACACTCTCAGACACACTCATACACTCTCTGGCACTCTCTGGCAATCTCTATCACTCTCTGGCAATCTCTATCACTCTCTGGCACGCTCAGACACTCTCTATCACTCTCTGAATCTCTCTGACATACGCTGACACTTTCTATCACACTCTGACACTCTCTGACACTCACAGATAATCTCAGACAGTCTCAGACACTTTCTATCACTATCTGACACTCTCAGACTCGCTCAGACTCTCTCAGACACTCTCAGACACTCTCTATCACTCTATATCACTCTCTGACACTCTCTGTCACTATTTATCACTCTGTGAAACTCTCTGACACTCTCTATCACTCTCTATCAATCTCTGGCCACTGTGACTCTCTCTGACACTCTCTGACACTCTCCATCACTCTCTGGCACTCTCTGACACTTTCTGACACACTCAGGCACTCTCTACCACTCTCTATCAATCTCTGACACTCTCAGACACTCTCTGATACACTGTGAACATCCCTGACACTCTCTGACAATCTCCATCACTCTCTGACACTCTCTGACAATCTCAGACACTCTCTGACACTCTCTATGACTCTCTGACACTCTCTGACATATTCAGACACTCTCAGACACACTCATACACTCTCCGGCACTCTCTGGCACTCTCTATCACTCTCTGGCACTCTCTAACACTCTCTGACACTCTCTTCGCTCTCAGACTCTCCCTGACACTCTCAGACTCTCTCTGACTCTCTCTATCACTCTCTGACACTCTCTGACATTCTCAGAAACACTCTGACACTCTCTGAAACTCTCTGAAACTCTCAGACGCTCTCTGACACTCTCTATCACTCTCTGACACTCTATATCAATTTCTGACTCTGCCTGACACACAGTGACACTCTCAGGCACTCTCTGAAACTCTCTGTCACTCGCTGAAACTCTCTGACACTCGCAGACACTCTCTGACACATTTTATCACTTTCAGACACTCTCAGGCAATCTCAGACACTCTCAGACACTCTCAGACACTCCCTGGCACTCTCTTTCACTCTCTGACACTCTCTATCACACTTTGACACTTTCTGTCACTCTCTGACACTCTCTGTCACTCTCTATCACTCTCAGGCACTCATATCACTCTCTGACACTCTCTGTCACTCACTGACACTCTCTACGACTCTCTGTCACTCTCTGACACTCTCTACCACTCTCCATCACTCTCAGACACTCTCTGACACTCTCTATGACTCTCTGACAATCTCTGACACTTTCAGACGCTCTCAGACACACTCGTACACTCTCTGGCACTCTCTGGCAATCTCTATCACTCTCTGGCACTCTGTATCACTCTCTGACACTCTCTGACACTCTCTGACACTCTCAGACTCTCCCTGACACTCTCAGACTCTCTCTGACTCTCTCTATCACTCTCTGACACTCTCTGACACTCTCTGACACTCTCTGACACTCTCAGACACTCTCTGACACTCTCAGACGCTCTCTGACACTCTCTATCACTGTCTGACACTCTATATCACTTTCTGACTCAGCCTGACACACACTGACACTCTCAGACGCTCTCAGACACACTCGTACGCTCTCTGGCACTCTCTGGCAATCTCTATCACTCTCTGGCACTCTGTATCACTCTCTGACACTCTCTGACACTCTCAGACTCTCCCTGACACTCTCAGACTCTCTCTGACACTCTCTATCACTCTCTGACACTCTCTGACACTCTCTGACACTCTCAGACACTCTCTGACACTCTCAGACGCTCTCTGACACTCTCTATCACTGTCTGACACTCTATATCACTTTCTGACTCAGCCTGACACACACTGACACTCTCAGGCACTCTCTGAAACTCTCTATCACTCTCTGAAACTCTCTGACACTCGCAGACACTCTCTGACACTTTGTATCACTTTCTGACACTCTCAGACTATCTCAGACACTCACAGACACTCTCTGGCACTCTCTGTCAATCTCTATCACTCTCAGGCACTCTCTATCACTCTCTGACACTCACTGACACTCCCTGTCACTCTCTGACAATCTCCACCATTCTCTACCACTCTCTGTCTCTCTCTGAAACACTCCATCACGCTCTGACACATTCTGTCACTCTCTGACACTCTCTGTCACTCTCTATCACTCTCAGGCACTCTCTATCACTCTCTGACACTCTCTGACACTCTCTACCACTCTCTACCACTCTCTGACACTCTCTGACAATCTCAGACACTCTCTGACACTCTCTGACTCTCTCAGACCCTCTCAGACACTCTCTGACACTTTCAATCACTCTCTGACAGTCTCAGACACTCTCTGTCACTTTCTATCACTCTCTGACACTGTTTGACACTCTCTGACAATCTCAGACACTCTCATACACTTTCTATCAATCTCTGACTCTGTCTGACAATCTCTGACACTCTCAGACACTCACTTTCACTCTCTCTCCCTCCATGACACTCCCTATGACTCCCTAACACTCTCAGAATCTCGATGACAATCTCTTTCACTCTCCATCACTCTCTGACACTCTCAGACTCTCTCAGACACTCTCAGACTCTCTCTATCACTCTCTGAATCTCTCAGACACTCGCTGACACTTTCTATCACACTCTGACACTCTCTGACACTCTCAGATAATCTCAGACCTTCTCAGACACTTTCTATCACTCTCTGACACTGTCTGACAATCTCTGACACTCTCAGACACACTATGTCGCTCTCTATCCCTCTATGAGACTCCCTATCACTCCCTAACAATCTCAGACACTCTCTATCACTCTCTGAATCTCTCAGACACTCGCTGACACTTTCTATCACACTCTGACACTCTCCGATAATCTCAGACATTCTCAGACACTTTCTGTCACTCTCTGACACTGTCAGACACTCTCTGACACTCTCAGACACTCTCAGACACTCTCTATCACTCTATATAACTCTCTGACACTCTCTGTCACTATCTATCACTCTATGAAACTCTCTGACACTCTCTATCACTCTCTGTCACTCTCTGGCCACTCTGACTCTCTCTGACACTCTCTGACACTCTCCATCACTCTCTGACACTCTCTGACACGTTCCGACACTCTCAGACACTCTCTATCACTCTCTGACACACTCTGACACTTTCTGACACTCTCAGACACTCTCTCTCACTCTCGATCAAACTCTGACACACTCTGACAGTCTCAGACACTCTCTGACACTCTCTATGACTCTCTGACACTCTCTGACATATTCAGACACTCTCAGACACACTCATACACTCTCCGGCACTCTCTGGCACTCTCTATCACTCTCTGGCACTCTCTATCACTCTCTGACACTCTCAGACTCTCCCTGACACTAAAAGACTCTCTCTGACTCTCTCTGTCACTCTCTGACACTCTCTGACATTCTCAGAAACACTCTGACACTCTCTGAAACTCTCTGAAACTCTCTGAAACTCTCAGACGCTCTCTGACACTCTCTATCACTCTCTGACACTCTATATCAATTTCTGACTCTGCCTGACACACAGTGACACTCTCAGGCACTCTCTGAAACTCTCTATCACTCGCTGAAACTCTCTGACACTCGCAGACACTCTCTGACACATTTTATCACTTTCAGACACTCTCAGGCAATCTCAGACACTCTCAGACACTCTCAGACACTCCCTGGCACTCTCTATCACTCTCTGACACTCTCTATCACACTTTGACACTTTCTGTCACTCTCTGACACTCTCTGTCACTCTCTATCACTCTCAGGAACTCATATCACTCTCTGACACTCTCTGTCACTCACTGACACTCTCTACCACTCTCTGTCACTCTCTGACACTCTCTACCACTCTCCATCACTCTCAGACACTCTCTGACACTCTCTATGACTCTCTGACACTCTCTGACACTTTCAGACACTCTCAGACACACTCATACACTCTCTGGCACTGTCTGGCAATCTCTATCACTCTCTGGCACTCTCTATCACTCTCTGACACTCTCTGACACTCTCAGACTCTCCCTGACACTCTCAGACTCTCTCTGACTCTCTCTATCACTCTCTGACACTCTCTGACACTCTCTGACACTCTCAGACACTCTCTGACACTCTCTGACACTCTCTGACACTCTAAGACGCTCTCTGACACTCTCTGACACTCTATATCACTTTCTGACTCAGCCTGACACACACTGACACTCTCAGGCACTCTCTGAAACTCTTTATCACTCTCTGAAACTCTCTGACACTCGCAGACACTCTCTGACACTTTGTATCACTTTCTGACACTCTCAGACTATCTCAGACACTCTCAGACACTCTCAGACACTCTCTGGCACTCTCTGTCAATCTCTATCACTCTCAGGCACTCTCTATCACTCTCTGACACTCACTGACACTCTCTGTCACTCTCTGACAATCTCTACCATTCTCTACCACTCTCTGTCTCTCTCTGAAACACTCCATCACGCTCTGACACATTCTGTCACTCTCTGACACGCTCTGTCACTCTCTATCACTCTCAGGCACTCTCTATCACTCTCTGACACTCTCTGACACTGTCTACCACTCTCTGACACTCTCTGACAATCTCAGACACTCTCTGACTCTCTCAGACCCTCTCAGACACTCTCTGACACTTTCTATCACTCTCTGATACTCTCAGACACTCTCTGTCACTTTCTATCACTCTCTGACACTGTTTGACACTCTCTGACAATCTCAGACACTCTCATACACTTTCTATCAATCTCTGACTCTGTCTGACAATCTCTGACACTCTCAGACACTCACTTTCACTCTCTCTCCCTCCATGACACTCCCTATCTCTCCCTAACACTCTCAGAATCTCGATGACAATCTCTTTCACTCTCCATCACTCTCTGACACTCTCAGACTCTCTCAGACACTCTCAGACTCTCTCTATCACTCTCTGAATCTCTCAGACACTCGCTGACACTTTCTATCACACTCTGACACTCTCTGACACTCTCAGATAATCTCAGACCGTCTCAGACACTTTCTATCAATCTCTGACACTGTCTGACAATCTCTGACACTCTCAGACACACTATGTCGCTCTCTATCCCTCTATGAGACTCCCTATCACTCCCTAACACTCTCAGACACTCTCTATCGCTCTCTGAATCTCTCAGACACTCGCTGACACTTTCTATCACACTCTGACACTCTCAGATAATCTCAGACATTCTCAGACACTTTCTATCACTCTCTGACACAGTGAGACACTCTCTGACACTCTCAGACTCTCTCAGACACTCTCAGACACTCTCTATCACTCTATATAACTCTCTGACACTCTCTGTCACTATCTATCACTCCATGAAACTCTCTGACACTCTCTATCACTCTCTGTCACTCTCTGGCCACTCTGACTCTCTCTGACACTCTCTGAAACTCTCCATCACTCTCTGACACTCTCTGACACGTTCCGACACTCTCAGACACTCTCTATCACTCTCTGACACACTCTGACACTTTCTGACACTCTCAGACACTCTCTCTCACTCTCGATCAAACTCTGACACACTCTGACAGTCTCTGACACTCTCTGACACTCTCCATCACTCTCTATCACTCCCTGTTACTCTCTGACACTCTCAGACACTCTCCATCAATCTCTGGCACTCTCAGACAATCTCTATCACTCACTGACACTCTCTGACACTCTCTATCACTCTCTGACACACTCTGACACTTTCTGACACTCTCAGACACTCTCTATCACTCTCCATCCCTCTCTGTTACTCTGTGACACACTCTGACGCTCTCTGACACTCTCTGACACTCTCTGACACTCTCTGACACACTCTGACAATCTCTGACACTCTCTGTCACTCTCTGACATTCTCTGACACTCTCTGACACTCAAAGACACTCTCTATCACACTCTATCAATCTCTATCACTCTCTGACACTCTCGGACACTCTCGATCACTCTCTGACACTCTCTGAATTTCTCTGTCTCTCTCAGACTCTCTCTGACACTTTATGTCACTCTCTGAACCTCTCAGACATTCTCTGACACTTTCTATCACACTCTGACACTCTCTGACACTCTCAGATAATCTCAGACATTCTCAGACACTTTCTATCACTCTCTGACACTGTCTGACAATCTGTGACACTCTCAGACACTCTCTTTCACTCTCTATCCCTCTATGACACTCCCTATCACTCCCTAACACTCTCAGATTCTCTATGACACTCTCTTTCACTCTCCATCAATCTCTGACACTTTCAGACACTCTCTGACACTCTCTGACACTCTCAGACACTCTCTGACTCTCTCAGACACTCTCAGACACTCTCTATCACTCTATATCACTCTCTGACACTATCTATCACTCTATGAAACTCTCTGACACTCTCCATCACTCTCTATCACTCTCTGGCACACTCTGACACACTCTGACCCTCTCTGACACTCTCTGACACACTCAGACACTCTCTATCAATCTCAATCACTGTATATCACTCTCTATCACTCTCTATCACTCTCTATCACTCTCTGACACTCCCTATCACTCACTGACACTCTCTGACACACTCTGACACTCTCAGACACTCTCAGACACTCTCCATCACTCGCTATCACTCTCTGACACACTCTGACAATCTCTGACACTCTCAGACACTCTCAGACACTCTCCATCACTCTCTGACACTCACTGACACTCTCAGACACGCTCTGTAACTCTCTGACACTCTCTATCACTCTCTATCACTCTCTGACACTCTCTGACATTGTCAGAAATTCTCTATCACTCTCCATCACTCGCTGACACTCTCAGACACTCTCAGACACTCTCTATCACTCTCTATCACTCGCTGACACTCTCAGACACTCTCAGACACTCTCTATCACTCTCTGACACTCACTGAAAATCTCAGACTCTCTCTGTCTCTCAGACACTTCAGACACTCTCTCTCACTCTCTGACACTCTCTGACACTCTCTATCAGTCTCTGACACTCTCTGACACACTCTGACACACTCTATCGCTCTCTGACATTCTCTGTCACACTCTGACACTCTCTGACACTGTCAGACACTCTCTATCACTCTCCATCACTCTCTGACACACTCAGACACAATCTGACAATCGCTGACACTCTCAGACACACTCTATCACTCTCTGACACTGACTGACACCCTCAGACACACTCAGACACTCTCTATCACTCTCAGACACTCTCTGTCACTCTCAGACACTCTCGATCAATCTCTGACATTCTCTGAATCTCTCAGACACTCTCTATCACTCTCCATCACTCTCTGACACACTCAGACACAATCTGACAATCGCTGACACTCTCAGACACTCTCTATCACTCTCTGACACTGACTGACACCCTCAGACACACTCAGACACTCTCTATCACTCTCAGACACTCTCTGTCACTCTCAGACACTCTCTATCACTCTCTGACATTCTCTGAAACTCTCAGACACTCTCTATCACTCTCTGACACTCTCAGACACTCTCTATCACTCTCTATCAAACTCTGACACTCTCAGACACTCTCTATCACTCACTGACACTCTCTATCACACTCTGTCAGTCTCTGACACTCTCTGACACTCTCTGACACTCTCTATCACTCTCCATCACTCTCTGTTACTCTCTGACACGCTCTGACATTCTCTGACACTCTCTGACACACTCTGACACTCTCTATCAATCTCTGACACTCTCAGACACTCTCTATCACTCACTGACACTCTCTATCACTCTCTGACACTCTCTGACACACTCTGACACTCTCAGACACTCTCTATCACTCTCTATCACTCTCTGACACACTCTGACATTTTCTGACACTCTCAGACACTCTCTATCACTCTCTATCCCTCTCTGTTACTCTCTGACACACTCTGACACACTCTGACACTCTCTGACACTCTCTGACACTCTCAGACACACTCGATCACTCTCTGACTTTCTTTATCACTCTCTGACACTCTCTGACACTCAAAGACACTCTCTATCACACTCTATCACTCTCTACCACTCTCTGACACTCTCGGACACTCTCAGACACTCTCTGACACTTTCTATCACACTCTGACACTCTCTGACACTCTCAGATAATCTCAGACAGTCTCAGACACTTCCTATCACTCTCTGACACTGTCTGACAATCTCTGACACTCTCAGACACTCTCTTTCACTCTCTATCCCTCTATGACACTCCCTATCACTCCCTAACAATCTCAGATTCTCTATGACACTCTCTTTCACTCTCCATCACTCTCTGACACTGTCAGACACTCTCTGACACTCTCAGACACTCTCAGACACTGTCTATCACTCCATATCACTCTCTGACACTATCTATCACTCTATGAAACTCTCTGACACTCTCCATCACTCTCTATCACTCTCTGGCGCACTCTGACTCACTCTGACTCACTCTGACCGTCTCTGACACACTCAGACACTCTCCATCACTCTCTATCACTGTCTATCAATCTCTATCACTCTCTGACACTCTCTGACACACTCTGACACTCTCTGACACTCTCAGACACTCTCTATCACTCTCTATCACTCTCTGACCCACTCTGACTGTCTCTGACACTCTCTGACACTCTCTGACACTCTCTGACACTCTCTATCACTTTCTGACACTCTCAGACACTCTCTATCACTCTCTGACACACTCTATCAAACTCTGACACTCTCTATCACTCACTGACACTCTCTGACACACTCTGACACTCTCAGAAACTCTCAGACACTCTCTAACACTTTCTGACACTCTCAGACACTCTCTATCACTCTCTGACACTCTCTATCAAACTCTGACACTCTCTATCACTCACTGACACTCTCTGACACACTCTGACACTCTCAGAAACTCTCAGACACTCTCTTTCACTCTCGATCACTCTCTGACACACTCTGACAATCTCTGACTATCTCAGACACTCTCAGACACTCTCTAAACACTCTCTGACACTCACTGACACTCTCAGACACTCTCTATCACTCTCTATCACTCTCTGACACTCTCTGACGTTCTCCGAAACTCTCTATCACTCTCTATCACTCTCTGACACTCTCTATCACACTCTGACACTTTCTGTCACTCTCTGACACTCTCTGTCAATCTCTATCACTCTCAGGCACTCTCTATCACTCTCTGACACTCACTGACACTCTCTGTCACTCTCTGACAATCTCTACCATTCTCTACCACTCTCTGTCACTCTCTGAAACACTCTATCACACTCTGACACATTCTGTCACTCTCTGTCACTCTCTATCACTCTCAGGCACTGTCTATCACTCTCTGACATTCTCTGACACTGTCTAACACTCTCTGACACTCTCTGACACTCTCAGACACTCTCTGACTCTCTCAGACCCTCTCAGACACTCTCTGACTCTTTCTATCATTGTCTGACACTCTCAGACACTCTCTGTCACTTTCTGTCACTCTCTGACACTGTTTGACACTCTCTGACACTCTCAGACACTCTCATACACTTTCTATCACTCTCTGACTCTGTCTGACAATCTCTGACACTCTCAGACACTCACTTTCACTCTCTGTCCCTCTATGACACTCCCTATCTCTGCCTAACACTCTCAGAATCTCTCAGACACTCTCAGACTCTCTCTATCACTCTCTGAATCTCTCAGACACTCGCTGACACTCTCTATCACTCTCTGACACTCTGTGACACACTCTGACACACTCTATCGCTCTCTGACATTCTCTGTCACACTCTGACACTCTCTGACACTGTCAGACATTCTCTATCACTCTCCATCACTCTCTGACACACTCTGACACAATCTGACAATCTCTGACACTCTCAGACACTATCTATCACTCTATGAAACTCTCTGACACTCTCCATCACTCTCTATCACTCTCTGGCACACTCTGACACACTCTGACCCTCTCTGACACTCTCTGACACACTCAGACACTCTCTATCACTCTCAATCACTGTATATCACTCTCCATCACTCTCTATCACTCTCTGGCACACTCTGACACACTCTGACCCTCTCTGACACTCTCTGACACTCTCAGACACTCTCTATCACTCTCTATCACTCTCTGAAACACTCTGACTGTCTCTGACACTCTCTGACACTCTCGATCACTCTCTAACACTCTCTATCACTTTCTGACACTCTCATACACTCTCTATCACTCTCTATCACTCTCTGACACTCTCTATCACTCACTGACACTCTCTGACACACTCTGACACTCTCAGACACTCTCAGACACTCTCCATCACTCGCTATCACTCTCTGACACACTCTGACAATCTCTGACACTCTCAGACACTCTCAGACACTCTCCATCACTCTCTGACACTCACTGACACTCTCAGACACGCTCTGTAACTCTCTGACACTCTCTATCACTCTCTATCACTCTCTGACACTCTCTGACATTGTCAGAAATTCTCTATCACTCTCCATCACTCGCTGACACTCTCAGACACTCTCTGACACTCTCTATCACTCTCTATCACTCGCTGACACTCTCAGACACTCTCAGACACTCTCTATCACTCTCTGACACTCACTGAAAATCTCAGACTCTCTCTGTCTCTCAGACACTTCAGACACTCTCTCTCACTCTCTGACACTCTCTGACACTCTCTATCAGTCTCTGACACTCTCTGACACACTCTGACACACTCTATCGCTCTCTGACATTCTCTGTCACACTCTGACACTCTCTGACACTGTCAGACACTCTCTATCACTCTCCATCACTCTCTGACACACTCAGACACAATCTGACAATCGCTGACACTCTCAGACACTCTCTATCACTCTCTGACACTGACTGACACCCTCAGACACACTCAGACACTCTCTATCACTCTCAGACACTCTCTGTCACTCTCAGACACTCTCTATCAATCTCTGACATTCTCTGAATCTCTCAGACACTCTCTATCACTCTCCATCACTCTCTGACACACTCTGACACAATCTGACAATCTCTGACACTCTCAGACACTCTCTATCACTCTCTGACACTGACTGACACCCTCAGACACACTCAGACACTCTCTATCACTCTCAGACACTCTCTGTCACTCTCAGACACTCTCTATCACTCTCTGACAATCTCTGAAACTCTCAGACAATCTCTGTCACTCTCTGACACTCTCAGGCACTCTCTATCACTCTCTATCAAACTCTGACACTCTCAGACACTCTCTATCACTCACTGACACTCTCTATCACACTCTGACAGTCTCTGACACTCTCTGACACTCTCTATCACTCTCCATCACTCTCTGTTACTCTCTGACACGCTCTGACACTCTCTGACACTCTCTGACACTCTCAGACACACTCGATCACTCTCTGACTTTCTTTATCACTCTCTGACACTCTCTGACACTCTCAGACACTCTCTGACTCTCTCAGACCCTCTCAGACACTCTCTGACTCTTTCTATCATTGTCTGACACTCTCAGACACTCTCTGTCACTTTCTGTCACTCTCTGACACTGTTTGACACTCTCTGACACTCTCAGACACTCTCATACACTTTCTATCACTCTCTGACTCTGTCTGACAATCTCTGACACTCTCAGACACTCACTTTCACTCTCTGTCCCTCTATGACACTCCCTATCTCTGCCTAACACTCTCAGAATCTCTCAGACACTCTCAGACTCTCTCTATCACTCTCTGAATCTCTCAGACACTCGCTGACAATCTCTATCACTCTCTGACACTCTGTGACACACTCTGACACACTCTATCGCTCTCTGACATTCTCTGTCACACTCTGACACTCTCTGACACTGTCAGACATTCTCTATCACTCTCCATCACTCTCTGACACACTCTGACACAATCTGACAATCTCTGACACTCTCAGACACTCTCTATCACTCTCTGACACTGACTGACACCCTCAGACACACTCAGGCACTCTCTATCACTCTCAGACACTCTCTGTCACTCTCAGACACTCTCTATCACTCTCTGACATTCTCTGAAACTCTCAGACAATCTCTGTCACTCTCTGACACTCTCAGGCACTCTCTATCACTCTCTATCAAACTCTGACACTCTCAGACACTCTCTATCACTCACTGACACTCTCTATCACACTCTGACAGTCTCTGACACTCTCTGACACTCTCTATCACTCTCCATCACTCTCTGTTACTCTCTGACACGCTCTGACACTCTCTGACACTCTCTGACACTCTCAGACACACTCGATCACTCTCTGACTTTCTTTATCACTCTCTGACACTCTCTGACACTCTCAGACACTCTCTGACTCTCTCAGACCCTCTCAGACACTCTCTGACTCTTTCTATCATTGTCTGACACTCTCAGACACTCTCTGTCACTTTCTGTCACTCTCTGACACTGTTTGACACTCTCTGACACTCTCAGACACTCTCATACACTTTCTATCACTCTCTGACTCTGTCTGACAATCTCTGACACTCTCAGACACTCACTTTCACTCTCTGTCCCTCTATGACACTCCCTATCTCTGCCTAACACTCTCAGAATCTCTCAGACACTCTCAGACTCTCTCTATCACTCTCTGAATCTCTCAGACACTCGCTGACACTCTCTATCACTCTCTGACACTCTGTGACACACTCTGACACACTCTATCGCTCTCTGACATTCTCTGTCACACTCTGACACTCTCTGACACTGTCAGACATTCTCTATCACTCTCCATCACTCTCTGACACACTCTGACACAATCTGACAATCTCTGACACTCTCAGACACTCTCTATCACTCTCTGACACTGACTGACACCCTCAGACACACTCAGACACTCTCTATCACTCTCAGACACACTCTGTCACTGTCAGACACTCTCTATCACTCTCTGACATTCTCTGAAACTCTCAGACAATCTCTGTCACTCTCTGACACTCTCAGGCACTCTCTATCATTCTCTATCAAACTCTGACACTCTCAGACACTCTCTATCACTCACTGACACTCTCTATCACACTCTGACAGTCTCTGACACTCTCTGACACTCTCTATCACTCTCCATCACTCTCTGTTACTCTCTGACACGCTCTGACATTCTCTGACATTCTCTGACACTCTCTGACACACTCTGACACTCTCTATGAATCTCTGACACTCTCAGACACTCTCTATCACTCACTGACACTCTATATCACTCCCTGACACTCTCTGACAAACTCTGACATTTTCTGACACTCTCAGACACTCTCAGACACTCTCTATCACTCTCTATCCCTCTCTGTTACTCTCTAACACACTCTGACACTCTCTGACACTCTCTGACACTCTCAGACACACTCGATCACTCTCTGACTTTCTTTATCACTCTCTGACACACTCTGACACACTCTGACACTCTCTATCACTCTCTATCACTCTCTGACAAACTCTGACATTTTCTGACACTCTCAGACACTCTCTATCACTCACTGACACTCTCTATCACACTCTGACAGTCTCTGACACTCTCTGACACTCTCTATCACTCTCCATCACTCTCTGTTACTCTCTGACACGCTCTGACATTCTCTGACACTCTCTGACACACTCTGACACTCTCTATCAATCTCTGACACTCTCAGACACTCTCTATCACTCACTGACACTCTATATCACTCCCTGACACTCTCTGACAAACATCTGACATTTTCTGACACTCTCAGACACTCTCTATCACTCTCTATCCCTCTCTGTTACTCTCTGACACACTCTGACACTCTCTGACACTCTCTGACACTCTCAGACACACTCGATCACTCTCTGACTTTCTTTATCACTCTCTGACACACTCTGACACACTTTGACACTCTCTATCACTCTCTATCACTCTCTGACAAACTCTGACATTTTCTGACACTCTCAGACACTCTCTATCACTCTCTATCCCTCTCTGTTACTCTCTGACACACTCTGACACTCTCTGACACTCTCAGACACACTCGATCACTCTCTGACTTTCTTTATCACTCTCTGACACTCTCTGACACTCAAAGACACTCTCTATCACACTCTATCACTCTCTACCACTCTCTGACACTCTTGGACACTCTCTCTCACTCTCTGACACTCTCTGACTCTCTCTGACTCTCTCAGACACTCTCTGACACTTTCTATCACACTCTGACACTCTCTGACACTCTCAGATAATCTCAGACAGTCTCAGACACTTCCCATCACTCTCTGTCACTGTCTGTCAATCTCTGACACTCTCAGACACTCTCGTTCCCTCTCTATCCCTCTATGACACTCCCTATCACGCTTTAACAATCTCAGATTCTCTATGACACTCTCTTTCACTCTCCATCACTCTCTGACACTGTCACACCCTCTCTGACACTCTCAGACACTCTCAGACACTGGCTATCACTCTATATCACTCTCTGACACTATCTATCACTCTATGAAACTCTCTGACACTCTCCATCACTCTCTATCACTCTCTGGCACACTCTGACTCACTCTGACCCTCTCTGACACACTCAGACACACTCAGACACTCTCTATCACTCTATATCACTGTCTATCACTCTCTATCACTCTCTGACACTCTCTGAAACACTCTGACACTCTCTGACACTCTCAGACACTCTCTGTCACTCTCTATCACTCTCTGACCCACTCTGACTGTCTCTGACACTCTCAGACACTCTCTATCACTCTCTGACACTCTCTATCACTTTCTGACACTTTCAGACACTCTCTATCACTCTCTGACACTCTCTATCACTCACTGACACTCTCTGACACACTCTGACACTCTCAGAAACTCTCAGACAATCTCTTTCTCTCTCGATCACTCTCTGATACTCTCTGACAATCTCTGACTATCTCAGACACTCTCAGACACTCTCTATCACTCTCTATCCCTCTCTGTTACTCTCTGACACACTCTGACACTCTCTGACACTCTCTGACACTCTCAGACACACTCGATCACTCTCTGACTTTCTTTATCACTCTCTGACACTCTCTGACACTCTCAGACACTCTCTGACTCTCTCAGACCCTCTCAGACACTCTCTGACTCTTTCTATCATTGTCTGACACTCTCAGACACTCTCTGTCACTTTCTGTCACTCTCTGACACTGTTTGACACTCTCTGACACTCTCAGACACTCTCATACACTTTCTATCACTCTCTGACTCTGTCTGACAATCTCTGACACTCTCAGACACTCACTTTCACTCTCTGTCCCTCTATGACACTCCCTATCTCTGCCTAACACTCTCAGAATCTCTCAGACACTCTCAGACACTCTCTATCACGCTCTGACACTCTGTGACACAATCTGACACACTCTATCGCTCTCTGACATTCTCTGTCACACTCTGACACTCTCTGACACTGTCAGACATTCTCTATCACTCTCCATCACTCTCTGACACACTCTGACACAATCTGACAATCTCTGACACTCTCAGACACTCTCTATCACTCTCTGACACTGACTGACACCCTCAGACACACTCAGACACTCTCTGACACTCTCAGGCACTCTCTATCACTCTCTATCAAATTCTGACACTCTCAGACACTCTCTATCACTCACTGACACTCTCTATCACACTCTGACAGTCTCTGACACTCTCTGACACTCTCTATCACTCTCCATCACTCTCTGTTACTCTCTGACACACTCTGACATTCTCTGACACTCTCTGACACACTCTGACACTCTCTATCAATCTCTGACACTCTCAGACACTCTCTATCACTCAATGACACTCTATATCACTCCCTGACACTCTCTGACAAACTCTGACATTTTCTGACACTCTCAGACACTCTCTATCACTCTCTATCCCTCTCTGTTACTCTCTGACACACTCTGACACTCTCTGACACTCTCTGACACTCTCAGACACACTCGATCACTCTCTGACTTTCTTTATCACTCTCTGACACACTCTGACACACTCTGACACTCTCTATCACTCTCTATCACTCTCTGACAAACTCTGACATTTTCTGACACTCTCAGACACTCTCTATCACTCTCTATCCCTCTCTGTTACTCTCTGACACACTCTGACACTCTCTGACACTCTCTGACACTCAAAGACACTCTCTATCACACTCTATCACTCTCTACCACTCTCTGACACTGTCGGACACTCTCTCTCACTCTCTGACACTCTCTGACTCTCTCTGACTCTCTCAGACACTCTCTGACACTTTCTATCACACTCTGACACTCTCTGACACTCTCAGATAATCTCAGACAGTCTCAGACACTTCCCATCACTCTCTGTCTGTGTCTGTCAATCTCTGACACTCTCAGACACTCTCTTTCCCTCTCTATCCCTCTATGACACTCCCTATCACGCTTTAACAATCTCAGATTCTCTATGACACTCTCTTTCACTCTCCATCACTCTCTGACACTGTCACACACTCTCTGACACTCTCAGACATTCTCAGACACTGGCTATCACTCTATATCACTCTCTGACACTATCTATCACTCTATGAAACTCTCTGACACTCTCCATCACTCTCTATCACTCTCTGGCACACTCTGACTCACTCTGACCCTCTCTGACACACTCAGACGCACTCAGACACTCTCTATCACTCTATATCACTGTCTATCACTCTCTATCACTCTCTGACACTCTCTGAAACACTCTGACACTCTCTGACACTCTCAGACACTCTCTGTCACTCTCTATTACTCTCTGACCCACTCTGACTGTCTCTGACACTCTCAGACACTCTCTATCACTCTCTGACACTCTCTATCACTTTCTGACACTCTCAGACACTCTCTATCACTCTCTGACACTCTCTATCACTCACTGACACTCTCTGACACACTCTGACACTCTCAGAAACTCTCAGACAATCTCTTTCTCTCTCGATCACTCTCTGATACTCTCTGACAATCTCTGACTATCTCAGACACTCTCAGACACTCTCTATCACTCTCTATCCCTCTCTGTTACTCTCTGACACACTCTGACACTCTCTGACACTCTCTGACACTCTCAGACACACTCGATCACTCTCTGACTTTCTTTATCACTCTCTGACACTCTCTGACACTCTCAGACACTCTCTGACTCTCTCAGACCCTCTCAGACACTCTCTGACTCTTTCTATCATTGTCTGACACTCTCAGACACTCTCTGTCACTTTCCGTCACTCTCTGACACTGTTTGACACTCTCTGACACTCTCAGACACTCTCATACACTTTCTATCACTCTCTGACTCTGTCTGACAATCTTTGACACTCTCAGACACTCACTTTCACTCTCTGTCCCTCTATGACACTCCCTATCTCTGCCTAACACTCTCAGAATCTCTCAGACACTCTCAGACTCTCTCTATCACTCTCTGAATCTCTCAGACACTCGCTGACACTCTCTATCACTCTCTGACACTCTGTGACACACTCTGACACACTCTATCGCCCTCTGACATTCTCTGTCACACTCTGACACTCTCTGACACTGTCAGACATTCTCTATCACTCTCCATCACTCTCTGACACACTCTGACACAATCTGACAATCTCTGACACTCTCAGACACTCTCTATCACTCTCTGACACTGACTGACACCCTCAGACACACTCAGACACTCTCTATCACTCTCAGACACTCTCTGTCACTCTCAGACACTCTCTATCACTCTCTGACATTCTCTGAAACTCTCAGACAATCTCTGTCACTCTCTGACACTCTCAGGCACTCTCTATCACTCTCTATCAAACTCTGACACTCTCAGACACTCTCTATCACTCACTGACACTCTCTATCACACTCTGACAGTCTCTGACACTCTCTGACACTCTCTATCACTCTCCATCACTCTCTGTTACTCTCTGACACGCTCTGACATTCTCTGACACTCTCTGACACACTCTGACACTCTCTATCAATCTCTGACACTCTCAGACACTTTCTATCACTCACTGACACTCTATATCACTCCCTGACACTCTCTGACAAACTCTGACATTTTCTGACACTCTCAGACACTCTCTATCACTCTCTATCCCTCTCTGTTACTCTCTGACACACTCTGACACTCTCTGACACTCTCAGACACACTCGATCACTCTCTGACTTTCTTTATCACTCTCTGACACACTCTGACACACTCTGACACTCTCTATCACTCTCTATCACTCTCTGACAAACTCTGACATTTTCTGACACTCTCAGACACTCTCTATCACTCTCTATCCCTCTCTGTTACTCTCTGACACACTCTGACGCTCTCTGACACTCTCAGACACACTCGATCACTCTCTGACACTCTCTGACACTCAAAGACACTCTCTATCACACTCTATCACACTCTACCACTCTCTGACACTCTCGGACACTCTCTCTCACTCTCTGACACTCTCTGACTCTCTCTGAATCTCTCAGACACTCTCTGACACTTTCTATCACACTCTGACACTCTCTGACACTCTCAGATAATCTCAGACAGTCTCAGACACTTCCCATCACTCTCTGTCACTGTCTGTCAATCTCTGACACTCTCAGACACTCTCTTTCCCTCTCTATCCCTCTATGACACTCCCTATCACGCTTCAACAATCTCAGATTCTCTATGACACTCTCTTTCACTCTCCATCACTCTCTGACACTGTCACACACTCTATGACACTCTCAGACACTCTCAGACACTGGCTATCACTCTATATCACTCTCTGACACTATCTATCACTCTATGAAACTCTCTGACACTCTCCATCACTCTCTATCACTCTCTGGCACACTCTGACTCACTCTGACCCTCTCTGACACACTCAGACACACTCAGACACTCTCTATCACTCTATATCACTGTCTATCACTCTCTATCACTCTCTGACACTCTCTGAAACACTCTGACACTCTCTGACACTCTCAGACACTCTCTGTCACTCTCTATCACTCTCTGACCCACTCTGACTGTCTCTGATACTCTCAGACACTCTCTATCACTCTCTGACACTCTCTATCACTTTCTGACACTCTCAGACACTCTCTATCACTCTCTGACACTCTCTATCACTCACTAACACTCTCTGACACACTCTGACAATCTCAGAAACTCTCAGACAATCTCTTTCTCTCTCGATCACTCTCTGACACACTCTGACAATCTCTGACTATCTCAGACACTCTCAGACACTCTCTAAACACTCTCTGACACTCTCAGACACTCTCTATCACTCTCTATCACTCTCTGACACTCTGACATTCTCAGAAACTCTCTATCACTCTCTATCACTCTCTGACACTCTCTATCACACTCTGACAATTTCTGTCACTCTCTGACACTCTCTGTCAATCTCTATCACTCTCAGGCACTCTCTATCACTCTCTGACACTCACTGACACTCTCTTTCACTCTCTGACAATCTCTACCATTCTCTACCACTCTCTGAACCACTCTATCACACTCTGACACATTCTGTCACTCTCTGTCACTCTCTATCACTCTCAGGCACTCTCTATCACTCTCTGACACTCTCTGACACTGTCTACCACTCTCTGACACACTCTGACACTCTCTGACACTCTCAGACACTCTCTGACTCTCTCAGACCCTCTCAGACACTCTCTGGCACTTTCTATCACTGTCTGACACTCTCAGACCCTCTCTGTCACTTTCTATCACTCTCTGACACTGTTTGACACTCTCTGACACTCTCAGACACTCTCATACACTTTCTATCACTCTCTGACTCTGTCTGACAATCTCTGACACTCTCAGACACTCACTTTCACTCTCTGTCCCTCTATGACACTCCCTATCTCTCCCTAACACTCTCAGAATCTCTATGACAATCTATTTCATTCTCCATCACTCTCTGACACTCTCAGACTCTCTCGATCACTCTCCGAATCTCTCAGACACTCGCTGACACTTTCTATCACACTCTGACTCTCTCAGATAATCTCAGACCGTCTCAGACACTTTCTATCACTCCCTGACACTGTCTGACAATCTCTGACACTCTCAGACACACTATTTCGCTCTCTATCCCTCTATGACACTCCCTATCACTCTCAGACACTCTCTATCACTCTCTGAATCTCTCAGACACTCGCTGACACTTTCTATCACACTCTGACACTCTCACATAATCTCAGACATTCTCAGACACTTTCTATCACTCTCTGACACTGTCAGACACTCTCTGACACTCTCAGACTCTCTCAGACACTTTATATCTCTCTATATCACTATCTGACACTCTCTGTCATTATCTATCACTCCATGAAACTCTCTGACACTCTCTATCACTCTCTATCACTCTCTGGCCACTCTGACTCTCTCTGACACTCTCTGACAATCTCCATCACTCTCTGACACTCTCTGACACTTTCCGACACTCTCAGACATTCTCTGACACTCTGTATCACTCTCTGACACTTTCTATCACTCTCTATCACTCTCTATCACTCTCTGACACACTCTGACACTTTCTGACACTCTCAGACATTCTCTCTCTCTCTCTCTATCAAACTATGACACACTCTGACAGTCTCTGACACTCCCTGACACGCTCTATCACTCTCTATCACTCTCTGTTACTCTCTGAGACACTCTGACATTCTCTGACACTCTCTGACACACTCTGACAATCTCTGACACTTTCTATCAGTCTCTGAAACTCTCTATCACTCTCTGACACTCTCAGACACTCTCTATCAATCTCTGACACTCTCAGACACTCTCTGACACACTCTGACACTCTCTATCACTCTCTATCACTCTCTGACACACTCTGACACTTTATGACACTCTCAGACACTCTCTATCACTCTCTATCCCTCTCTGTTACTCTCTGTTACTCTCTGACACACTCTGACACTCTCTGACACTCTCTGACACTCTCTGACACTCTCTGACACTCTCTGACACACTCTGACAATCTCTGACACTCTCTGTCACTCTCTGACATACTCTGTCACTCACAGACACTCTCAGACACTCTCGATCACTCTCTGACATTCTCTATCACTCTCTGACACTCAAAGACACTCTCTATCACACTCTATCAATCTCCATCACTCTCTGACACTCTCGGACACTCTCTATCACTCTCTGACACTCTCTGACTCTCTCTGACTCTCTCAGACTCTCTCTCTGACACTTTATATCACTCTCTGAACCTCTCAGACACTCTCTGACACATTATATCACACTCTGACACTCTCTGACACTCTCAGATAATCTCAGACAGTCTCAGACTCTTTCTATCACTCTCTGACACTGTCTGACAATCTGTGACACTCTCAGACACTCTATTTCACTCTCTATCCCTCTATGACGCTCCCTATCACTCCCTAACACTCTCAGATTCTCTATGACACTCTCTTTCACTCTCCATCAATCTCTGACACTTTCAGACACTCTCTGACACTCTCAGACACTCTCTGACTCTCTCAGACACTCTCAGACACTCTCTATCACTCCATATCACTCTCTGACACTATCTATCACTCTCTGGCACACTCTGACACACTCTGACCCTCTCTGACACTAACTGACACTCTCTGACACACTCTGACACACTCAGACACTCTCTATCACTCTCTATCACTGTCTATCACTCTCTATCACACTCTATCACTCTCTGACACACTCTGACACTCTCTGACACTCTCAGACACTCTCTATCACTCTCTATCACTCTCTGAAACACTCTGACTGTCTCTGACACTCTCTGACACTCTCTATCACTCTCTGACACTCTCTATCACTTTCTGACACTCTCATACACTCTCTATCACTCTCTGACTCTCTCTATCACTCACTGACACTCTCTGACACTCTCAGACACTCTCTATCACACTCTATCACTCTCTGACACACTCTGACAATCTCTGACACTCTCAGACAATCTCGGACATTCTCTAAACACTTTCTATCACTCGCTGACACTCTCAGACACTCTCAGACACTCTCTAGCACTCTCTGACACTCACTGACACTCTCAGACACGCTCTGTAACTCTCTGACACTCTCAGACACTCTCTATCACTCTCTATCACTCTCTGACAATCTCTGACATTCTCTGAAACTCTCTATCACTCTCTATCACTCGCTGACACTCTCAGACACTCTCAGACACTCTCTATCACTCTCTTTCCCTCGCTGACAATCTCAGACACTCTCAGACACTCTCTATCACTCTCTGACACTCACTGAAAATCTCAGACTCTCTCTGTCTCTCTCAGACACTTCAGACACTCTCTCTCACTCTCTGACATTCTCTGAAACTCTCTGACAAACTCACACTCTCTCTGACACTCTCTATCACACTCTGACACTCTCTGACACACTCTGACACTCTCTGACACTCTCTATCACTCGCTGACACTCTCTGACACTCTCTGACACACTCTATCGCTCTCTGACATTCTCTGACACACTCTGACACTCTCTGACACTGTCAGACACTCTCTATCACTCTCCATCACTCTCTGACACACTCTGACACAATCTGACAATCTCTGACACTCTCAGACACTCTCTATCACTCTCTGACACTGACTGACACCCTCAGACACACTCAGACACTCTCTATCACTCTCAGACACTCTCTGTCACTCTCAGACACTCTCTATCACTCTCTGACATTCTCTGAAACTCTCAGACACTCTCTATCACTCTCTGACACTCTCAGACACTCTCTATCACTCTATATCAAACTCTAACACTCTCAGACACTGTCAGGCACTCTCTATCACTCTCCATCACTCTCTGACACACTCTGACACAATCTGACAATCTCTGACACTCTCAGACACTCTCTATCACTCTCTGACACTGACTGACACCCTCAGACACACTCAGACACTCCCTATCACTCTCAGACACTCTCTGTCACTCTCAGACACTCTCTATCACTCTCTGACATTCTCTGAAACTCTCAGACACTCTCTATCACTCTCTGACACTCTCAGACACTCTCTATCACTCTCTATCAAACTCTGACACTCTCAGACACTCTCTATCACTCACTGACACTCTCTATCACACTCTGACAGTCTCTGACACTCTCTGTCACTCTCTATCACTCTCCATCACTCTCTGTTACTCTCTGTTACTCTCTGACACACTCTGACATTCTCTGACACTCTCTGACACACTCTGACACTCTCTATCAATCTCTGACACTCTCAGACACTCTCTATCACTCACTGACACTCTCTATCACTCTCTGACTCTCTGACACACTCTGACACTCTCAGACACTCTCTATGACTCTCTATCACTCTCTGACACACTCTGACATTTTCTGACACTCTCAGACACACTCGATCACTCTCTGACTTTCTTTATCACTCTCTGACACTCTCTGACACTCAAAGACACTCTCTATCACACTCCATCACTCTCGGACACTCTCGGACACTCTCTCTCACTCTCTGACACTCTCTGACTCTCTCTGACTCTCTCAGACACTCTCTGACACTTTATATCACTCTCTGAACCTCTCAGACACTCTCTGACACTTTCTATTACACTCTGACACTCTCTGACACTCTCAGATAATCTCTGACACTCTCAGACACTCTCTTTCACTCTCTATCCCTCTATGACACTCCCTATCACTCCCTATCTATCTCAGATTCTCTATGACACTCTCTTTCACTCTCCATCACTCTCTGACACTCTCAGACACTCTCTGACTCTCTCAGACACTCTCAGACACTCTCTATCACTCTATATCACTCTCTGACACTATCTATCACTCTATGAAATTCTCTGACACTCTCCATCACTCTCTATCACTCACTGGCACACTCTTTTTTTTTAGAATATTACAGCGCAGTACAGGCCCTTCGGCCCTCGATGTTGCGCCGAGCTGTGAAACCATCTGACCTACACTATTCTATTTCCATCCATGTGTCTATCCAATGTCCACTCAAATGCCCTTAAAGTTGGCCAATCTACTACTGCTGCAGGCAGGGCATTCCCCGCCCTTACTACTCTCTGAGTAAAGAAACTACCTCTCACATCTGTCCTATATCTATCACCCCTCAACTTGAAGCTATGTCCCCTCGTGTTTGCCATCACCATCCGAGGAAAAAGACGCTCACTATCCACCCTACCTAACCCTCTGATTATCTTATATGTCTCTATTAAGTCACCTCTCCTCCTCCTTCTCTCCAACGAAAACAACCTCAAGTCCCTCAGCCTTTCCTCGTAAGACCTTCCCTCCATACCAGGCAACATCCTAGTAAATCTCCTCTGCACTCTTTCCATAGCTTCCACATCCTTTCTATAATGCGGTGACCAGAACCTCACGCAATACTCCAGGTGCGGTCTCACCAGAGTCTTGTACAGCTGCAGCATGACCTCGTGGCTCCGAAACTCGACCCCCCTACTAATAAAAGCTAACACACCATATGCCTTCTTGACAGCCCTATTAACCTGGTTAGCAACCTTCAGGGATTTATGCACCTGGACACCAAGATCTCTCTGCTCATCTACACTAACAAGAATCTTCCCATTAGCCCAGTACTCTGCATTGCTGTTACTCCTTCCAAAGTGATTCACCTCACACTTTTCCGCATTAAACTCCATTTGCCATCTCTCAGCCCAGCTCTGCAGCCTATCTATGTCTCTCTGTACCCTACAACATTCTTCGGCACTATCCACAACTCCACCGACCTTAGTGTCATCTGCAAATTTACTAACCCACCCTTCTACACCCTCTTCCAGGTCATTTATAAAAATGACAAACAGCAGTGGCCCCAAAACAGATCCTTGCGGTACACCACTAGAAACTATACTCCAGGATGAACATTTGCCATCAACCACCACCCTCTGTCTTCTTTCAGCTAGCCAATTTCTGATCCAAAGCTCTAAATCACCTTCAACCCCATACTTCCGTATTTTCTGCAATAGCCTACCGTGGGGAACCTTATCAAACGCCTTACTGAAATCCATATACACCACATCCACTGCTTTACCCTCATCCACCTGTTTGGTCACCTTCTCGAAAAACTCAATAAGGTTTGTGAGGCACGACCTACCCGTCACAAAACCGTGCTGACTATCTCTAATGTACTTATTCTTTTCAAGATGATTATAAATCCTGTCTCTTATAACCTTTTCCAACATTTTACCCACAACCGAAGTGAGGCTCACAGGTCTATAATTACCAGGGCTGTCTCTGCTCCCCTTCTTGAACAAGGGGACAACATTTGCAATCCTCCAGTCTTCCTGCACTATTCCTGTCGACAATGATGACATAAAGATCAAGGACAAAGGCTCTGCAATCTCCTCCCTAACTTCCCAGAGAATCCTAGGATAAATCCCATCTGGCCCAGGGGACTTATCTATTTTCACACTTTCCAAAATTGCTAACACCTCCTCCTTGTGAACCTCAATCCCATCTAGCCTTGTAGCCTGAATCTCAGTATTCTCAACAACATTTTCTTTCTCTACTGTAAATACTGACGCAAAATATTCATTTAACACTTCCCCTATCTCCTCTGATTCCACACACAACTTCCCACTACTATCCTTGATTGGCCCTAATCTAACTCTAGTCATTCTTTTATTCCTGATATACCTATAGAAAGCCTTAGGGTTTTCCCTGATCCGAACCACCAATGACTTCTCGTGTCCTCTCCTTGCTCTTCTTAGCTCTCCCTTTAGATCCTTCCTGGCTAGCTTGTAGCTCTCAAGCGCCCTAACTGAGCCTTCACGTCTCATCCTAACATAAGCCTTCTTCTTCCTCTTGACAAGCGCTTCAACTTCTTTAGTAAACCACGGCTCCCTCGCACGACAACTTCCTCCCTGCCTCACAGGTACATACTTATCAAGGACACGCAGTAGCTGCTCCTTGAATAAGCTCCACATTTCGATTGTTCCCATCCCCTGCAGTTTCCTTCCCCATCCTACGCATCCTAAATCTTGCCTAATCGCATCATAATTTCCTTTCCCCCAGTTATAATTCTTGCCCTGCGGTATATACCTGTCCCTGCCCATCGCTAAGGTAAACCTAACCGAATTGTGATCACTGTCACCAAAGTGCTCACCTACATCTAAATCTAACACCTGGCCGGGTTCATTTCCCAGTACCAAATCCAATGTGGCATCGCCCCTGGTTGGCCTGTCTACATACTGTGTCAGAAAACCCTCCTGCACACACTGGACAAAAACTGACCCATCTAAAGTACTCGAACTATAGTATTTCCAGTCGATATTTGGAAAGTTAAAGTCCCCCATAACAACTACCCTGTTACTCTCACCCCTATCGAGAATCATCTTCGCTATCCTTTCCTCTACATCTCTGGAACTATTCGGAGGTCTATAAAAGACTCCCAACAGGGTAACCTCACCTCTCCTGTTTCTAACCTCAGCCCATACTACCTCAGTAGACGAGTCCTCAAACGTCCTTTCTGTCGCTGTAATACTCTCCTTGATTAACAATGCCACACCCCCCCCCCTCTTTTACCATCTTCTCTGTTCTTACTGAAACATCTAAATCCCGGAATCTGCAACATCCATTCCTGCCCCTGCTCTACCCATGTCTCCGAAATGGCCACTACATCGAGATCCCAGGTACCAACCCATGCTGCAAGCTCACCCACCTTATTCCGGATGCTCCTGGCGTTGAAATAGACACACTTTAAACCAGGTTCTTGCTTGCCAGTGCCCTCTTGCTTCCTTGTAACCATATCCCTGACCTCACTACTCTCAACATCCTGTACACTGACACTACAATTTGGATTCCCATTCCCCTGCTGAATTAGTTTAAACCCCCCCGAAGAGCACTAGCAAACCTCCCCCCCAGGATATTGGTACCCCTCTGGTTCAGGTGAAGACCATCCTGTTTGTAGAGGTCCGACCTACCCCAGAAAGAGCCCCAATTATCCAGGAAACCAAATCCCTCCCTCCTGCACCATCCCTGCAGCCACGTGTTCAACTCCTCTCTCTCCCTATTCCTCGCTTCGCTATCACGTGGCACGGGCAACAACCCAGAGATAACAATTCTGTTTGTTCTTGCTCTAAGCTTCCACCCTAGCTCCCTAAATTTCTGTCTTAAATCCCCATCTCTCTTCCTACCTATGTCGTTGGTGCCGATGTGGACCACGACTTGGGGCTGCTCCCCCTCCCCATTAAGGATCCCAAAAACACGATCCGAGACATCACGAACCCTGGCACCTGGGAGGCAACATACCAACCGTGAGTCTCTCTCGTTCCCACAGAACCTCCTATCTGTTCCCCTAACTATGGAGTCCCCAATTACTAATATTCTGCTCCTCTTCCCCCTTCCCTTCTGAGCTACAGGGACAGACTCTGTGCCAGATATCTGTACCCCATTGCTTACCCCTGGTAAGTCGTCCCCCGCAACAGTATCCAAAACGGTATACCTGTTGTTGAGGGAAACAGCCACAGGGGATCCCTGCACTGCCTGCTGGTTCCCTCTCCTTCCCCTGACGGTAACCCATCTACCTACTTCTTTTACCTGAGGTGTGACTACCTCCCCATAACTCCTCTCAATAACCTCCTCCGCCTCCCGAATGATCCGAAGTTCACACTCTGACTCACTCTGACTCACTCTGACCCTCTCTGACACTCTTTGACACACTCTGACACACTCAGACACTCTCTATCACTCTATATCACTGTATATCACTCTCTATCACTCTCTGACACTCTCTGACACACTCTGACACTCTCTGACACTCTCAGACACTCTCTATCACTCTCTATCACTCTCTGACCCACTCTGACTGTCTCTGACACTCTCTGACACTCTCGATCACTCTCTGACACTCTCTATCACGCACTGACACTCTCTGACACTCTCAGAAACTCTCAGACATTCTCTTTCACTCTCTATCACTCTCTGACACACTCTGACAATCTCTGACTATCTCAGACACTCTCAGACACTCTCTAAACACACTCTGACACTCACTGACTCTCTCAGACACGCGCTGTCACTCTCTGACAATCTCAGACACTCTCTATCACTCTCTATCACTCTCTGACATTCTCAGAAACTCTCTATCACTCTCCATCACTCGCCGACACTCCCAGACACTCTCAGACACTCTCTATCACTCGCTGACACTCTCAGACACTCTCAGACACTCTCTATCACTCTCTGACACTCACTGAAACTCTCAGACACACTCTGTATCTCTCAGACACTCACAGACACTCTCAGACACTCTCTCTCACTCTCTGACACTCTCTGAAACTCTCTGACACACTCACACTCTCTCTGACACTCTCTATCCCTCTCTGACATTCTCTGACCCACTCTGACACTCTCTGACAATCTCTATCACTCTCTGACTCTCTCTGACACTCTGTGACACACTCTGACACACTCTCTCGCTCTCTGACATTCTCTGACACACTCTGACACTCTCTGACACTCTCAGACACTCTCTATCACTGACTGACACCCTCAGACACTCTCTGTCACTCTCAGACACTCTCAGACACTCTCTAAAACTCTCTGACACTTTCTATCACTCTCTGACACACTCTGACAAAGTCTGAAACTCTCTGACACTCTCTATCACTCTCTATCACTCTCTGACACTCTCTGACACTCTGTGACACACTCTGACACACACTATCGCTCTCTGACATTCTCTGACACACTCTGATACTCTCAGACATTCTCTATCACTCTCTGACACTGACAGACACCCTCAGATACTCTCTGTCACTCTCAGACACTCTATATCACTCTCTGACACTTTCCATCACTCTCTGACACTCTCTGACACAGTCTGAAACTCTCTGACACTCTCTGACACTCTCTATCACTCTCTGTTACTCTCTGACACTCTCTGACACTCTCTATCACTCTCTGACACTCTCAGACACTCTCTATCACTCACTGACGCTCTCTATCACACTGTGACAGACTCTGACACTCTCTGACACTCTCTATCACTCTCTATCACTCTCTGTTACTCTCTGACACACTCTGACATTCTCTGAAACTCTCTGAAACTCTCTATCACTCTCTGTTACTCTCTGACACTCTCTGACACACTCCATCACTCTCTGACACTCTCAGACACTCTCTATCAATCTCTGACACTCTCAGACACTCTCTATCACTCACTGACACTCTCCATTACTCTCTGACACACTCTGACACTCTCAGACACTCTCAGACACTCTCCATCACTCTCTGACACACTCTGACACTTTCTGACACTCTCAGACACTCTCTATCACTCTCTATGCCTCTCTGTTACTCACTGACACACTCTGACACTCTCTGACACTCTCGGACACACTCTGACACTCTCTGACACTCTCTATCACTCTGTGACATACTCTGTCACTCACAGACACTCTCAGACACACTCGATAACTCTCTGACTTTCTCTATCACTCTCTGACACTCTCTGACACTCAAATACACTCTCTATCACTCTCTGACACTCACTATCAATCTCTGACACTCTCAGACACTCTCTATCACTCACTGACACTCTCTATCACTCTCTGACACACTCTGACACTCTCAGACACTTTCTGTCACTCTCTATCACTCTCTGACACACTCTGACACTTTCTGACACTCTCAGACACTCTCTATCACTCTCTATCCCTCTCTTTTACTCTCTGACACACTCTGACACTCTCTGACAAACTCTCACAATCTCTGACACACTCTGACAATATCTGACGTTCTCTATCACTCTCTGACATACTCTGTCACTCACAGACACTCTCAGACACACTCGATCACTCTCTGAAATTCTCTATCCCTCTCTGACACTCTCAGACACTCTCTATGACACTCAGACACTCACTATCACTGTCAGACACTCTCTATCACTCTCTGATATTCTCTGAAACTCTCAGACACTCTCTATCACTCTCTGACACTCTCAGACACTCTCTATCACTCTCTGACACATCCTATCACTCTCTATCACTCTCTGACACACTCTGACACTTTCTGACACTCTCAGACACTCTCTCTCACTCTCGATCAAACTCTGACACACTCTGACATTCTCTGACACTCTCTGACACACTCTGACAATCTCTGACACTTTCTATCACTCTCTGACACGTTCTATCACTCTCTGACACTGTCAGACACTCTCTATCAATCTCTGACACTCTCAGACACTCTCTATCACTCAGTGACACTCTCTATCACTCTCTGACACACTCTGACACACTCTGACACTCTCAGACACTCTCTATCACTCTCCATCACTCTCTGACACACTCTGACAGTCTCTGACACTCTCTGACACTCTCTATCACTCTCTATCACTCGCTGTTACTCTCTGACACACTCTGACATTCTCTGACACTCTCTGACACACTCTGACAATTTCTGACACTTTCTATCACTCTCTGACACGCTCTGTCAGTCTCTGACACTCTCAGACACTCTCTATCAATCTCTGACACTCTCTGACACTCTCTATCACTCAGTGACACTCTCTATCACTCTCTGACACACTCTGACACTCTCAGACAGTCTCCATCACTCTCCATCACTCTCTGACACACTCTGACACTTTCTGACACTCTCAGACACTCTCTATCACTCTCTATCCCTCTCTGTTACTCTCTGACACTCTCTGACAATCTCTGACACTCTCTGACACACTCTGACACTCTCTGACACTCTATATCACTCTCTGACATACTCTGTCACTCACAGACACTCTCAGACACTCTCGATCACTCTCTGACTTTCTCTATCACTCTCTGACACGTTCTATCACTCTCTGACACTGTCAGACACTCTCTATCAATCTCTGACACTCTCAGACACTCTCTATCACTCAGTGACACTCTCTATCACTCTCTGACACACTCTGACACACTCTGACACTCTCAGACACTCTCTATCACTCTCCATCACTCTCTGACACACTCTGACAGTCTCTGACACTCTCTGACACTCTCTATCACTCTCTATCACTCGCTGTTACTCTCTGACACACTCTGACATTCTCTGACACTCTCTGACACACTCTGACAATTTCTGACACTTTCTATCACTCTCTGACACGCTCTGTCAGTCTCTGACACTCTCAGACACTCTCTATCAATCTCTGACACTCTCTGACACTCTCTATCACTCAGTGACACTCTCTATCACTCTCTGACACACTCTGACACTCTCAGACAGTCTCCATCACTCTCCATCACTCTCTGACACACTCTGACACTTTCTGACACTCTCAGACACTCTCTATCACTCTCTATCCCTCTCTGTTACTCTCTGACACTCTCTGACAATCTCTGACACTCTCTGACACACTCTGACACTCTCTGACACTCTATATCACTCTCTGACATACTCTGTCACTCACAGACACTCTCAGACACTCTCGATCACTCTCTGACTTTCTCTATCACTCTCTGACACTCTCTGACACTCAAAGACACTCTCTGTCACACTCTATCACTGTCTATAACTCTCTGACACTCTCGGAAACTCTCTTTCACTCTCTGACACTCTCTGACTCTCTCAGACACTCTCAGACACTTTATATCACTCTCTATCACTCTCTGACACTCTCTGACACTCTCTATCACTCTCTATCACTCTCTGACACACTCTGACACTTTCTGACACTCTCAGACACTCTCTATCACTCTCTCTCCCTCTCTGTTACTCTCTGACACACTCTGACACTCTCTGACATACTCTGTCACTCACAGACACTGTCAGACACTCTCGATCACTCTCTGACATTCTCTATCACTCTGTGACACTCTCTGACACTCAAAGACACTCTCTATCACACTCTATCACTCCCTATCACTCTCTGACACTCTCTGACAGTCTCTGACACGCTCAGACACTCTCTATGACTCTCAGACACTCACTATCACTGTCAGACACTCTCTATCACTCTCTGACATTCTCTGAAACTCTCAGACACTCTCTGTAACTCTCTGACACTCTCAGACACATTCTATCACTCTCTGACACTTTCTATCACTCTCTATCACTCTCTGAAACACTCTGACACTTTCTGACACTCTCAGACACTCTCTCTCACTCTCTATCAAATTATGACACACTCTGACAGTCTCTGACACTCTCTGACACTCTCTATCACTCTCTATCACTCTCTGTTACTCTCTGACACACTCTCTGACACTCTCAGACACTCTCTATCACTCTCGATCACTCTCTGACACACTCTGACTCTCTCTGACACTCTCTGACACTCTCTATCACTCTCTGAGACTCTCTGACACTCTCTGACACTCTCTATCTCTCTCTGACACGCTCTATCACTTTCTGACACTCTCAGACACTCTCTATCACTCTCTGACACTCTCTATCACTCACTGACACTCTCTGACACACTCTGACACACTCTGACACTCTCTGACACTTTCAGACACTCTCTATCACTCTCTATCACTATCTATCACTGTCTGTCACTCTCTATCACTCTATGACACACTCTGACACTCTCTGACACTCTCAGACACTCTCTATCACTCTCTTTCACTCGCTGACACTCTCAGACACTCTCAGGCACTCTCTATCACTCTCTGACACTCACTGACACTCTCTATCACTCTCTGACATACTCTGTCACTCACAGACACTCTCAGACACACTCGATCACTGTCTGACTTTCTCTATCACTCTCTGACACTCAAAGACACTCTCTATCACACTCTATCACTCTCTATCACTCGCTGACACTCTCGGACACTATCACTCTCTGACACTCTCTGACTCTCATGCCTCTCTCAGACACTCTCTGACACTTTATATCACTCTCTGAACCTCTCAGACACTCTCTGACACTTTCTATCACTCTCTGACACTTTCTGACAATCTCTGACACTCTCAGACACTCTATTTCACTCTCTATCCCTCCATGACACTCCCAATCACTCCCTAACACTCTCAGATTCTCTATGACACTCTCCATCACTCTCTGACACTTTCAGACACTCTCTGACACTCTCAGACACTCTCTGACTCTCTCAGACACTCTCAGACACACTCAATCCTTCGCTGACACTCTCAGACACTCTCTATCACTCGCTGACACTCTCAGACACTCTCAGACACTCTCTATCACTCTCTGACACTCACTGACACTCTCAGACACGCTCTGTCACTCTCTGACACTCACTGAAACTGGCAGACACTCTCTGTATCTCTCAGACACTCACAGACACTCTCAGACACTCTCTCTCACTCTCTGACACTCTCTGTAACTCTCTGACACACTCACACTCTCTCTGACACTCTCCATCCCTCTCTGACACTCTCTGACCCACTCTGACACTCTCTGACAATCTCTATCACTCTCTGACTCTCTGTGACACTCTGTGACACACTCTGACACACTCTCTCGCTCTCTGACATTCTCTGACACACTCTGACACTCTCTGACACTCTCAGACACTCTCTATCACTGATTGACACCCTCAGACACTCTCTGTCACTCTCAGACACTCTCAGACACTCTCTAAAGCTCTCTGACACTTTCTATCACTCTCTGACAAACTTTGACAATGTCTGAAACTCTCTTACACTCTCTATCACTCTCTATCACTCTCTGTTTCTCTCTGACACAGTCTGAAACTCTCTGACAATCTCTATCACTCTCTTACACTCTCTGACACTCTGTGACACACTCTGACACACTCTATCGCTCTCTGACATTCTCTGACACACTCTGACACTCTCAGACACTCTCTATCACTCTCTGACACTGACAGACACCCTCAGACACTCTCTGTCACTCCCAGACACTCTCTATCACTCTCTGACAGTTTCCATCACTCTCTTACACTCTCTGACACAGTCTGAAACTCTCTGTCACTCTCAGACACTCTCTATCACTCTCTGACACTTTCCATCACTCTCTGACACTCTCTGACACAGTCTGAAACTCTCTGACACTCTCTGACACTCTCTATCACTCTCTGTTACTCTCTGACACTCTCTGACACTCTCTATCACTCTCTGTTACTCTCTGACACTCTCTGACACACTCCATCACTCTCTGACACTCTCAGACACTCTCTATCAATCTCTGACACTCTCAGACACTCTCTATCACTCACTGACACTCTCCATTACTCTCTGACACTCTCTGACACACTCTGACACTCTCAGACACTCTCCATCACTCTCTGGCACACTCTGACACTTTCTGACACTCTCAGACACTCTCTATCGCTCTCTATGCCTCTCTGTTACTCACTGACACACTCTGACACTCTCTGACACTCTCGGACACACTCTGACACTCTCTGACACTCTCTAACACTCTGTGACATACTCTGTCACTCACAGACACTCTCAGACACACTCGATAACTCTCTGACTTTCTCTATCACTCTCTGACACTCTCTGACACTCAAATACACTCTCTATCACTCTCTGACACTCTCTGACACTCTCTTTCTATCTCTGACACTCTCAGACACTCTCTATCACTCTCTGACACACTCTGACACTCTCAGACACTTTCTATCACTCTCTATCACTCTCTGACACACTCTGACACTTTCTGACACTCTCAGACACTCTCTATCACTCTCTATCCCTCTCTGTTACTCTCTGACACACTCTGACACTCTCTGACACTCTCTGACACTCTCTGACACACTCTGACAATATCTGACGCTCTCTATCACTCTCTGACATACTCTGTCACTCACAGACACTCTCAGACACACTCGATCACTCTCTGAAATTCTCTATCCCTCTCTGACACTCAAAGATACTCTCTATCACCCTCTATCACTCTCTATCACTCTCTGACACTCTCGGACACTCTCTGTCACTCTCTGACACTCGATGACAGTCTCTGACACTCTCAGACACTCTCTATGACACTCAGACACTCACTATCACTGTCAGACACTCTCTATCACTCTCTGATATTCTCTGAAACTCTCAGACACTCTCTATCACTCTCTGACACTCTCAGACACTCTCTATCACTCTCTGACACACTCTGACACTTTCAGACACTCTCTCTCACTCTCGATCAAACTCTGACACACTCTGACATTCTCTGACACTCTCTGACACACTCTGACAATCTCTGACACTTTCTATCACTCTCTGACACGCTCTATCACTCTCTGACACTCTCAGACACTCTCTATCAATCTCTGACACTCTCAGACACTCTCTATCACTCAGTGGCACACTCTATCACTCTCTGACACACTCTGACACACTCTGACACTCTCAGACACTCTCAGACACTCTCTATCACTCTCCACCACTCTCTGACACACTCTGACAGTCTCTGACAATCTCTGACACTTTCTATCACTCTCTGACACGCTCTGTCAGTCTCTGACACTCTCAGACACTCTCTATCAAGCTATGACACTCTCTGACACTCTGTATCACTCAGTGACACTCTCTATCACTCTCTGACACACTCTGACACACTCTGACACTCTCAGACACTCTCTATCACTCTCTACCCCTCTCTGTTACTCTCTGACACTCTCTGACAATCTCTGACACTCTCTGACACACTCTGACACTCTCTGACACTCTATATCACTCTCTGACATACTCTGTCACTCACAGACACTCTCAGACACTCTCGATCACTCTCTGACTTTCTCTATCACTCTCTGACACTCTCTGACACTCAAAGACACTCTCTGTCACACTCTATCACTGTCTATAACTCTCTGACACTCTCGGACACTCTCTATCTCTCTCTGACACTCTCTGACACTCTCAGACACTCTCTGACACTTTATATCACTCTCTATCACTCTCTGACACTTTCTGACACTCTCAGACACTCTCTATCACTCTCTATCCCTCTCTGTTACTCTCTGACACACTCTGACACTCTCTGACATACTCTGTCACTCACAGACACTCTCAGACACTCTCGATCACTCTCTGACATTCTCTATCACTCTGTGACACTCTCTGACACTCAAAGACACTTTCTATCACACTCTATCACTCTCTATCACTCTCTGACACTCTCTGACAGCCTCTGACACGCTCAGACACTCTCTATGACTCTCAGACACTCACTATCACTGTCAGACACTCTCTATCACTCTCTGACATTCTCTGAAACTCTCAGACACTCTCTGTCACTCTCTGACACTCTCAGACACACTCTATCACTCTCTGACACTTTCTATCACTCTCTATCGCTCTCTGAAACACTCTGACACTTTCTGACACTCTCAGACACTCTCTCTCACTCTCTATCAAACTCTGACACACTCTGACAGTCTCTGACACTCTCTGACACTCTCTATCACTCTCAGACACTCTCTATCACTCTCTGACACTCTCAGACACTCTCTGTCAATCTCTGACACTCTCAGACACTCTCTATCACTCACTGACACTCTTTGACACTCTCTGACACACTCTGACAATCTCTGAAACTTACTATCACTCTCAGACACTCTCTATCACTCTCTGACACTCTCAGACACTCTCTGTCAATCTCTGACACTCTCAGACACTCTCTATCACTCACTGACACTCTCTGACACTCTCTGACACTCTCTGACACTCTCTGACACTTTCTGACACTGTCTGACACACTCTGACACACTCTGACACTCTCTGACACTCTCTATCACTCTCTGACATACTCTGTCACTCACAGACACTCTCAGACACACTCGATCACTCTCTGACTTGCTCTTTCACTCTCTGACACTCAGACACACTCTCGATCACACTCTATCACTCTCTATCACTCTCTGACACTCTCGGACACTATCACTCTCTGACACTCTCTGACTCTCTCTGACTCTCTCAGACACTCTCTGACACTTTATATCACTCTCTGAACCTCTCAGACACTCTCTGACACTTTCTATCACTCTCTGACACTTTCTGACAATCTCTGACACTCTCAGACACTCTATTTCACTCTCTATCCCTCTATGACACTCCCTATCACTCCCTAACACTCTCAGATTCTCTATGACACTCTCTTTCACTCTCCATCACTCTCTGACACTGTCAGACTCTCTCAGACACTCTCAGACACTATCTATCACTCTATGAAACCCTCTGACACGCTCCATCACTCTCTATCACTCTCTGGCACACTCTGACTCACTCTGCCCATCTCTGACACTATCTCACACTCTCTGACACACTCTGACACACTCAGACACTCTCTATTACTCTCTATCACTCTCTATCACTCTCTATCACTCTCTATCACTCTCTGACACACTCTGACTATCTCTGACACGCTCTGACACTCTCTATCACTCTCTGACACACTCTGACTCTCTCTGACACTCTCTGACACTCTCTATCACTCTCTGACACGCTCTATCACTTTCTGACACTCTCAGACACTCTCTATCACTCTCTGACACTCTCTATCACTCACTGACACTCTCTGACACACTCTGACACACTCTGACACTCTCTGACACTTTCAGACACTCTCTATCACTCTCTATCACTGTCTATCACTCTCTATCACTCTATGACACACTCTGACACTCTCTGACATTCTCTGACACTCTCTATCACTCTCTATCACTCTCCGACACACTCTGACAATCTCTGACACTCTCAGACACTCTCTATCACTCTCTTTCACTCGCTGACACTCTCAGACACTCTCTATCACTCTCTGACACTCACTGACACTCTCTATCACTCTCTGACATACTCTGTCACTCACAGTCTCTCTCAGACACACTCGATCACTGTCTGACTTTCTCTATCACCCTCTGACACTCAAAGACACTCTCTATCACACTCTATCACTCTCTGTCACTCGCTGACATTCTCGGACACTATCACTCTCTGACACTCTCTGACCCTCATGACTCTCTCAGACACTCTCTGACACTTTATATCACTCTCTGAACCTCTCAGACACTCTCTGACACTTTCTATCACTCTCTGACACTTTCTGACAATCTCTGACACTCTCAGACACTCTATTTCACTCTCTATCCCTCCATGACACTCCCAATCACTCCCTAACACTCTCAGATTCTCTATGACACTCTCCCTCACTCTCCATCACTCTCTGACACTGTCAGACACTCTCTGACACTCTCAGACACTCTCTGACTCTCTCGGACACTCTCTGTCACTCTCTGACACTCGATGACAGCCTCTGACACGCTCAGACACTCTCTATGACTCTCAGACACTCACTATCACTGTCAGACACTCTCTATCACTCTCTGATATTCTCTGAAACTCTCAGACACTCTCTATCACTCTCTGATACTCTCAGACACTCTCTATCACTCTCTGACACTTTCTATCACTCTCTGACACGCTCTATCACTCTCTGACACTCTCAGACACTCTCTATCACTCAGTGACACTCTCTATCACTCTCTGACACACTCTGACACACTCTGACACTCTCAGACACTCTCCATCACTCTCCATCTCTCTCTGACACACTCTGACAGTCTCTGACACTCTCTGACACTCTCTATCACTCTCTATCACTCGCTGTTACTCTCTGACACACTCTGACATTCTCTGACGCTCTCTGACACACTCTGACAATCTCTGACACTTTCTATCACTCTCTGACACGCACTATCAGTCTCTGACACTCTCAGACACACTCTATCAATCTCTGACACTCTCTGACACTCTCTATCACTCAGTGACACTCTCTATCACTCTCTGACACACTCTGACACACTCTGACACTCTCAGACACTCTCTATCACTCTCAGACACTCTCTGACACACTCTGACACTTTCTGACACTCTCAGACACTCTCTATCACTCTCTATCCCTCTCTGTTACTCTCTGACACTCTCTGACAATCTCTGACACTCTCTGACACACTCTGACACTCTCTGACACTCTATATCACTCTCTGACATACTCTGTCACTCACAGACACTCTCAGACACTCTCGATCACTCTATGACTTTCTCTATCACTCTCAGACACTCTCTGACTCTCAAAGACACTCTCTGTCACACTCTATCACTCTCTATAACTCTCTGACACTCTCGGACACTCTCTATCACTCTCTGACACTCTCTGACTCTCTCTGACTCTCTCTGACTCTCTCAGAGACTCTCTGATACTTTATATCACTCTCTATCACTCTCTGACACTCTCTGACACTCTCTATCACTCTCTATCACTCTCTGACACACTCTGACACTTTCTGACACTCTCAGACACTCTCTATCACTCTCTATCCCTCTCTGCTACTCTCTGACACACTCTGACACTCTCTGACATACTCTGTCACTCACAGACACTCTCAGACACTCTCGATCACTCTCTGACATTCTCTATCACTCTGTGACACTCTCTGACACTCAAAGACACTCTCTATCACACTCTATCACTCTCTATCACTCTCTGACACTCTCTGACAGTCTCTGACACGCTCAGACACTCTCTATGACTCTCAGACACTCACTATCACTGTCAGACACTCTCTATCACTCTCTGACATTCTCTGAAACTCTCAGATACTCTCTATCACTTTCTGACACTGTCTGACACACTGTGACACTCTCTGACACTCTCTATCACTCTCTGACATACTCTGTCACTCACAGACACTCTCAGACACACTCGATCACTCTCTGACTTGCTCTATCACTCTCTGACACTCAAAGAAACTCTCTATCACACTCTATCACCCTCTATCACTCTCTGACACTCTCGGACACTATCACTTTCTGACAATCTCTGACTCTCTCTGACTCTCTCAGACACTCTCTGACATTTGTATCACTCTCTGAAACTCTCAGACACTCTCTGACACTTTCTATCACTCTCTGACACTTTCTGACAATCTCTGACACTCTCAGACACTCTATTTCACTCTCTATCACTCTATGACACTCTCTATCACTCCCTAACACTCTCAGATTCTCTGTGACACTCTCTTTCACTCTCCATCACTCTCTGACACTCTCAGACACTCTCTATCACTCTCCATCACTCTCTGACACACTCTGACACTTTCTGACACTCTCAGACACTCTCTATCACTCTCTATCCCTCTCTGTTACTCTCTGACACTCTCTGACAATCTCTGACACTCTCTGACACACTCTGACACTCTCTGACACTCTATATCACTCTCTGACATACTCTGTCTCTCACAGACACTCTCAGACACTCTCGATCACTCTCTGACTTTCTCTATCACTCTCTGACACTCAGACACACTCTCTGACACTCTCAGACACTCCCTATCACTCTCTATCACTCTCTGACACACTCTGACACTCTCAGACACTCTCTGACACGTTGTATCACTCTCTGAACCTCTCAGACACTCTCTGACACTTTCTATCACTCTCTGACACTTTCTGACAATCTCTGACACTCTCAGACACTCTATTTCACTCTCTATCACTCTATGACACTCCCTATCACTCCCTAACACTCTCAGATTCTCTAAGACACTCTCTTTCACTCTCCATCACTCTCTGACACTGTCAGACACTCTCTGACACTCTCAGACACTCTATTTCACTCTCTATCCCTCTATGACACTCCCTATCACTCCCTAACAATCTCAGATTCTCTATGACACTCTCTTTCACTCTCCATCACTCTCTGACACTGTCAGACTCTCTCAGACACTATTTATCACTCTATGAAACTCTCTGACACTCTCCATCACTCTCTATCACTCTCTGGCACTCTCTGACACACTCTGACACACTCAGACACTCTCTATTACTCTCTATCACTCTCTATCACTCTCTATCACTCTCTATCACTCTCTATCACTCTCTGACACTCTCTCTGACACTCTCAGACACTCTCTATCTCTCTCTATCATTCTCTGACACACTCTGAATCTCTCTGACACTCTCTGACACTCTCTATCACTCTCTGACACACTCTGACTCTCTCTGACACTCTCAATCACTCTCTGACACGCTCTATCACTTTCTGACACTCTCAGACACTCGCTATCACTCTCTGACGCACTCTGACACTCTCTGACACTCTCAGACACTCTCTAACACTCGCTATCACTCTCAGACACTCTCTATCACTCTCAGACACTCTCTATCACTCTCTGACATTCTCTGAAACTCTCAGACACTCTTTATCACTCTCTGACACTCTCAGACACTCTCTATCACTCTCTGACAGTTTCTATCACTCTCTATCACTCTCTGATAACCTCTGACACTTTCTGACACTCTCAGACACTCTCTCTCACTCTCTATCAAACTCTGACACACTCTGACAGTCTCTGAAATTCTCTGACACTCTCTATCACTCTCTGTCACTCTCTGTTGCTCTCTGACACACTCTGACACTCTCAGAAACTCTCTATCAATCTCTGACACTCTCAGACAGTCTCGATCACACAGTGACACTCTCTATCACTCTCTGACGCTCTCTGACACACTGTGACACTCTCAGACACTCTCTATCACTCTCTATCACTCTCTATCCCTCTCTGTTACTCTCTGTTACTCTCTGACACACTCTGACACTCTCTGACTCTCTCTGACACACTCTGACAATCTCTGACACTCTCGATCACTCTCTGACATTCTCTATCACTCTCTGACACTCACTGACACACTCTATCACACTCTATCACTCTCTATCACTCTCTGACAGTCTCTGACACTCTCGGACACTCTCTATCACTCTCAGACACTCTCTATCACTCTCAGACACTCTCTATCACTCTCTGACATTCTCTGAAACTCTCAGACACTCTCTATCACTCTCTGACACTCTCAGACACTCTCTATCACTCTCTGACACTTTATATCACTCTCTGAATCTCTCAGACACCCTCTGACACTTTCTATCACACTCTGACACTCTCTGACACTCTCAGATAATCTCAGACAATCTCAGACACTTTCTGTCACTCTCTGACACTGTCTGACAATCTCTGACACTCTCAGACACTCTCTTTCACTCTCTGTCCCTCTATGACACTCCCTATCACTCCCTAACACTCTCAGATTCTCTATGACACTCTCTTTCACTCTCCATCACTCTCTGACACTGTCAGACACTCTCTGACACTCTCAGACTCTCTCTGACTCTCTCACTCTCAGACACTCTCTATCAATCTATATCACTCTCTGACACTATCTATCATTCTTTGAAACTCTCTGACACTCTCCATCAATCTCTATCACTCTCTGGCACACTCTGACTCACTCTGACCCTCTCTGACACGATCTGACAATCTCTGACACACCCTGACACACTCAGACACTCTCTATCACTCTCTATCACTCTCTATCACTCTCTATCACTCTCTGACACACTCTGACACTCTCTGGCACTCTCTATCACTCTCTGACACTCTCTATCACTATTTGACACTCTCAGACACTCTCTATCGCTCTCTGACACTCTCTATCACTCACTGACACTCTCTGACACACTCTGACACTCTCAGACACTCTCTATCACTCACTAGCACTCTCTGACACACTCTGACAATCTCTGACACTCTCAGACACTCTCAGACACTCTCTAAACACTCTCTGACACTCTCTGACACTCTCAGACACTCTCTATCACTCTGTGACACTCACTGACATTCTCAGACACTCTCTATCACTCACTGACACTCTCAGACACTCTCTATCACTCTCTATCACTCGCTGACACTCTCAGACACTCTCTATCACTCTCTGACACTCACTAAAACTCTCAGACACTCTCTGTCTCTCTCAGACACTGTCAGACACTCTCTCTCACTCTCTGACACTCTCTGAAACTCTCTGACACACTCACACACTCTCTGACACTCTCTATCAATCTCTGACACTGTCAGACACTCTCTATCACTCTCCATCACTCTCTGACACACTCTGACACAATCTGACAATCTCTGACTATCTCAGACACTCTCTATCTTTCTCTGACACTGACTAACACCCTCAGACACTCTCTGTCACTCTCAGACACTCTCAGACACTCTCTGTCACTCTCTGACACTTTCTATCACTCTCTGACACTCTCTGACACACTCTGAAACTCTCTGACACTCTCTATCACTCTCTTTCACTCTCTGACACAATTTGACACACTCTATCACTCTCTGACACTCTCTGACACAATTTGACACACTCTATCACTCTCTGACACTCTCAGCCACTCTCTATCACTCTATGACACTCTCAGACACTCTCTGACACTCTCTGACACTCTCTGACACACTCTGACACTCTCTGACACTCTCAGACACTCGCTATCACTCTCTATCACTCTCTGACACTCTCTGGCATGCTCTATCACTCTCTATCACTCTCTGACAGTGTCTGACACTCTCAGACACTCTCTATCACTCTCAGACACTCTCTATCACTCTCAGACTCTCTCCATCACTCTCAGACACTCTCTATTACTCTCTGACACTCTCAATCACACTCTGACACACTCTGACACTCTCAGACACTTTATATCACTCTCTATCACTCTCTGACACTTTCTGACACTCTCCGACACTCTCTATCAATCTCTATCCCTCTCTGTTACTCTCTGACACACTCTGACACTCTCTGACACTCTCTGATACACTCTGACAATATCCGACGCTCTCTATCACTCTCTGACATACCCTTTCACTCACAGACACTCTCAGACACTCTCGATCACTCTCTGAAATTCTCTATCACTCTCTGACACTCAAAGATACTCTCTATCACCCTCTATCACTCTCTATCACTCTCTGACACTCTCGGACACTCTCTGTCACTCTCTGACACTCTCTGACAGTCTCTGACACTCTCAGACAATCTCTATGACACTCAGACACTCACGATCACTGTCAGAAACTCTCTATCACTCTCTGACATTCTCTGAAACTCTCAGACACTCTCTATCACTCTCTGACACTCTCACACACTCTCTATCACTCTCTGACACATCCTATCACTCTCTATCACTCTCTATCACTCTCTGACACACTCTGACACTTTCTGACACTCTCAGACACTCTCTCTCACTCTCTATCAAACTCTGACACACTCTGACAGTCTCTGACACTCTCTGACACTCTCTATCACTCTTTATCACTCGTTGTTACTCTCTGACACACTCTGACATTCTCTGACACTCTCTGACACACTCTGACAATCTCTGACACATTCTATCACTCTCTGACACGCTCTATCACTCTCTGACACTCTCAGACACTCTCTATCAATCTCTGACACTCTCAGACACTCTCTATCACTCAGTGACACTCTCTATCCCTCTCTGACACACTCTGACACGCGCTGACACTCTCAGACACTCTCTATCACTCTCCATCACTCTCTGACACACTCTGACAGTCTCTGACACTCTCTGACACTCTCTATCACACTCTATCACTCGCTGTTACTCTCTGACACACTCTGACATTCTCTGACACTCTCTGACACACTCTGACAATCTCAGACACTTTCTATCACTCTCTGACACGCTCTATCAGTCTCTGACACTCTCAGACACTCTCTATCAATCTCTGACACTCTCTGACACTCTCTATCACTCAGTGACACTCTCTATCACTCTCTGACACACTATGACACACTCTGACACTCTCAGACACTCTCCATCACTCTCTGACACACTCTGACACATTCTGACACTCTCAGACACTCTCTATCACTCTCTATCACTCACTGACACTCTCAGACACTCTCAGACACTCTCTATCACTCTCTATCACTCGCTGACACTCTCAGACACTCTCTATCACTCTCTGACACTCACTAAAACTCTCAGACACTCTCTGTCTCTCTCAGACACTCTCAGACACTCTCTCTCACTCTCTGACACTCTCTGAAACTCTCTGACACACTCACACTCTCTCTGACACTCTCTATCAATCTCTGACACTCTCTGACACTCTCTGACACACTCTGACACACTCTATCGCTCTCTGACATTCTCTGACACTCTCTGACACTGTCAGACACCCTCTATCACTCTCTGACACTCTCTGACACTCTCTATCACTCAGTGACACTCTCTATCACTCTCTGACACACTCTGACACAATCTGACTATCTCTGACTATCTCAGACACTCTCTATCTTTCTCTGACACTGACTGACACCCTCAGGCACTCTCTATCACTCTCTGACACTTTCTATCACTCTCTGACACTCTCTGACACACTCTGAAACTCTCTGACACTCTCTATCACTCTCTTTCACTCTCGGACACAATTTGACACACTCTATCACTCTCTGACACTCTCTGACACAATTTGACACACTCTATCACTCTCTGACACTCTCAGCCACTCTCTATCACTCTATGACACTCTCAGACACTCTCTGACACTCTCTGACACACTCTGACACTCTCTGACACTCTCAGACACTCGCTATCACTCTCTATCACTCTCTATCACTCTCTGACAGTGTCTGACACTCTCAGACACTCTCTATCAATCTCAGACACTCTCTATCACTCTCAGACACTCTCCATCACTCTCTGTCACTCTCTATCACTCTCTGAAACTCTCTATCACACTCTGACACACTCTGACACTCTCAGACACTTTATATCACTCTCTATCACTCTCTGACACTTTCTGACACTCTCAGACACTCTCTATCAATCTCTATCCCTCTCTGTTACTCTCTGACACACTCTGACACTTTCTGACACTCTCTGACACACTCTGACAATATCTGACGCTCTCTATCACTCTCTGACATACTCTTTCACTCACAGACACTCTCAGACACTCTCGATCACTCTCTGAAATTCTCTATCACTCTCTGACACTCAAAGATACTCTCTATCACCCTCTATCACTCTCTATCACTCTCTGACACTCTCGGACACTCTCTGTCACTCTCTGACACTCTCTGACAGTCTCTGACACTCTCAGACACTCTCTATGTCACTCAGACACTCACGATCACTGTCAGAAACTCTCTATCACTCTCTGACATTCTCTGAAACTCGCAGACACTCTCTATCACTCTCTGACACTCTCAGACACTCTCTATCACTCTCTGACACATCCTATCACTCTCTATCACTCTCTGACACACTCTGACACTTTCTGACACTCTCAGACACTCTCTCTCACTCTCTATCAAACTCTGACACACTCTGACAGTCTCTGACACTCTCTGACACTCTCTATCACTCTTTATCACTCGCTGTTACTCTCTGACACACTCTGACATTCTCTGACACTCTCTGACACACTCTGACAATCTCTGACACATTCTATCACTCTCTGACACGCTCTATCACTCTCTGACACTCTCAGACACTCTCTATCAATCTCTGACACTCTCAGACACTCTCTATCACTCAGTGACACTCTCTATCACTCTCTGACACACTCTGACACGCGCTGACACTCTCAGACACTCTCTATCACTCTCCATCACTCTCTGACACACTCTGACAGTCTCTGACACTCTCTGACACTCTCTATCACACTCCATCACTCGCTGTTACTCTCTGACACACTCTGACATTCTCTGACATTCTCTGACACTCTCTGACACACTCTGACAATCTCTGACACTTTCTATCAGTCTCTGACACTCTCAGACACTCTCTATCAATCTCTGACACTCTCTGACACTCTCTATCACTCAGTGACACTCTCTATCACTCTCTGACACACTCTGACACTCTCAGACACTCTCCATCACTCTCTGACACACTCTGACACATTCTGACACTCTCAGACACTCTCTATCACTCTCTATCACTCACTGACACTCTCAGACACTCACTAAAACTCTCAGACACTCTCTGTCTCTCTCAGACACTCTCAGACACTCTCTCTCACTCTCTGACACTCTCTGAAACTCTCTGACACACTCACACTCTCTCTGACACTCTCTATCATTCTCTGACACTCTCTGACACTCTCTGACACACTCTGACACACTCTATCGCTCTCTGACATTCTCTGACACTCTCTGACACTGTCAGACACCCTCTATCACTCTCTGACACTCTCTGACACTCTCTATCACTCAGTGACACTCTCTATCACTCTCGGACACACTCTGACACAATCTGACTATCTCTGACTATCTCAGACACTCTCTATCTTTCTCTGACACTGACTGACATCCTCAGACACTCTCTGTCACTCTCAGACACTCTCAGGCACTCTCTATCACTCTCTGACACTTTCTATCACGCTCTGACACTCTCTGACACACTCTGAAACTCTCTGACACTCTCTATCACTCTCTTTCACTCTCGGACACAATTTGACACACTCTATCACTCTCTGACACAATTTGACACACTCTATCACTCTCTGACACTCTCAGCCACTCTCTATCACTCTATGACACTCTCAGACACTCTCTATCACTCTCTGACACTCTCTGACACACTCTGACACACTCTGACACTCTCAGACACTCGCTATCACTCTCTATCACTCTCTGACACTCTCTGACACGCTCTATCACTCTCTGACAGTGTCTGACACTCTCAGACACTCTCTATCACTCTCAGACACTCTTCATCACTCTCAGACACTCTCTATCACTCTCTGACACTCTCTATCACTCTCTGACACACTCTGACACTCTCGGACAATCTCAGACACTCTCAGACACTCGCTATCACTCTCGATCACTCTCTGACACTCTCTGACACGCTCTATCACTCTCTATCACTCTCTGACAGTGTCTGACACTCTCAGACACTCTCTATCACTCTCAGACACTCTCTATCACTCTCTGACACACTCTGACACTCTCAGACACTTTCTATCACTCTCTATCACTCTCTGACACACTCTGACACTTTCTGACACTCTCAGACACTCTCTATCACTCTCTGTTACTCTCTGACACACTCTGACACTCTCTGACACTCTCTGACACTCTCTGACACACTCTGACAATATCTGACGCTCTCTATCACTCTCTGACATACTCTGTCACTCACAGACACTCTCAGACACTCTCGATCACTCTCTGAAATTCTCTATCACTCTCTGACACTCAAAGATACTCTCTATCACCCTCTATCACTCTCTATCACTCTCTATCACTCTCTGACACTTTCGGACACTCTCTGTCAGTCTCTGACACTCTCTGACAGTCTCTGACACTCTCAGACACTCTCTATGACACTCAGACACTCACTATCACTGTCAGACACTCTCTATCACTCTCTGACATTCTCTGAAACTCTCAGACACTCTCTATCACTCTCTGACACGTTCTATCACTCTCCATCACTCTCTGAAACACTCTGACACTTTCTGACACTCTCAGACACTCTCTCTCACTCTCTATCAAACTCTGACACACTCTGACAGTCTCTTACACTCTCTGACACTCTCTATCACTCTCTGACACTCTCAGACACTCTCTATCACTCTCTGACACATCCTATCACTCTCTATCACTCTCTATCACTCTCTGACACACTCTGCCACTTTCTGACACTCTCAGACACTCTCTCTCACTCTCTATCAAACTCTGACACACTCTGACAGTCTCTGACACTCTCTGACACTCTCTATCACTCTTTATCACTCGTTGTTACTCTCTGACACACTCTGACATTCTCTGACACTCTCTGACACACACTGACAATCTCTGACACATTCTATCACTCTCTGACACGCTCTATCACACTCTGACACTCTCAGACACTCTCTATCAATCTCTGACACTCTCAGACACTCTCTATCACTCAGTGACACTCTCTATCCCTCTCTGACACACTCTGACACGCGCTGACACTCTCAGACACTCTCTATCACTCTCCATCACTCTCTGACACACTCTGACAGTCTCTGACACTCTCTGACACTCTCTATCACACTCTATCAATCGCTGTTACTCTCTGACACACTCTGACATTCTCTGACACTCTCTGACACACTCTGACAATCTCAGACACTTTCTATCACTCTCTGACACGCTCTATCAGTCTCTGACACTCTCAGACACTCTCTATCAATCTCTGACACTCTCTGACACTCTCTATCACTCAGTGACACTCTCTATCACTCTCTGACACACTATGACACACTCTGACACTCTCAGACACTCTCCATCACTCTCTGACACACTCTGACACATTCTGACACTCTCAGACACTCTCTATCACTCTCTATCACTCACTGACACTCTCAGACACTCTCAGACACTCTCTATCACTCTCTATCACTCGCTGACACTCTCAGACACTCTCAGACACTCTCTGACACTCTCTGACACTCACTAAAACTCTCAGACACTCTCTGTCTCTCTCAGACACTCTCAGACACTCTCTCTCACTCTCTGACACTCTCTGAAACTCTCTGACACACTCACACTCTCTCTGACACTCTCTATCAATCTCTGACACTCTCTGACACTCTCTGACACAATCTGACACACTCTATCGCTCTCTGACATTCTCTGACACTCTCTGACACTGTCAGACACCCTCTATCACTCTCTGACACTCTCTGACACTCTCTATCACTCAGTGACACTCTCTATCACTCTCTGACACACTCTGACACAATCTGACTATCTCTGACTATCTCAGGCACTCTCTATCTTTCTCTGACACTGACTGACACCCTCAGACACTCTCTGTCACTCTCAGACACTCTCAGGCACTCTCTATCACTCTCTGACACTTTCTATCACTCTCTGACACTCTCTGACACACTCTGAAACTCTCTGACACTCTCTATCACTCTCTTTCACTCTCGGACACAATTTGACACACTCTATCACTCTCTGACACTCTCTGACACAATTTGACACACTCTATCACTCTCTGACACTCTCAGCCACTCTCTATCACTCTATGACACTCTCAGACACTCTCTGACACTCTCTGACACACTCTGACACTCTCTGATACTCTCAGACACTCGCTATCACTCTCTATCACTCTCTATCACTCTCTGACAGTGTCTGACACTCTCAGACACTCTCTATCACTCTCAGACACTCTCTATCACTCTCAGACACTCTCCATCACTCTCTGTCACTCTCTATCACTCTCTGAAACTCTCTATCACACTCTGACACACTCTGACACTCTCAGACACTTTATATCACTCTCTATCACTCTCTGACACTTTCTGACACTCTCAGACACTCTCTATCAATCTCTATCCCTCTCTGTTACTCTCTGACACACTCTGACACTTTCTGACACTCTCTGACACACTCTGACAATATCTGACGCTCTCTATCACTCTCTGACATACTCTTTCACTCACAGACACTCTCAGACACTCTCGATCACTCTCTGAAATTCTCTATCACTCTCTGACACTCAAAGATACTCTCTATCACCCTCTATCACTCTCTATCACTCTCTGACACTCTCGGACACTCTCTGTCACTCTCTGACACTCTCTGACAGTCTCTGACACTCTCAGACATTCTCGATGACACTCAGACACTCACTATCACTGTCAGACACTCCCTATCACTCTCCGACATTCTCTGAAACTCTCAGACACTCTCTATCACTCTCTGACACTCTCAGACACTCTCTATCACTCTCTGACACATCCTATCACTCTCTATCACTCTCTGACACACTCTGACACTTTCTGACACTCTCAGACACTCTCTCTCACTCTTTATCACTCGCTGTTACTCTCTGACACACTCTGACATTCTCTGACACTCTCTGACACACTCTGACAATCTCTGACACTTTCTGTCACTCTCTGACATGCTCCATTACTCTCAGACACGCTCAGACATTCTCTGTCACTCAGTGACACTCTCTATCACTCTCTGACACACTCTGACACACTCTGACACACTCAGACACTCTCTAACACTCTCCATCACTCTCTGACACACTCTGACAGTCTCTGACAGTCTCTGACACTCTCTGACACTCTCGATCACTCTCTATCACTCGCTGTTACTCTCTGACACACTCTGACATTCTCTGACACTCTCTGACACACTCTGACAATCTCTGACACTTTCTATCACTCTCTGACACGCTCTATCAGTCTCTGACAGTCTCAGACACTCTCTATCAATCTCTGACACTCTCTGACACTCTCTATCACTCAGTGACACTCTCTATCACTCTCTGACACACTTTGACAATCTCAGACACTCTCTATCACTCTCCATCACTCTCTCACACACTCTGACACTTTCTGACACTCTCAGACACTCTCTATCACTCTCTATCCCTCTCTGTTACTCTCTGACACTCTCTGACACTCTCTGACACTCTCTGACACACTCTGACACTCTCTGACAATCTATATCACTCTCTGACATACTCTGTCACTCACAGACACTCTCAGACACTCTCGATCACTCTCTGACTTTCGCTATCACTCTCTGACATTCTCTGACACTCAAAGACACTCTCTATCGCACTCTATCACTCTCTATAACTCTCTGACACTCTCTGACTCTCTGACTCTCTCAGCCACTCTCTGACACATTATATCACTCTCTATCACTCTCTGACACTCTCTGACACACTCTGACACTCTCAGACACTCTCTAGCACTCTCTATCACTCTCTATCCCTCTCTGTTACTCTCTGACACACTCTGACACTCTCTGACATACTCTGTCACTCACAGACACTCTCAGACACTCTCGACCACTCTCTGACATTCTCTATCACTCTCTGACACTCTCTGACACTCAAAGACACTCTCTATCACACTCTATCACTCTCTGACACTCTCTGACAGTCTCTGACACGCTCAGACACTCTCTATGACTCACTGACACTCTCTGACACTCTCTGACACTCTCTGACACACTCTGACACTCTCAGACACACTCTATCACTCTCTATCACTCTCTGACACACTCTGACACTTTCTGACACTCTCAGACACTCTCTATCACTCTCTATCCCTCTCTGTTACTCTCTGACACACTCTGACACTCTCTGACACTCTCTGACACTCTCTGACACTGTCTGGCACACTCTGACACTCTCTGACACTCTCTATCACTCTCTGACATACTCTGTCACTCACAGACACTCTCAGACACACTCGATCACTCTCTGACTTTCGCTATCACTCTCTGACACTCAAAGACACTCTCTATCACACTCTATCACTCTCTATCACTCTCTGACACTCTCGGACACTATCACTCTCTGACACTCAAAGACACTCTCTGACTCTCTCTGACTCTCTCAGACACTCTCTGACACTTTATATCACTCTCTGAACCTCTCAGACACTCTCTGACACTTTCTATCACTCTCTGACACTTTCTGACAATCTCTGACACTCTCAGACACTCTATTTCACTCTCTATCCCTCTATGACACTCCCTATCACTCCCGAACACTCTCAGATTCTCTATGACACTCTCTTTCACTCTCCATCACTCCCTGACACTGTCAGACACTCTCTGACTCTCTCAGACACTCTATTTCACTCTCTATCCCTCTATGACACTCGCTATCACTCCCCAACACTCTCAGATTCTCTATGACACTCTCTTTCACTCTCCATCACTCTCTGACAATCTCAGACTCTCTCAGACACTCTCAGACACTATCTATCACTCTATGAAACTCTCTGACACTCTACATCACTCTCTATCACTCTCTGGCACACTCTGACTCACTCTAACCATCTCTGACACTATCTGACACTATCTGACACACTCTGACACACTCAGACACTCTCTATCACTCTCTATCACTCTCTATCACTGTCTATCACTCTCTATCACTCTCTATCACTCTCTGTCACTCTCTGACACACTCTGACTGTCTCTGACACTCTCTGACACTCTCTATCACTCTCTGACACTCACTGACACTCTCAGACAAGCTCTATCAATCTCTATCACTCTCTGACACTCTCTGACATTCTCAGAAACTCTCTATCACTCGCTGACACTCTCAGACACTCTCAGACACTCTCTGTCACTCTCTATCACTAGTTGACACTCTCAGACACTCTCAGACACTCTCTATCACTCTCTGACACTCACTGAAACTCTCAGACACTCTCTAACACTCTCTGACACTCTCTGACACACTCAGACACTCTCTATTACTCTCTATCACTGCCTATCACTCTCTATCACTCTCTATCACTCTCTATCACTCTCTATCACTCTCTGGCACACTCTGACACACTCTGACACTCTCTGACATTCTCAGACACTCTCTATCACTCTCTATCACTCTCTGACACACTCTGACTCTCTCTGACACTCTCTGACACTCTCTATCACTCTATATCACTCTCTGGCACACTCTGACTCACTCTGACCATCTCTGACACTATCTGACACTCTCTGACACTCTCTGACACACTCAGACACTCTCTATTACTCTCTATCACTGTCTATCACTCTCTATCACTGTCTATCACTCTCTATCACTCTCTGACACACTCTGACACTCTCTGACACTCTCTGACACTCTCTATCACTCTCTATCACTCTCTGACACACTCTGACTCTCTCTGACACTCTCTGACACTCTCTATCACTCTCTATCACTCTCTGACACACTCTGACTCTCTCTGACACTCTCTGACACTCTCTATCACTCTCTGACACGCTCTATCACTTTCTGGCACTCTCAGACACTCTCTATCACTCTCTGACACTCTCTATCACTCACTGACACTCTCTGACACACTCTGACACACTCTGACACTCTCTGACACTCTCTGACACTCTCAGACACTCTCTATCACTCTCTATCACTGTCTATCACCCTCTATCACTCTCTATCACTCTCTGACACACTCTGACACTCTCTGACACTCTCAGACACTCTCTATCACTCTCTGACACACTCTGACAATCTCTGACACTCTCAGACACTCTCTATCACTCTCTTTCACTCGCTGACACTCTCAGACACTCTCAGACACTCTCTGATGTACTCTGTCACTCACAGACACTCTCAGACACGCTCGATCACTCTCTGACTTTCTCGATCACTCTCTGACACTCAAAGACACTCTCTATCACACTCGATCACTCTCTATCACTCTCTGACACTCTCGGACACTATCACTCTCTGACACTCTCTGACTCTCTCTGCCTCTCTCAGACACTCTCTGACACTTTATATCACTCTCTGAACCTCTCAGACATTCTCTGACACTTTCTATCACTCTCTGACACTTTCTGACAATCTCTGACGCTCTCAGACACTCTATTTCACTCTCTATCCCTTTATGACACTCCCTATCACTCCCTAACACTCTCAGATTCTCTATGACACTCTCTTTCACTCTCCATCACTCTCTGACACTCTCAGACACTCTCTGACACTCTCAGACACTCTCTGACTCTCTCAGACACTCTCAGACACTCTCTATCACTCGCTGACACTCTCAGACACTCTCAGACACTCTCTATCACTCTCTGACACTCACTGACACTCACTGACACTCTCAGACACGCTCTGTCACTCTCTGACACTCTCAGACACTCTCTATCACTCTCTGACATTCTCAGAAACTGTCTATCACTCTCTATCACTCGCTGACACTCTCAGACACTCTCAGACACTCTCTATCACTCTCTATCACTCGCTGACACTCTCAGACACTCTCAGACACTCTCTATCACTCTCTGACACTCACTGAAACTCTCAGACACTCTCTGTCTCTCTCAGACACTCTCAGACTCTCTCTCTCACTCTCTGATGCTCTCTGAAACTCTCTGACACACTCACACTCTCTCTGACACTCTCTATCACTCTCTGACACTCTCTGACACACTCTGACACTCTCTGACACTCTCTATCACTCTCTGACACTCTCTGACACTCTCTGACACACTCTGACACTCTCTATCACTCTCTGACACTTTCTATCACTCTCTATCACTCTCTGACACTCTCTGACACTCTCTATCACACTCTATCACTCTCTATCACTCTCTGACACTCTCGGACACTCTCTGACACTTTATATCAATCTCTGAACCTCTCAGACACTCTCTGACACTTTCTATCACACCCTGACACTCTCTGACACTCTCAGATAATCTCAGACAGTCTCAGACACTTTATATCACTCTCTGACACTGTCTGACAATCTCTGACACTCTCAGACACTCTCTTTCACTCTCTATCCCTCTATGACAGTCCCTATCACTCCCGAACACTCTCAGATTCTCTATGACACTCTCTTTCACTCTCCATCACTCTCTGACACTGTCAGACACTCTCTGACACTCTCAGACCCTCTCCATCACTCTCTATCACTCTCTGACACTCTCTGACATTCTCAGAAACTCTCTATCACTCTCTATCACTCGCTGACACTCTCAGACACTCTCAGACACTCTCTATCACTCTCTATCACTCGTTGACACTCTCAGACACTCTCAGACACTCTCTATCACTCTCTGACACTAACTGAAACTCTCAGACACTCTCTGTCTCTCTCAGACACTCTCAGACACTCTCTCACTCTCTGACACTCTCTGAAACTCTCTGACACACTCACACTCTCTCTGACTCTCTCTATCACTCTCCATCACTCTCTGACACACTCTGATACAATCTGACAATCTCTGACACTCTCAGACACTCTCTATCACTCTCTGACACTGACTGACACCCTCAGACACTCTCTGTCTCTCTCAGACACTCTCAGACACTCTCTCACTCTCTGACACACTCTGAAACTCTCTGACACTCTCCATCACTCTCTATCACTCTCTGACACAATTTGACACTCTATATCTCTATCTGACACTCTCAGACACTCTCTATCACTCTATTACACTCTCAGACACTCTCTATCACTGTCTGACACTCTCTGACACTCTCTGACACTCTCAGACACTCTCAGACACTCGCTATCACTCTCTGACAGTCTCTGACACTCTCAGACACTCTCTATCACTCTCTGACATTCTCTGAAACTCTCAGACACTCTCTATCACTCTCTGACACTCTCAGACACTCTCTGTCACTCTCTGACACTTTATATCACCCTCTATAACTCTCTGATAACCTCTGACACTTTCTGACACTCTCAGACATTCTCTCTCACTCTCTTTCAAACTCTGACACACCCTGACAGTCTCTGACATTCTCTGACACTCTCTATCACTCTCTGTTGCTCTCTGACACACTCTAACACTCTCAGAAACTCTCTATCAATCTCTGACACTCTCAGACAGTCTCTATCACACACTGACACTCTCTATCACTCTCTGACGCTCTCTGACACACTGTGACACTCTCAGACACTCTCTATCACTCTCTATCACTATCTGACACACTCTGACACTTTCTGACACTCTCAGACACTCTCTATCACTTTATATCCCTCTCTGTTACTCTCTGACACACTCTGACACTCTCTGACTGTCTCTGACACACTCTGACAATCTCTGACACTCTCTATCACTCTCTGACATACTCTGTCACTCACAGACACTCTCTTTCACTCTCTATCCCTCTATGACAGTCCCTATCACTCCCAAACACTCTCAGATTCTCTATGACACTCTCTTTCACTCTCCATCACTCTCTGACACTGTCAGACACTCTCTGACACTCTCAGACAGTCTCCATCACTCTCTATCACTCTCTGACACTCTCTGACATTCTCAGAAACTCTCTATCACTCTCTATCACTCGCTGACACTCTCAGACACTCTCAGACACTCTCAGACACTCTCTATCACTCTCTATCACTCGTTGACACTCTCAGACACTCTCAGACACTCTCTATCACTCTCTGACACTATCAGACACTCTCTGACACTCTCAGACACTCTCAGACACTCTCTCACTCTCTGACACTCTCTGAAACTCTCAGACACACTCACACTCTCTCTGACTCTCTCTATCACTCTCTGACACTCTCTGACACACTCTGACACTCTCTGACACTCTCTGACACTCTCTATCACTCTCTGACACTCTCCAACACTCTCTGACACACTCTGACACACTCTGTCGCTCTCTGACATTCTCTGACATACTCTGACACTCTCTGACACTGTCAGACAATCTCTATCACTCTCCATCACTCTCTGACACACTCTGATACAATCTGACAATCTCTGACACTCTCAGACACTCTCTATCACTCTCTGACACTGACTGACACCCTCAGACACTGTCTGACAATCTCTGAAAATCTCAGACACTCTCTTTCACTCTCTATCCCTCTATGACAGTCCCTATCACTCCCGAACACTCTCAGATTCTCTATGACACTCTCTTTCACTCTCCATCACTCTCTGACACTGTCAGACACTCTCTGACAATCTCAGACATTCTCAGAAACTCTCTATCACTCTCTATCACTCGCTGACACTCTCAGACACTCTCAGACACTCTCTATCACTCTCTATCACTCGTAGTCACTCTCAGACACTCTCAGACACTCTCTATCACTCTCTGACACTAACTGAAACTCGCAGACACTCTCTGTCTCTCTCAGACACTCTCAGACACTCTCTCACTCTCTGACACTCTCTGAAACTCTCTGACACACTCACACTCTCTCTGACTCTCTCTATCACTCTCTGACACTCTCTGACACACTCTGACACTCTCTGACACTCTCTATCACTCTCTGACACTCTCCGACACTCTCTGACACACTCTGACACACTCTATCGCTCTCTGACATTCTCTGACATACTCTGACACTCTCTGACACTGTCAGACACTCTCTATCACTCTCCATCACTCTCTGACACACTCTGATACAATCTGACAATCTCTGACACTCTCAGACACTCTCTATCACTCTCTGACACTGACTGACACCCTCAGACACTCTCTGTCACTCTCAGACACTCTCAGACACTCTCTATCACTCTCTGACACTTTCTATCACTCTTTGACACTCTCTGACACACTCTGCAACTCTCTGACACTCTCCATCAATCTCTGACACAATTTGACACTCTATATCTCTATCTGACACTCTCAGACACTCTCTATCACTCTATTACACTCTCAGACACTCTCTCTCACTGTCTGACACTCTCTGACACACTCTGACACTCTCTGACACTCTCAGACACTCTCAGACACTCGCTATCACTCTCTGACAGTCTCTGACACTCTCAGACACTCTCTATCACTCTCTGACATTCTCTGAAACTCTCAGACACTCTCTATCACTCTCTGACACTCTCAGACACTCTCTGTCACTCCCTGACACATTCCATCACTCTCTATCACTCTCTGATAACCTCTGACACTTTCTGACACTCTCAGACACTCTCTCTCACTCTCTTTCAAACTCTGACACACTCTGACAATCTCTGACATTCTCTGACACTCTCTATCACTCTCTATCACTCTCTGTTGCTCTCTGACACACTCTGACACTCTCAGAAACTCTCTATCAATCTCTGACACTCTCAGACAGTCTATATCACACACTGACACTCTCTATCACTCTCTGACGCTCTCTGACACACTGTGACACTCTCAGACACTCTCTATCACTCTCTATCACTTTCTGACACACTCTGACACTTTCTGACACTCTCAGACACTCTCTATCACTCTATATCCCTCTCTGTTACTCTCTGACACACTCTGACACTCTTTGACTGTCTCTGACACACTCTGACAATCTCTGACACTCTCTATCACTCTCTGACATACTCTGTCACTCACAGACACTCTCAGACACTCTCGATCACTCTCTGACATTCTCTATCACTCTCTGACACTCTCTGACACTCTCTATCACACTCTATCACTCTCTATCACTCTCTGACACTCTCTATCACTCTCAGACACTCTCTATCACTCTCAGACACTCTCTATCACTCTCTGACATTCTCTGAAACTCTCAGACCCTCTCTATCACTCTCTGACACTCTCAGACACTCTCTATCACTCTCTGACACTTTATATCACTCTCTGAATCTCTCAGACACCCTCTGACACTTTCTATCACACTCTGACACTCTCTGACACTCTCAGATAATCTCAGACAATCTCAGACACTTTCTATCACTCTCTGACACTGTCTGACAATCTCTGACACTCTCAGACACTCTCTTTCCCTCTCTATCCCTCCATGACACTCCCTATCACTCCCTAACACTCCCAGATTCTCTATGACACTCTCTTTCACTCTCCATCACTCTCTGACACTGTCAGACAGTCTCTGACACTCTCTGACACTCTCTGACACTCTCAGACTCTCTCTGACTCTCTCACTCTCAGACACTCTCTATCAATCCATATCACTCTCTGACACTATCTATCACTCTTTGAAACTCTCTGACACTCTCCATGACTCTCCATCACTCTCTGGCACACTCTGACTCACTCTGACCCTCTCTGACACGAACTGACACTCTCTGACACACTCTGACAAACTCAGACACTCTCTATCACTCTCTATCACTCTCTGTCACTCTCTTTCACTCTCTGACACACTCTGACACTATCTGACACTCTCTATCACTCTCTGACACTCTCTATCACTATTTGACACTCTCAGACATTCTCTATCGCTCTCTGACACTCTCTATCACTCACTGACACTCTCTGACACACTCTGACACACTCAGACACTCTCTATCACTCACTATCACTCTCTGACACACTCTGACAATCTCTGACGCTCTCAGACACTCTCAGACACTCTCTAAACACTCTCTGACACTCTCTGACACTCTCAGACACTCTCTATCACTCTGTGACACTCTCTGACATTCTCAGACACTCTCTATCACTCTCTCTCACTCACTGACACTCTCATACACTCTCAGACACTCTCTATCACTCTCTATCACTCGCTGACACTCTCAGACACTCTCTATCACTCTCTGACACTCACTAAAACTCTCAGACACTCTCTGTCTCTCTCAGACACTCTCAGACACTCTCTCTCACTCTCTGACACTCTCTGAAACTCTCTGACACACTCACACTCTCTCTGACACTCTCTATCAATCTCTGACACTCTCTGACACTCTCTGACACACTCTGACACACTCTATCGCTCTCTGACATTCTCTGACACTCTCTGACATTCTCTGACACTCTCTGACACTGTCAGACACTCTCTATCACTCTGCATCACTCTCCATCACTCTCTGACACACTCTGACACAATCTGACAATCTCTGACTATCTCAGACACTCTCTATCTTTCTCTGACACTGACTGACACTCTCAGAAACTCTCTATCACTCTCTGACACTTTATATCACTCTCTGAATCTCTCAGACACCCTCTGACACTTTCTATCACACTCTGACACTCTTTGACACTCTCAGATAATCTCAGAAAATCTCAGACACTTTCTATCACTCTCTGACACTGTCTGACAATCTCTGACACTCTCAGACACTCTCTTTCACTCTCTATCCCTCTATGACACTCCCTATCACTCCCTAACACTCTCAGATTCTCTATGACACTCTCTTTCACTCTCCATCACTCTCAGACACTCTCTATCACTCTCTGACACTCTCTATTACTCTCTGACACTTTCTATCACTCTCTATCACTCTCTGACACACTCTGACACTTTCTGACACTCTCATACACTCTCTCTCACTCTCTATCAAACTCTGACACACTCTGACAGTCTCTGACACTCTCTGACACTCTCGATCACTCTCTGTTACTCTCTGACACACTCTGACATTCTTTAACACTCTCTGACACACTCTGACAATCTCTGACACTTCCTATCACTCTCTGACACTCTCTATCACTCTCTATCAATCTCAGACACTCTCTATCAATCTCTGACACTCTCAGACACTCTCTATCACTCACTGACACTCTCTATCACTCTCTGACACTCTCTGACACACTCTGACACTTTCTGACACTCTCAGACACTCTCTATCACACTTTATCCCTCTCTGTTACTCTCTGACACACTCTGACACTCTCTGACACTCTCTGACAATCTCTGACACTCTCTATCACACTCTATCACTCTCTATCACTCTCTGACACTCTCGGACACTCTCTATCACTCTCTGACACTCTCTGACTCTCGCTGACTCTCTCGGACTCTCTCTGACACTTTATAACACTCTCTGAATCTCTCAGACACTCTCTGACACTTTCTATCACACTCTGACACTCTCAGATAATCTCAGACAGTCTCAGACACTTTCTATCACTCTCTGGCACTGTCTGACAATCTCTATCCCTCCATGACACTCCCTATCACTCACTAACACTCTCAAATTCTCTATGACACTCTCTTTCACTCTCCATCACTCTCTGACACTGTCAGACACTCTCTGACACTCTCAGACACTCTCTGACTCTCAGACACTCTCAGACACTCTCAGACACTCTCTATCACTCTACATCACTCTCTGACACTATCTATCACTCTATGAAACTCTCTGACACTCTCCATCACTCTCTATCACTCTCTGGCACACTCTGACTCACAATGACACTCTCTGACACGATCTGACACTCTCTGACAGTCTCTGAGACACTCAGACACTCTCTGTCACTCTCTATCACTGTCTATCACTCTCTATCACTCTCTATCACTCTCTGACACACTCTGACACTCTCTGACACTCTCAGACACTCTTTATCACTATCTATCTCTCTCTGACACACTCTGACTGTCTCTGACACTCTCTGACACTCTCTATCACTCTCTGACACGCTCTATCACTTTCTGACACTATCTATCATTCACTGACACTCTCTGACACACTCTGACACTCTCGGACACTCTCAGACACTCTCTATCACTCTCTATTACTCTCTGACAGACTCTGACAATCTCTGACACTCTCAGACACTCTCAGATAATCTCAGACAATCTCAGACACTTTCTATCACTCTCTGACACTGTCTGACAATCTCTGACACTCTCAGACACTCTCTTTCCCACTCTATCCCTCCATGACACTCCCTATCACTCCCTAACACTCCCAGATTCTCTATGACACTCTCTTTCACTCTCCATCACTCTCTGACACTGTCAGACAGTCTCTGACACTCTCTGACACTCTCTGACACTCTCAGACTCTCTCTGACTCTCTCACTCTCAGACACTCTCTATCAATCTATATCACTCTCTGACACTATCTATCACTCTTTGAAACTCTCTGACACTCTCCATGACTCTCCATCACTCTCTGGCACACTATGACTCACTCTGACCCTCTCTGACACGAACTGACACTCTCTGACACACTCTGACAAACTCAGACACTCTCTATCACTCTCTATCACTCTCTGTCACTCTCTATCACTCTCTGACACACTCTGACACTATCTGACACTCTCTATCACTCTCTGACACTCTCTATCACTATTTGACACTCTCAAACATTCTCTATCGCTCTCTGACACTCTATATCACTCACTGACACTCTCTGACACACTCTGACACTCTCAGACACTCTCTATCACTCACTATCACTCTCTGACACACTCTGACAATCTCTGACGCTCTCAGACACTCTCAGACACTCTCTAAACACTCTCTGACACTCTCTGACACTCTCAGACACTCTCTATCACTCTGTGACACTCTCTGACATTCTCAGACACTCTCTATCACTCTCTATCACTCGCTGACACTCTCAGACACTCTCTATCACTCTCGGACACTCACTAAAACTCTCAGACACTCTCTGTCTCTCTCAGACACTCTCAGACACTCTGTCTCACTCTCTGACACTCTCTGAAACTCTCTGACACACTCACACTCTCTCTGACACTCTCTATCAATCTCTGACACTCTCTGACACTCTCTGACACTCTCTGACACACTCTGACACACTCTATCGCTCTCTGACATTCTCTGACACTCTCTGACATTCTCTGACACTCTCTGACACTGTCAGACACTCTCTATCACTCTGCATCACTCTCCATCACTCTCTGACACACTCTGACACAATCTGACAATCTCTGACTATCTCAGACACTCTCTATCTTTCTCTGACACTGACTGACACTCTCAGACACTCTCTATCACTCTCTGACACGTTATATCACTCTCTGAATCTCTCAGACACCCTCTGACACTTTCTATCACACTCTGACACTCTTTGACACTCTCAGATAATCTCAGAAAATCTCAGACACTTTCTATCACTCTCTGACACTGTCTGACAATGTCTGACACTCTCAGACACTCTCTTTCACTCTCTATCCCTCTATGACACTCCCTATCACTCCCTAACACTCTCAGATTCTCTATGACACTCTCTTTCACTCTCCATCACTCTCAGACACTCTCTATCACTCTCTGACACTCTCTATCACTCTCTGACACTTTCTATCACTCTCTATCACTCTCTGACACACTCTGACACTTTCTGACACTCTCATACACTCTCTCTCACTCTCTATCAATCTCTGACACACTCTGACAGTCTCTGACACTCTCTGACACTCTCGATCACTCTCTGTTACTCTCTGACACACTCTGACATTCTTTAACACTCTCTGACACACTCTGACAATCTCTGACACTTCCTATCACTCTCTGACACTCTCTATCACTCTCTATCAATCTCTGACACTCTCTATCAATCTCTGACACTCTCAGACACTCTCCATCACTCACTGACACTCTCTATCACTCTCTGACACTCTCTGACACACTCTGACACTTTCTGACACTCTCAGACACTCTCTATCACACTTTATCCCTCTCTGTTACTCTCTGACACACTCTGACACTCTCTGACACTCTCTGACAATCTCTGACACTCTCTGACACTCTCGGACACTCTCTATCACTCTCTGACACTCTCTGACTCTCGCTGACTCTCTCGGACTCTCTCTGACACTTTATAACACTCTCTGAATCTCTCAGACACTCTCTGACACTTTCTATCACACTCTGACACTCTCAGATAATCTCAGACAGTCTCAGACACTTTCTATCACTCTCTGACACTGTCTGACAATCTCTATCCCTCCATGACACTCCCTATCACTCACTAACACTCTCAAATTCTCTATGACACTCTCTTTCACTCTCCATCACTCTCTGACACTGTCAGACACTCTCTGACACTCTCAGACACTCTCTGACTCTCAGACACTCTCAGACACTCTCAGACACTCTCTATCACTCTACATCACTCTCTGACACTATCTATCACTCTATGAAACTCTCTGACACTCTCCATCACTCTCTATCACTCTCTGGCACACTCTGACTCACAATGACACTCTCTGACACGATCTGACACTCTCTGACAGTCTCTGACACACTCAGACACTCTCTGTCACTCTCTATCACTGTCTATCACTCTCTATCACTCTCTATCACTCTCTATCACTCTCTGACACACTCTGACATTCTCTGACACTCTCAGACACTCTTTATCACTATCTATCTCTCTCTGACACACTCTGACTGTCTCTGACACTCTCTGACACTCTCTATCACTCTCTGACACGCTCTATCACTTTCTGACACTATCTATCATTCACTGACACTCTCTGACACACTCTGACACTCTCGGACACTCTCAGACACTCTCTATCACTCTCTATTACTCTCTGACAGACTCTGACAATCTCTGACACTCTCAGACACTCTCTATCACTCTCTGACAGACTCTGACAATCTCTGACACTCTCAGACACTCTCAGACACTCTCTAAACACTCTCTGACACTCACTGACACTCTCAGACACGCTCTGTCACTCTCGTACACTCTCAGACACTCTCTATCACTCTCTGACATTCTCTGACATTCTCAGACACTCTCTATCACTCTCTATCACTCGCTGACACTCTCAGATACTCTCTATCACTCTCTATCACTCGCTGACACTCTCAGACACTCTCAGACACTCACTGAAACTCTCAGACACTCTCTGTCTCTCTCAGACACTCTCAGACACTCTCTCTCACTCTCTGACACTCTCTGAAACTCTCTGACACACTCACACTCTCTCTGACACTCTCTATCACTCTCTGCCACTCTCTGACACACTCTGACATTCCCTGACACTCTCTGACACACTCTGACACACTCTATCGCTCTCTGACATTCTCTGACACACTCTGACACTCATTGACACTGTCAGACACTCTCTATCAATCTGCATCACTCTCTGACACACTCTGACACAATCTGACAATCTCTGACACTATCAGACACTCTCTATCACCCTCTGACACTGACTGACACCCTCAGACACTCTCTGTCACTCTCAGGCACTCTCAGTCACTCTCTAACAGTCTCTGACTCTTTCTATCACTCTCGGACACTCTCTGGCACACTCTGAAACGCTCTGACACTCTCTATCACACTCTCTCACTCTCTGACACAATTTGACACTCTCTATCACTCTCTGACACTCTCAGACACTCTCTGTCACTCTATGACATGCTCAGACACTCTCTATCACTCTCTGACACTCTCTGACACACTATGACACTCTCTGACACTCTCAAACACTCGCTATCACTCTCTATCACTCGCTGACACTCTCAGACACTCTCTATCACTCTATGACACTCTCAATCACTCCATGACACTCTCAAACACTCTCAGACACTCTCAGACACTCTCTATCACTCTATGACACTCTCAGATACTCGCTATCACTCTCTATCACTCTCTGAAACTCTCTATCACACTCTGAAACTCTCTGACACTCTCTATCACACTCTGACACTCTCTATCACTCTCTGACACTCTCTATCACACTCTATCACTCTCTATCACTCTCTGACACTCTCGGACACTCTCTGACACTTTATATCAATCTCTGAACCTCTCAGACACTCTCTGACACTTTCCATCACACCCTGACACTCTCTGACACTCTCAGATAATCTCAGACAGTCTCAGACACTTTATATCACTCTCTGACACTGTCTGACAATCTCTGACACTCTCAGACACTCTCTTTCACTCTCTATCCCTCTATGACAGTCCCTATCACTCCCGAACACTCTCAGATTCTCTATGACACTCTCTTTCACTCTCCATCGCTCTCTGACACTGTCAGACACTCTCTGACACTCTCTGACACTCTCCATCACTCTCTGCCACTCTCTGACACTCTCTGACATTCTCAGAAACTCTCTATCACTCTCTATCACTCGCTGACACTCTCAGACACTCTCAGACACTCTCTATCACTCTCTATCACTCGTTGACACTCTCAGACACTCTCAGACACTCTCTATCACTCTCTGACACTAACTGAAACTCTCAGACACTCTCTGTCTCTCTCAGAAACTCTCAGACACTCTCTCACTCTCTGACACTCTCTGAAACTCTCTGACACACTCACACTCTCTCTGACTCTCTCTATCACTCTCTGACACTCTCTGACACACTCTGACACTCTCTGACACTCTCTATCACTCTCTGACACTCTCCGACACTCTCTGACACACTCTGACACACTCTATCGCTCTCTGACATTCTCTGACTCTCTCTGACACTCTCTGACACTCCCTATGACTTCCTAACACTCTCAGATTTTCTATGACACTCTCATTCACTCTCCATCACTCTCTGACACTGTCAGACTCTCTCAGACACTCTCAGACACTATGTATCACTCTATGAAACTCTCTGACACTCTCCATCACTCACTATCACTCTCTGGCACACTCTGACTCACTCTGACCATCTCTGACACTATCTGACACTCTCTGACACTCTCTGACACACTCAGACACTCTCTATTACTCTCTATCACTGTCTATCACTCTCTATCACTCTCTGACAAACTCTCTGACACTATCAGACACTCTCTATCACCCTCTGACACTGACTGACACCCTCAGACACTCTCTGTCACTCTCAGGCACTCTCAGACACTCTCTAACAGACTCTGACACTTTCTATCGCTCTCGGACACTCTCTGGCACACTCTGAAACGCTCTGACCCTCTCTATCACACTCTATCACTCTCTGACACAATTTGACACTCTCTATCACTCTCTGACACACTCAGACACTCTCTGTCACTCTATGACATGCTCAGACACTCTCTATCACTCTCTGACACTCACTATCACTCCCTATCACTCTCTGACACTCTCAGACACTCTCTATCACTCTATGACACTCTCAATCACTCTATGACACTCTCAATCACTCTCAGACACTCTCAGACACTCTCTATCACTCTATGACACTCTCAATCACTCTCTGACACTCTGCGACACACTCTGACACTCTCTGACACTCTCAGATACTCGCTATCACTCTCTAACACTCTCAGGCACTCTCTGAAACTCTCTATCACACTCTGAAACTCTCTGACACTCTCTATCACACTCTGACACTCTCTATCACTCTCTGACACTCTCTATCACACTCTATCACTCTCTATCACTCTCTGACACTCTCGGACACTCTCTGACACTTTATATCAATCTCTGAACCTCTCAGACACTCTCTGACACTTTCTATCACACCCTGACACTCTCTGACACTCTCAGATAATCTCAGACAGTCTCAGACACTTTATATCACTCTCTGACACTGTCTGACAATCTCTGACACTCTCAGACTCTCTCTTTCACTCTCTATCCCTCTATGACAGTCCCTATCACTCCCGAACACTCTCAGATTCTCTATGACACTCTCTTTCACTCTCCATCGCTCTCTGACACTGTCAGACACTCTCTGACACTCTCTGACACTCTCAGACACTCTCCATCACTCTCTGTCACTCTCTGACACTCTCTGACATTCTCAGAAACTCTCTATCACTCTCTATCACTCGCTGACACTCTCAGACACTCTCAGACACTCTCTATCACTCTCTATCACTCGTTGACACTCTCAGACACTCTCAGAAACTCTCTATCACTCTCTGACACTAACTGAAACTCTCAGACACTCTCTGTCTCTCTCAGACACTCTCAGACACTCTCTCACTCTCTGACACTCTCTGAAACTCTCTGACACACTCACACTCTCTCTGACTCTCTCTATCACTCTCTGACACTCTCTGACTCTCTCTGACACTCTCTGACACTCCCTATCACTCCCTAACACTCTCAGATTCTCTATGACACTCTCTTTCACTCTCCATCACTCTCTGACACTGTTAGACTCTCTCAGACACTCTCAGACACTATCTATCACTCCATGAAACTCTCTGACAGTCTCCATCACTCATTATCACTCTCTGGCACACTCTGACTCACTCTGACCATCCCTGACACTATCTGACACTCTCTGACACTCTCTGACACACTCAGACACTCTCTATTACTCTCTATTACTCTCTATCACTGTCTATCACTCTCTATCACTCTCTATCACTCTCTATCACTCTCTGACACACTATGACACTCTCTGACACTCTCAGACACTCTCTATCATTCTCTATCACTCTCTGACACACTCTGACTCTCTCTGACACTCTCTGGCACTCTCTATCACTCTCTATCACTCTCTGGCGCACTCTGACTCACTCTGACCATCTCTGACACTATCTGACACTCTCTGACACTCTCTGACACACTCAGACACTCTCTATTACTCTCTATCACTGTCTATCACTCTCTATCACTCTCTATCACTGTCTATCACTCTCTATCACACTCTGACACACTCTGACACATCTCTGACACTCTCAGACACTCTCTATCACTCTCTATCACTCTCTATCACTCTCTGACACACTCTGACTCTCTCTGACACTCTCTGACACTCTCTATCACTCTCTATCACTCTCTGACACACTCTGACTCTCTCTGACACTCTCTGACACTCTCTATCACTCTCTGACACTCTCTATCACATTCTGGCACTCTCAGACACTCTCTATCACTCTCTGACACTCTCTATCCCTCACTGACACTCTCTGACACACTCTGACACACTCTGACACTCTCTGACACTCTCAGACACTCTCTATCACTCTCTATCACTGTCTATCACCCTCTATCACTCTCTATCACTCTCTGACACACTCTGACACTCTCTGACACTCTCTGACACTCTCAGACACTCTCTATCACTCTCTATCACTCTCTGACACACTCTGACAATCTCTGACACTCTCAGACACTCTCTGACGGACTCTGTCACTCACAGACACTCTCAGACACACTCGATCACTCTCTGACTTTCTCGATCACTGTCTGACACTCAAAGACACTCTCTATCACACTCTATCACTCTCTATCACTCTCTGACACACTCTGACACTCTCTGACAATCTCGGACACTATCACTCTCTGACACTCTCTGACTCTCTCTGCCTCTCTCAGACACTCTCTGACACTTTATATCACTCTCTGAACCTCTCAGACACTCTCTGACACTTTCTATCACTCTCTGACACTTTCTGACAATCTCTGACACTCTCAGACACTCTATTTCACTCTCTATCCCTTTATGACACTCCCTATCACTCCCTAACACTCTCAGATTCTCTATGACACTCTCTTTCACTCTCCATCACTCTCTGACACTGTCAGACACTCTCTGACACTCTCAGACACTCTCTGACTCTCTCGGACACTCTCAGACACTCTCTTTCACTCTCTGACACTCACTGACACTCACTGACACTCTCAGACACGCTCTGTCACTCTCTGACACTCTCAGACACTCTCTATCACTCTCTGACATTCTCAGAAACTGTCTATCACTCTCTATCACTCGCTGACACTCTCAGACACTCTCAGACACTCTCTATCACTCTCTATCACTCGCTGACACTCTCAGACACTCTCAGACACTCTCTATCACTCTCTGACACTCACTGAAACTCTCAGACACTCTCTGTCTCTCTCAGACACTCTCAGACTCTCTCTCTCTCACTCTGATGCTCTCTGACACTCTCTGACACTCTCAGACCCTCTCCATCACTCTCTATCACTCTCTGACACTCTCTGACATTCTCAGAAACTCTCTATCACTCTCTATCACTCGCTGACACTCTCAGACACTCTCAGACACTATCAGACACTCTCTATCAAACCCTATCACTCGTTGACACTCTCAGACACTCTCTGTCTCTCTCAGACACTCTCAGACTCTCTCTCTCTCACTCTGATGCTCTCTGACACTCTCTGACACTCTCAGACCCTCTCCATCACTCTCTATCACTCTCTGACACTCTCTGACATTCTCAGAAACTCTCTATCACTCTCTATCACTCGCTGACACTCTCAGACACTCTCAGACACTATCAGACACTCTCTATCACTCTCTATCACTCGTTGACACTCTCAGACACTCTCAGACACTCTCTATCACTCTCTGACACTAACTGAAACTCTCAGACACTCTCTGTCTCTCTCAGACACTCTCAGACACTCTCTCACTCTCTGACACTCTCTGAAACTCTCTGACACACTCACACTCTCTCTGACTCTCTCTATCACTCTCTGACACTCTCTGACACACTCTGACACTCTCTGACACTCTCTATCACTCTCTGACACTCTCTATCACTCTAAGGCACTCTCTGAAACTCTCTATCACACTCTGAAACTCTCTGACACTCTTTATCACACTCTGACACTCTCTATCACACTCTATCACACTCTATCACTCTCTATCACTCTCTGACACTCTCGGACACTCTCTGACACTTTATATCAATCTCTGAACCTCTCAGACACTCTCTGACACTTTCTATCACACCCTGACACTCTCTGACACTCTCAGATAATCTCAGACAGTCTCAGACACTTTATATCACTCGCTGACACTGTCTGACAATCTCTGACACTCTCAGACACTCTCTTTCACTCTCTATCCCTCTATGACAGTCCCTATCACTCCCGAACACTCTCAGATTCTCTATGACACTCTCTTTCACTCTCCATCGCTCTTTGACACTGTCAGACACTCTCTGACACTCTCAGACACTCTCCATCACTCTCTGTCACTCTCTGACACTCTCTGACATTCTCAGAAACTCTCTATCACTCTCTATCACTCGCTGACACTCTCAGACACTCTCAGACACTCTCTATCACTCTCTATCACTCGTTGACACTCTCAGACACTCTCAGACACTCTCTATCACTCTCTATCACTCGTTGACACTCTCAGACACTCTCAGACACTCTCTATCACTCTCTGACACTAACTGAAACTCTCAGACACTCTCTGTCTCTCTCAGACACTCTCAGACACTCTCTCACTCTCTGACACTCTCTGAAACTCTCTGACACACTCACACTCTCTGTGACTCTCTCTATCACACGCTCGGACACTCTCTGACTCTCTCTGACACTCTCTGACACTCCCTATCACTCCCTAACAATCTCAGATTCTCTATGACACTCTCTTTCACTCTCCATCACTCTCTGACACTGTCAGACTCTCTCAGACACTCTCAGACACTATCTATCACTCTATGAAACTCTCTGACACTCTCCATCACTCACTATCACTCTCTGGCACACTCTGACTCACTCTGACCATCTCTGACACTATCTGACACTCTCTGACACTCTCTGACACACTCAGACACTCTCTATTACTCTCTATCACTGTCTATCACTCTCTATCACTCTCTATCACTCTCTATCACTCTCTGACACACTCTGACACTCTCTGACACTCTCAGACACTCTCTATCACTCTCTATCACTCTCTGACACACTCTGACTCTCTCTGACACTCTCTGACACACTCTATCACTCTCTATCACTCTCTGGCACACTCTGACTCACTCTGACCATCTCTGACACTATCTGACACTCTCTGACACTCACTGACACACTCAGACACTCTCTATTACTCTCTATCACTCTCTATCACTCTCTATCACTCTCTATCACTCTCTATCACTCTCTGACACACTCTGACACTCTCTGACACTCTCAGACACTCTCTATCACTCTCTATCACTCTCTGACACACTCTGACTCTCTCTGACACTCTCTGACACTCTCTATCACTCTCTATCACCCTCTGACACACTCTGACTCTCTCTGGCACTCTCAGACACTCTCTATCACTCTCTGACACTCTCTATCACTCACTGACACTCTCTGACACACTCTGACACACTCTGACACACTCTGACACTCTGACACTCTCAGACACTCTCTATCACTCTCTATCACTGTCTATCACCCTCTATCACTCTCTATCACTCTCTGACACACTCTGACACTCTCTGACACTCTCAGACACTCTCTGACTTTCTCGATCACTCTCTGACACTCAAAGACACTCTCTATCACACTCTATCACTCTCTATCACTCTCTGACACTCTCGGACACTATCACTCTCTGACACTCTCTGACTCTCTCTGCCTCTCTCAGACACTCTCTGACACTTTATATCACTCTCTGAACCTCTCAGACACTCTCTGTCACTTTCTATCACTCTCTGACACTTTCTGACAATCTCTGACACTCTCAGACACTCTATTTCACTCTCTATCCCTTTATGACACTCCCTATCAGTCCCTAACACTCTCAGATTCTCTATGACACACTCTTTCACTCTCCATCACTCTCTGACACTGTCAGAAACTCTCTGACACTCTCAGACACTCTCTGACTCTCTTGGACACTCTCAGACACTCTCTATCACTCGCTGACACTCTCAGACACTCTCAGACACTCTCTATCACTCTCTGACACTCACTGACACTCACTGACACTCTCAGACACGCTCTGTCACTCTCTGACACTCTCAGACACTCTCTATCACTCTCTGACATTCTCAGAAACTGTCTATCACTCTCTATCACTCGCTGACACTCTCAGACACTCTCAGACACTCTCTATCACTCTCTATCACTCGCTGACACTCTCAGACACTCTCAGACACTCTCTATCACTCTCTGACACTCACTGAAACTCTCAGACACTCTCTGTCTCTCTCAGACACTCTCAGACTCTCTCTCTCTCACTCTGATGCTCTCTGACACTCTCTGACACTCTCAGACCCTCTCCATCACTCTCTATCACTCTCTGACACTCTCTGACACACTCTGACACTATCTGACACTCTCTATCACTCTCTGACACTCTCTATCACTATTTGACACTCTCAGACATTCTCTATCGCTCTCTGACACTCTCTATCACTCACTGACACTCTCTGACACACTCTGACACTCTCAGACACTCTCTATCACTCTCTGACATACTCTGTCACACTCTGACAATCTCTGACACTCTCAGACACTCTCAGACACTCTCTAAACACTCTCTGTCTCTCTCAGACACTCTCAGACTCTCTCTCTCTCACTCTGATGCTCTCTGACACTCTCTGACACTCTCAGACCCTCTCCATCACTATCTATCACTCTCTGACACTCTCTGACATTCTCAGAAACTCTCTATCACTCTCTATCACTCGCTGACACTCTCAGACACTCTCAGACACTCTCTATCACTCTCTGACACTCTCTATCACTCTCTGACACTGACTGACACCCTCAGACACTCTCTGTCTCTCTCAGACACTCTCAGACACTCTCTCACTCTCTGACACTCTCTGAAACTCTCTGACACACTCACACTCTCTCTGACTCTCTCTATCACTCTCTGACACTCTCTGACACACTCTGACACTCTCTGACACTCTCTATCACTCTCTGACACTCTCCAACACTCTCTGACACACTCTGACACACTCTATCGCTCTCTGACATTCTCTGACATACTCTGACACTCTCTGACACTGTCAGACACTCTCTATCACTCTCCATCACTCTCTGACACACTCTGATACAATCTGACAATCTCTGACACTCTCAGACACTCTCTATCACTCTCTGACGCTGACTGACACCCTCAGACACTCTCTGTCACTCTCAGACACTCTCAGACACTCTCTATCACTCTCTGACACTTTCTATCACTCTCTGACACTCTCTGACACTCTCTGAAACTCTCTGACACTCTCCATCACTCTCTATCACTCTCTGACACAATTTGACACTCTATATCTCTATCTGACACTCTCAGACACTCTCTATCACTCTATGACACTCTCAGACACTCTCTATCACTGTCTGACACTCTCTGAAACACTCTGACACTCTCTGACACTCTCAGACACTCTCAGACACTCACTATCACTCGCTGACAGTCTCTGACACTCTCAGACACTCTCTATCACTCTCTGACATTCTCTGAAACTCTCAGACACTCTCTATCACTCTTTGACACTCTCAGACACTCTCTGTCACTCTCTGACACTTTCTATCACTCTCTATCACTCTCTGATAACCTCTGACACTTTCTGACACTCTCAGATACTCTCTCTCAAACTCTTTCAAACTCTGACACACTCTGACAGTCTCTGACATTCTCTGACACTCTCTATCACTCTCTATCACTCTCTGTTGCTCTCTGACACACTCTGACACTCTCAGAAACTCTCTATCAATCTCTGACACTCTCTGACAGTCTCTATCACACACTGACACTCTCTATCACTCTCTGACGCCCTCTGACACACTGTGACACTCTCAGACACTCTCCATCACTCTCTGACACACTCTGACACTTTCTGACACTCTCAGACACTCTCTATCACTCTATATCCCTCTCTGTTACTCTCTGACACACTCTGACACTCTCTGACTGTCTCTGACACACTCTGACAATCTCTGACACTCTCTATCACTCTCTGACATACTCTGTCACTCACAGACACTCTCAGACACTCTCGATCAGTCTCTGACATTCTCTATCACTCTCTGACACTCTCTGACACTCTATCACACTCTATCACTCTCTATCACTCTCTGACAGTCTTTGACACTCTCAGACACTCTCTATCACTCTCAGACACTCTCTATCACTCTCGGACACTCTCTATCACTCTCTGACATTCTCTGAAACTCTCAGACACTCTCTATCACTCTCTGACACTCTCAGACACTCTCTATCACTCTCTGACACCTTATATCACTCTCTGAATCTCTCAGACACCCTCTGACACTTTCTATCACACTCTGACACTCTCTGACACTCTCAGATAATCTCAGACAATCTCAGACACTTTCTATCACTCTCTGACACTGTCTGACAATCTCTGACACTCTCAGACACTCTCTTTCCCTCTCTATCCCTCCATGACACTCCCTATCACTCCCCAACTCTCTCAGATTCTCTATGACACTCTCTTTCACTCTCCATCACTCTCTGACACTGTCAGACACTCTCTGACACTCTCTGACACTCTCAGACTCTCTCTGACTCTCTCACTCTCAGACACTCTCTATCAATCTATATCACTCTCTGACACTATCTATCACTCTTTGAAACTCTCTGACACTCTCCATGACTCTCCATCACTCTCTGGCACACTCTGACTCACTCTGACCCTCTCTGACACGATCTGACACTCTCTGACACGCTCTGACAAACTCAGACACTCTCTATCACTCTCTATCACTCTCTGACACTCTCTATCACTCTTTGAAACTCTCTGACACTCTCCATGACTCTCCATCACTCAATGGCACACTCTGACTCACTCTGACCCTCTCTGACACGATCTGACACTCTCTGACAATCTCTGACACTCTCAGACACTCTCTTTCACTCTCTATCCCTCCATGACACTCCCTATCACTCACTAACACTCTCAGATTCTTTTTGACACTCTCTTTCACTCTCCATCACTCTCTGACACTGTCAGACACTCTCTGACACTCTCAGACACTCTCTGACTCTCAGACACTCTCAGACACTCTCAGACACTCTCTATCCCTCCATGACACTCCCTATCACTCACTAACACTCTCAGATTCTCTATGACACTCTCTTTCACTCTACATCACTCTCTGACACTATCTATCACTCTATGAAACTCTCTGACACTCTCCATCACTCTCTATCACTCTCTGGCACACTCTGACTCACTCTGACACTCTCTGACACGATCTGACACTCTCTGACAGTCTCTGACACACTCAGACACTCTATGTCACTCTCTATCACTGTCTATCACTCTCTATCACTCTCTATCACTCTCTGACACTCGCTGACACTCTCTGACACTCTCAGACACTCTTTATCACTATCTATCTCTCTCTGACACACTCTGACTGTCTCTGACACTCTCTGACACTCTCTATCACTCTCTGACACACTCTGACACTCTCAGACACTCTCAGACACTCTCGATCACTCTCTATTACTCTCTGACAGACTCTGACAATCTCTGACACTCTCAGACACTCTCTATCACTCTCTGACAGACTCTGACAATCTCTGACACTCTCAGACACTCTCAGACACTCTCCAAACACTCTCTGACACTCACTGACACTCTCAGACACGCTCTGTCACTCTCGTACACTCTCAGACACTCTCTATCACTCTCTATCACTCTCTGACACTCTGACACTCTCAGATACTCTCTATCACTCTCTATCACTCGCTGACACTCTCAGACACTCTCAGACACTCACTATCACTCTCTGACACTCACTGAAACTCTCAGACACTCTCTGTCTCTCTCAGACACTCTCAGACAATCTCTCTCACTCTCTGACACTCTCTGAAACTCTCTGACACACTCACACTCTCTCTGACACTCTCTATCACTCTCTGCCACTCTCTGACACACTCTGACACTCTCTCACACTCTCTATCACTCTCTGACATTCCCTGACACTCTCTGACACACTCTGGCACACTCTATCGCTCTCTGACATTCTCTGACACACTCTGACACTCATTGACACTGTCAGACACTCTCTATCAATCTGCATCACTCTCTGACACACTCTGACACAATCTAACAATCTCTGACACTATCAGACACTCTCTATCAGCCTCTGACACTGACTGACACCCTCAGACACTCTCTGTCACTCTCAGGCACTCTCAGACACTCTCTAACAGTCTCTGACACTTTCTATCACTCTCGGACACTCTCTGGCACACTCTGAAACGCTCTGACACTCTCGATCACACTCTATCACTCTCTGACACAATTTGACACTCTCTATCACTCTCTGACACTCTCAGACACTCTCTGTCACTCGATGACATGCTCAGACACTCTCTATCACTCTCTGACACTCTCTGACACACTATGACACTCTCAATCACTCTCAGACATTCTCAGACACTCTCTATCACTCTATGACACTCTCAATCACTCTCTGACACTCTGTGACACACTCTGACACTCTCTGACACTCTCAGATACTCGCTGTCACTCTCTATCACTCTCTGACACACTCTGACACTCGATATCACTTTCTGACTCTGCCTGACACACACTGACACTCTCATGCACTCTCTGAAACTCTCTATCACACTCTGAAACTCTCTGACACTCTCTATCACACTCTGACACTTTCTATCACTCTCTGTCACTCTCTGTCACTCTCTATCACTCTCAGGCACTCTCTATCACTGTCTGACACTCACTGACACTCTCTGTCACTCTCTGACACTCTCTACCATTCTCTACCACTCTCTGACACTCTCTGACACTCTCTGACACTCTCAGACACTCTCAGACACTCTCTATCACTCTCTATCACTCTCTGACACACTCTGACTGTCTCTGACACTCTCTATCACTCTCTGACACTCTCTACCACTTTTTGATACTCTCAGACACTCTCCATCGCTCTCTGAAACTCTCTATCACTCACTGACACTCTCTGACACACTCTGCCACTCTCAGAAACTCTCTATCACTCACTGTCACTCTCTGACACACTCTGACAATCTCTGACACTCTCAGACACTCTCTGACACTCTCTAAACACTCTCTGACACTCTCAGACACTCTCTATCACGCTGTGACACTCTCTGACATTCTCAGACACTCTCAATCACTCACTGACTCTCTCAGACACTCTCAGACACTCTCTATCACTCTCTCTAACTCACTGACTCTCTCAGACACTCTCAGACACTCTCTATCACTCTCTGACACTCACTAAAACTCTCAGACACGCTCTGTCTCTCTCAGGCACTCTCAGACACTCTCTCTCACTCTCTGACACTCTCTGAAACTCTCTGACACACTCACACTCTCTCTGACACTCTCTGTCACTCTCTGACACTCTCTGACACTCTCTGACATTCTCTGACACACTCTGACACACTCTATCGCTCTCTGACATTCTCTGACACACTCTGACACTCTCTGACACTGTCAGACACTCTCTATCACTCTCAATCACTCTCTGACACACTCTGACACAATCTGACAATCTCTGACTATCTCAGACACTCTCGATCTTTCTCTGACACTGACTGACACCCTCAGATACTCTCTGTCACTCTCAGACACTCTCAGGCGCTCTCTATCACTCTCTGACACTTTCTATCACTCTCTGACACTCTCTGACACACTCTGAAACTCTCTGACACTCTCTATCACTCTCTTTCACTCTCTGACACAATTTGACACTCTCTATCACTCTCTGACACTCTCAGACACTCTCAGACACTCTCTATCACTCTATATCACTCTCGGACACTATCTATCACTCTATGAAACTCTCTGACACACTCCATCACTCTCTATCACTCTCTGGCACACTCTGACTCACTCTGACCCTCTCTGACACACTCTGACACACTCAGACACTCTCTATCACTGTCTATCACTCTCCATCACTCTCTGACACTCTCTGACACACTCTGACACTCTCTGACACTCTCAGACAATCTCTATCACTCTCTATCACTCTCTGACGCACTCTGACTGTCTCTGACACTCTCTGACACACTCTATCACTCTCTGACACTCTCAGACTCTATCTATCACTCTCTGACACTCTCTATCACTCACTGACACTCTCTGACACACTCTGACAATCTCAGAATATCTCAGACACTCTCTGTCACTCTCTATCATTCTCTGACACACTCTGACAATCTCTGACAATCTCAGACACTCTCAGACACACTCGAAACACTCTCTGACACTCACTGACACACTCAGACACGCGCTGTCACTCTCTGACACTCTCAGACACGCACTATCACTCTCTATCACTCTGACACTCTCTGACATTCTCAGAAACTCTCTATCACTCTCTATCACTCGCTGACACTTTCAGACACTCTCAGACACTCTCTATCACTCTCTGACACACTCTGACACTCTCTGACACTCTCAGACACTCTCTATCACTCTCTGACGCACTCTGACTGTCTCTGACACTCTCTGACACGCTCTGACACTCTCTATCACTTTCTGACACTCTCAGACTCTATCTATCACTCTCTGACACTCTCTATCACTCACTGACACACTCTGACACTCTCAGAAAATCTCAGACACTCTCTGTCACTCTCTATCATTCTCTGACACACTCTGACAATCTCTGACAATCTCAGACACTCTCAGACACTCTCTAAACACTCTCTGACACTCACTGACACTCTCAGGCACGCGCTGTCACTCTCTGACACTCTCAGACACTCTCTATCACTCTCTATCACTCGCTGACACTCTCAGACACTCTCAGACACTCTCTAGCACTCTCTGACACTCACTGAAACTCTCAGACACTCTCTGTATCTCTCAGACACTCTCAGACACTCTCTCACACTCTCTGACACTCTCTGAAACTCTCTGACACACTCACACTCTCTCTGACACTCTCTATCACTCTCTGACACTCTCTGACACACTCTGACACTCTCTGTCACTCACTGACACTCTCAGACACGCGCTGTCACTCTCTGACACTCTCAGACACGCACTATCACTCTCTATCACTCTCTGACACTCTCTGACATGCTCAGAAACTCTCTATCACTCTCTATCACTCGCTGACACTTTCAGACACTCTCAGACACTCTCTATCACTCTCTGACACACTCTGACACTCTCTGACACTCTCAGACACTCTCTATCACTCTCTGACGCACTCTGACTGTCTCTGACACTCTCTGACACTCTCTGACACGCTCTGACACTCTCTATCACTCTCTGACACTCTCTATCACTTTCTGACACTCTCAGACTCTATCTATCACTCTCTGACACTCTCTATCACTCACTGACACTCTCTGACACACTCTGACACTATCAGAAAATCTCAGACACTCTCTGTCACTCTCTATCATTCTCTGACACACTCTGACAATCTCTGACAATCTCAGACACTCTCAGACACTCTCTGAACACTGTCTGACACTCACTGACACTCTCAGACACGCGCTGTCACTCTCTGACACTCTCAGACACGCTCTATCACTCTCTATCACTCTCTGACACTCTCTGACATTCTCAGAAACTCTCTATCACTCTCTATCACTCGCTGGCACTCTCAGACACTCTCAGACACTCTCTATCACTCTCTGACACTCACTGAGACTCTCAGACACTCTCTGTATCTCTCAGACACTCTCAGACACTCTCTCACACTCTCTGACACTCTCTGAAACTCTCTGACACACTCACACTCTCTCTGACACTCTCTATCACTCTCTGACACTCTCTGACACACTCTGACACTCTCTGACACTCTCAGACACCCTCGATCACTCTCTGACACTGACTGACACCCTCAGACACTCTCTGTCACTCTCAGAGACTCTCAGACACTCTATATCACTCTCTGACACTTACTATCATTCTCTGACACTCTCTGACACAGTCTGAAACTCTCTGACACTCTCTATCACTCTCTATCACTCTCTGACACTCTGTGACACACTCTGACACACTCTATCGCTCTCTGACATTCTCTGACACACTCTGACACTCTCTGACACTCTCAGACACCCTCTATCACTCTCTGACACTGACTGACACCCTCAGACACTCTCTGTCACTCTCAGAGACTCTCAGACACTCTATATCACTCTCTGACACTTACTATCATTCTCTGACACTCTCTGACACAGTCTGAAACTCTCTGACACTCTCTATCACTCTCTATCACTCTCTGACACTCTGTGACACACTCTGACACACTCTATCGCTCTCTGACATTCTCTGACACACTCTGACACTCTCTGACACTCTCAGACACTCTCTATCACTCTCTGACACTGACTGACACCCTCAGACACTCTCTGTCACTCTCAGACACTCTCAGACACTCTCGATCACTCTCTGACACTTTCTATCACTCTCTGACACTCTCTGACACAGTCTGAAACTCTCTGAAACTCTCTATCACTCTCTGTTACTCTCTGACACTCTCTGACACTCTCCATCACTCTGACACTCTCAGACACTCTATATCAATCTCTGAAACTCTCAGACACTCTCTATCACTCACTGACACTCTCTATCACTCTCTGACACTCTCTGACACACTCTGACACTCTCAGACACTCTCCATCACTCGCTGTCACTCTCTGACACACTCTGACACTTTCTGACACTCTCAGACACTCTCTATCACTCACTATGCCTCTCTGTTACTCTCTGACACACTCTGACACTCTCTGACAATCTCTGACACTCTCGGACACACTCTGACACTCCCTGACACTCTCTATCACTCTGTGACATACTCTGTCACTCACAGACACTCTCAGACACACTCGATAACTCTCTGACTTTCTCTATCACTCTCTGACACTCTCTGATACTCAAATACACTCTCTATCGCTCTCTGACACTCTCTGACACTCTCTATAAATCTCTGACACTCTCAGACACTCTCTATCATTCACTGACACTCTCTATCACTCTCTGACACACTCTGATACTCTCAGACACTTTCTATCACTCTCTATCACTCTCTGACGCACTCTGACACTCTCAGACACTTTCTATCACTCTCTATCACTCTCTGTCACACTCTGACACTCTCAGACACTTTCTATCACTCTCTATCACTCTCTGACACACTCTGACACTTTCTGACACTCTCAGACACTCTCTATCACTATCTATCCCTCTCTGTTACTCTCTGACACACTCTGACACTCTCTGACACTCTCTGACACACTCTGACATTCTCTGACACTCTCTGACACACTCTGACAATCTCTGAAACTTTCTATCACTCTCTGACACTCTCTATCACTCTCTATCCCTCTCTGTTACTCTCTGACACACTCTGACACTCTCTGACACACTCTGACAATCTCTGACGCTCTCTATCACTCTCTGACATACTCTGTCACTCACAGACACTCTCAGACACACTCTATCAATCTCTGACACTCTCAGACACTCTCTATCACTCACTGACACTCAAAGATTCTCTCTATCACCCTCTATCTCTCTCTATCACTCTCTGACACTCTCGGACACTCTCTATCACTCTCTGACACTCTCTGACAGTCTCTGACACTCTCAGACACTCTCTATGACACTCTGACTCTCACTATCACTGTCAGACACTCTCTATCACTCTCTGACATTCTCTGAAAATCTCAGACACTCTCTATCACTCTCTGACACTCTCAGACACTCACTATAACTCTCTGACACACTCTGACACTTTCTGACACTCTCAGACACTCTCTCTCACTCTCTATCAAACTCTGACACACGCTGACAGTCTCTGACACTCTCTGACACTCTCTATCACTCTCCATCACTCGCTGTTACTCTCTGACACACTCTGACATTCTCTGACACTCTCTGACACACTCTGACAATCTCTGAAACTTTCTATCACTCTCTGACACGCTCTATCACTCTCTGACACTCTCAGACACACTCTATCAATCTCTGACACTCTCAGACACTCTCTATCACTCACTGACACTCTCTATCACTCTCTGACACTCTCTGACACACTCTGACACTCTCAGACACTCTCTATCACTCTCCATCACTCTCTGACACACTCTGACACTTTCTGACACTCTCAGACACTCTCTATCACTCTCTGTTACTCTCTGACACACTCTGACACTCTCTGACACTCTCTGACACTCTCAGACACTCTCTATCACTCTCCATCACTCTCTGACACACTCTGTCACTCTCTATCACTCTCTGACACTCTCTGACACTCTCAGACACTCTCTATGACACTCAGACACTCACTATCACTGTCAGACACTCTCTATCACTCTCTGACATTCTCTGAAAATCTCAGGCACTCTCTATCTCTCTCTGACACTCTCAGACACTCACTATAACTCTCTGACACATCCTATCACTCTCTATCACTCTCTGACACACTCTGACACTTTCTGACACTCTCAGACACTCTCTCTCACTCTCTATCAAACTCTGACACACGCTGACAGTCACTGACACTCTCTGACATTCTCTATCACTCTCCATCACTCGCTGTTACTCTCTGACACACTCTGACATTCTCTGACACTCTCTGACACACTCTGACAATCTCTGAAACTTTCTATCACTCTCTGACACGCTCTATCACTCTCTGACACTCTCAGACACACTCTATCAATCTCTGACACTCTCAGACACTCTCTATCACTCACTGACACTCTCTATCACTCTCTGACACTCTCTGACACACTCTGACAATCTCAGACACTCTCTATCACTCTCCATCACTCTCTGACACACTCTGACACTTTCTGACACTCTCAGACACTCTCTATCACTCTCTATCCCTCTCTGTTACTCTCTGACACACTCTGACACTCTCAGACACTCTCTATCACTCTATGTTACTCTCTGACACACTCTGACACACTCTGACACTCTCTGACACTCTCTGACACTCTCAGACACTCTATCACTCTCCATCACTCTCTGACACACTCTGACACTTTCTGACACTCTCAGACACTCTCTATCACTCTCTATCCCTCTCTGTTACTCTCTGACACACTCTGACACTCTCTGACACTCTCTGACACACTCTGACACTCTCTGACACTCTATATCACTCTCTGACATACTCTGTCACTCACAGACACTCTCAGACACACTCGATCACTCTCTGACTTTCTCTATCACTCTCTGACACTCAAAGACACACTCTGTCACACTCTATCACTCTCTATAACTTTTTGACTCTTTCGGACACTCTCTATCACTCTCTGACACTCTCTGACTCTCTCTGACTCTCTCAGACACTCTCTGACACTTTATATCACTCTCTATCACTCTCTGACACTCTCTGACGCACTCTGACACTCTCAGACACTCTCTATCACTCTCTGACACACTCTGACACTTTCTGGCACTCTCAGACACTCTCTATCACTCTCTATCCCTCTCTGTTACTCTCTGACACACTCTGACACTCTCTGACATACTCTGTCACTCACAGACACTCTCTGAAACTCAAAGACACTCTCTATCACACTCTATCACTCTCTATCACTCTCTGACACTCTCGGACAATCTCTATCACTCTCTGACACTCTCTGACAGTCTCTGACACGCTCAGACACTCTCTATGACTCTCAGACACTCACTATCACTGTCAGACACTCTCTATCACTCTCTGACACTGTCAGACACACTCTATCACTCTCTGACACGTTCTATCATTCTCTATCACTCTCTGAAACACTCTGACACTTTCTTACACTCTCAGACACTCTCCCTCACTCTCTATCAAACTCTGACACACTCTGACAGTCTCTGACACTCTCTGACACTCTCTATCACTCTCTATCACTCTCTGTTACTCTCTGACACACTCTGACATTCTCTGACACTCTCTGACACAATCTGACAATCTCTGAAACTTTCTATCACTCTCTGACACTCTCTATCACTCTCTGACACTCTCAGACACTCTCTATCAATCTCTGACACTCTCAGACACTCTCTATCACTCACTGACACTCTCTGAAACACTCTGACACTCTCAGACACGTTCTATCACTCTCGATCACTCTCTGACACACTCTGACACTTTCTGACACTCTCAGACACTCTCTCTCACTCTCTATCCCTCTCTGTTACGCTCTGACACACTCTGACACTCTCTGACACTTTCTGACACTGTCTGACACACTCTGACACTCTCTGACACTCTCTATCACTCTCTGACATACTCTGTCACTCACAGACACTCTCAGACACACTCGTTCGATCACTCTCTGACTTTCTCTATCACTCTCTGACACTCAAAGACACTCTTTATCACACTGTATCACTCTCTATCACACTCTGACACTCTCGGACACTATCACTCTCTGACACTCTCTGACTCTCTCTGACTCTCTCAGACACTCTCTGACACTTTATATCACTCTCTGAACCTCTCAGACACTCTCTGACACTTTCTATCACTCTCTGACACTTTCTGACAATCTCTGACACTCTCAGACACTCTATTTCACTCTCTATCCCTCTATGACACTCCCTATCACTCCCTAACACTCTCAGATTCTCTATGACACTCTCCATCACTCTCTGACTCTGTCAGACACTCTCTGACACTCTCAGACACTCTCTGACTCTCTCAGACACTCTCAGACACTCTCTATCACTCTATATCACTCTCTGACACTATCAATCACTCTCCATCACTCTCTGACACTCTCCATCACTCTCTATCACTCTCTGACACACTCTGACACACTCAGACACTCTCAGACACTCTCTATCACTCTCTATCACTCTCTGAAACACTCTGACTCTCTCTGACACGCTCTATCACTCTCTATCACTCTCTGACACTCTCTGACACTCTCTATCACTCTCTGACACGCTCTATCACTTTCTGACACTCTCAGACACTCTCTATCACTCTCTATCACTCACTGACACTCTCTGACACACTCTGACACACTCTGACACTCTCTGACACTCTCAGACACTCTCTATCACTCTCTATCACTGTCTATCACTCTCTATCACTCTCTGACACACTCTGACACTCTCTGACACTCTCAGACACTCTCTATCACTCTCTATCACTCTCTGACACACTCTGACAATCTCTGACACTCTCAGACACTCTCTATCACTCTCTGACACTCACTGACACTCTCAGACACGCTCTGTCACTCTCTGATACTCTCAGACACTCTCTATCACTCTCTGACATTCTCAGAAACTGTCTATCACTCTCTATCACTCGCTGACACTCTAAGACACTCTCTGACACTCTCTGACACTCTCTATCACTCTCTATCACTCGCTGACACTCTCAGACACTCTCAGACACTCTCTATCACTCTCTGATGCTCTCTGACACTCTCTGACACTCTCTATCACTCTCTGACACTCTCTGACACACTTTGACACTCTCTATCACTTTCTATCACTCTCTATCACTCTCTGACACTCTCTGACACTCTCTGACACTCTCTATCACACTCTATCACTCTCTATCACTCTCTGACACTCTCGGACACTCTCTATCACTCTCTGACACTCTCTGACTCTCTCAGACACTCTCTGACACTTTATATCAATCTCTGAACCTCTCAGACACTCTCTGACACTCTCTGACACTCTCAGACACACTCACACTCTCTCTGACTCTCTCTATCACTCTCTGACACTCTCTGACACACTCTGACACTCTCTGACAATCTCTATCACTCTCTGACACTCTCCGACACTCTCTGACACACTCTGACACACTCTATCGCTCTCTGACATTCTCTGACATACGCTGACACTCTCTGACACTGTCAGACACTCTCTATCACTCTCCATCACTCTCTGACACACTCTGACACAATCTGACAATCTCTGACACTCTCAGACACTCTCTATCACTCTCTGACACTGACTGACACCCTCAGACACTCTCTGTCACTCTCTGTCACTCTCAGACACTCTTTATCACTCTCTGACACTTTCTATCACTATCTGACACTCTCTGACACACTCTGAAACTCTCTGACACTCTCCATCACTCTCTATCACTCTCTGACACAATTTGACACTCTCTATCTCTCTCTGACACTCTCAGACACTCTCTATCACTCTGCGACACTCTCAGACACTCTCTATCACTCTCTGACACTCTCTGGCACACTCTGACACTCTCAGACACTATCAGACACTCTCAGACACTCGCTATCACTCTCTGACACTCTCTATTACTCTCTTTCACTCTCTGACAGTCTCTGACACTCTCAGACACTCTCTATCACTCTCTGACACTCTCAGACACTCTCTATCACTCTCTGACACTTTCTATCACTCTCTATCACTCTCTGATAACCTCTGACACTTTCTGACACTCTCAGACACTCTCTCTCACTCTCTATCAAACTCTGACACACTCTGACACTCTCTATCACTCTCTGTCACTCTCTGTTGCTCTCTGACACACTCTGACACTCTCAGAAACTCTCTATCAATCTCTGACACTCTCAGACAGTCTCTATCACTCACTAACACTCTCTATCACTCTCTGACGCTCTCTGACACACTCTGACACTCTCTGACAATCTCTATCACTCTCTGACACACTCTGACACTCTCTGACAATCTCTATCACTCTCTGACACACTCTGACACTCTCTGACAATCTCTATCACTCTCTGACACTCTCCGACACTCTCTGACACACTCTGACAAACTCTATCGCTCTCTGACATTCTCTGACACTCTCAGAAACTCTCTATCACTCTCTGACACTCTCTGACATGCTCAGAAACTCTCTATCACTCTCTATCACTCGCTGACACTTTCAGACACTCTCAGACACTCTCTATCACTCTCTGACACACTCTGACACTCTCTGACACTCTCAGACACTCTCTATCACTCTCTGACGCACTCTGACTGTCTCTGACACTCTCTGACACGCTCTGACACTCTCTATCACTCTCTGACACTCTCTATCACTTTCTGACACTCTCAGACTCTATATATCACTCTCTATCACTCACTGACACTCTCTGACACACTCTGACACTCTCAGAAAATCTCAGACACTCTCTGTCACTCTCTATCATTCTCTGACACACTCTGACAATCTCTGACAATCTCAGACACTCTCAGACACTCTCTAAACACTCTCTGACACTCACTGACACTCTCAGACACGCGCTGTCACTCTCTGACACTCTCAGACACGCTCTATCACTCTCTATCACTCTCTGACACTCTCAGAAACTCTCTATCACTCTCTATCACTCGCTGACACTCTCAGACACTCTCAGACACTCTCTATCACTCTCTGACACTCACTGAAACTCTCAGACACTCTCTGTATCTCTCAGACACTCTCAGACACTCTCTCACACTCTCTGACACTCTCTGAAACTCTCTGACACACTCACACTCTCTCTGACACTCTCTATCACTCTCTGACACTCTCTGACACACTCTGACACTCTCTGACAATCTCTATCACTCTCTGACTCTCTCTGACACTCTGTGACACACTCTGACACACTCTATCGCTCTCTGACATTCTCTGACACACTCTGACACTCTCAGACACCCTCTATCACTCTCTGACACTGACTGACACCCTCAGACACTCACTGACACTCTCAGACACGCGCTGTCACTCTCTGACACTCTCAGACACTCTATATCACTCTCTGACACTTACTATCATTCTCTGACACTCTCTGACACAGTCTGAAACTCTCTGACACTCTCTATCACTCTCTATCACTCTCTGACACTCTGTGACACACTCTGACACTCTCTATCGCTCTCTGACATTCTCTGACACACTCTGACACTCTCTGACACTCTCAGACACTCTCTGTCACTCTCTGACACTGACTGACACCCTCAGACACTCTCTGTCACTCTCAGACACTCTCAGACACTCTCGATCACTCTCTGACACTTTCTATCACTCTCTGACACTCTCTGACACAGTCTGAAACTCTCTGAAACTCTCTATCACTCTCTGTTACTCTCTGACACTCTCTGACACTCTCTATCACTCTGACACTCTCAGACACTCTCTATCAATCTCTGACACTCTCAGACACTCTCTATCACTCACTGACACTCTCTATCACTCTCTGACACTCTCTGACACACTCTGACACTCTCAGACACTCTCCATCACTCGCTGTCACTCTCTGACACACTCTGACACTTTCTGACACTCTCAGACACTCTCTATCACTCACTATGCCTCTCTGTTACTCTCTGACACACTCTGACACTCTCTGACAATCTCTGACACTCTCGGACACACTCTGACACTCCCTGACACTCTCTATCACTCTGTGACATACTCTGTCACTCACAGACACTCTCAGACACACTCGATAACTCTCTGACTTTCTCTATCACTCTCTGACACTCTCTGATACTCAAATACACTCTCTATCGCTCTCTGACACTCTCTGACACTCTCTATAAATCTCTGACAGTCTCAGACACTCTCTATCACTCACTGACACTCTCTATCACTCTCTGACACACTCTGACACTCTCAGACACTTTCTATCACTCTCTATCACTCTCTGACGCACTCTGACACTCTCAGACACTTTCTATCACTCTCTATCACTCTCTGTCACACTCTGACACTCTCAGACACTTTCTATCCCTCTCTATCACTCTCTGACACACTCTGACACTTTCTGACACTCTCAGGCACTCTCTATCACTCTCTATCCCTCTCTGTTACTCTCTGACAAACTCTGACACTCTCTGACACTCTCTGACACACTCTGACAATCTCTGACGCTCTCTATCACTCTCTGACATACTCTGTCACTCACAGACACTCTCAGACACTCTCGATCACTCTCTGAATTTCTCTATCACTCTCTGACACTCAAAGATTCTCTCTATCACCCTCTATCTCTCTCTATCACTCTCTGACACTCTCGGACACTCTCTGTCACTCTCTGACACTCTCTGACAGTCTCTGACACTCTCAGACACTCTCTATGACACTCAGACACTCACTATCACTGTCAGACACTCTCTATCACTCTCTGAAAATCTCAGACACTCTCTATCACTCTCTGACACACTCAGACACTCACTATAACTCTCTGACACACTCTGACACTTTCTGACACTCTCAGACACTCTCTCTCACTCTCTATCCCTCTCTGTTACTCTCTGACACACTCTGACACTCTCTGACACTTTCTGACACTGTCTGACACACTCTGACACTCTCTGACTCTCTCTATCACTCTCTGACATACTCTGTCACTCACAGACACTCTCAGACACACTCGTTCGATCACTCTCTGACTTTCTCTATCACTCTCTGACACTCAAAGACACTCTCTATCACACTGTATCACTCTCTATCACACTCTGACACTCTCGGACACTATCACTCTCTGACACTCTCTGACTCTCTCTGAACCTCTCAGACACTCTCTGACACTTTCTATCACTCTCTGACAATCTCTGACACTCTCAGACACTCTATTTCACTCTCTATCCCTCTATGACACTCCCTATCACTCCCTAACACTCTCAGATTCTCTATGACACTCTCCATCACTCTCTGACACTGTCAGACACTCTCTGACACTCTCAGACACCCTCTGACTCTCTCAGACACTCTCAGACACTCTCTATCACTCTATATCACTCTCTGACACTATCAATCACTCTCCATCACTCTCTGACACGCTCCATCACTCTCTATCACTCTCTGACACACTCTGACACACTCAGACACTCTCTATTACTCTCTATCAATGTCTATCACTCTCTATCACTCTCGATCACTCTCTATCACTCTCTGACACACTCTGACACTCTCTGACACTCTCAGACACTCTCTATCACTCTCTATCACTCTCTGAAACACTCTGACTCTCTTTGACACGCTCTATCACTCTCTATCACTCTCTGACACTCTCTGACACTCTCTATCACTCTCTGACACGCTCTATCACTTTCTGACACTCTCAGACACTCTCTATCACTCTCTATCACTCACTGACACTCTCTGACACACTCTGACACACTCTGACACTCTCTGACACTCTCAGACACTCTCTATCACTCTCTATCACTGTCTATCACTCTCTATCACTCTCTGACACACTCTGACACTCTCTGACACTCTCAGACACTCTCTATCACTCTCTATCACTCTCTGACACACTCTGACAATCTCTGACACTCTCAGACACTCTCTATCACTCTCTGACATTCTCAGAAACTGTCTATCACTCTCTATCACTCGCTGACACTCTAAGACACTCTCAGACACTCTCTATCACTCACTATGCCTCTCTGTTACTCTCTGACACACTCTGACACTCTCTGACAATCTCTGACACTCTCGGACACACTCTGACACTCCCTGACACTCTCTATCACTCTGTGACATACTCTGTCACTCACAGACACTCTCAGACACACTCGATAACTCTCTGACTTTCTCTATCACTCTCTGACACTCTCTGACACTCTCTATCACTCTCTGACACTCTCTGACACTCTCTGACACACTTTGACACTCTCTATCACTTTCTATCACTCTCTATCACTCTCTGACACTCTCTGACACTCTCTGACACTCTCTATCACACTCTATCACTCTCTATCACTCTCTGACACTCTCGGACACTCTCTATCACTCTCTGACACTCTCTGACTCTCTCAGACACTCTCTGACACTTTATATCAATCTCTGAACCTCTCAGACACTCTCTGACACTCTCTGACACTCTCAGACACACTCACACTCTCTCTGACTCTCTCTATCACTCTCTGACACTCGCTGACACACTCTGACACTCTCTGACAATCTCTATCACTCTCTGACACTCTCCGACACTCTCTGACACACTCTGACACACTCTATTGCTCTCTGACATTCTCTGACATACTCTGACACTCTCTGACACTGTCAGACACTCTCTATCACTCTCCATCACTCTCTGACACACTCTGACACAATCTGACAATCTCTGACACTCTCAGACACTCTCTATCACTCTCTGACACTGACTGACACCCTCAGACACTCTCTGTCACTCTCTGTCACTCTCAGACACTCTTTATCACTCTCTGACACTTTCTATCACTATCTGACACTCTCTGACACACTCTGAAACTCTCTGACACTCTCCATCACTCTCTATCACTCTCTGACACAATTTGACACTCTCTATCTCTCTCTGACACTCTCAGACACTCTCTATCACTCTGCGACACTCTCAGACACTCTCTATCACTCTCTGACACTTTCTGACAATCTCTGACACTCTCAGACACTCTATTTCACTCTCTATCCCTCTATGACACTCCCTATCACTCCCTAACACTCTCAGATTCTCTATGACACTCTCCATCACTCTCTGACACTGTCAGACACTCTCTGACACTCTCAGACACTCTCTGACTCTCTCAGACACTCTCAGACACTCTCTATCACTCTATATCACTCTCTGACACTATCAATCACTCTCCATCACTCTCTGACACTCTCCATCACTCTCTATCACTCTCTGACACACTCTGACACACTCAGACACTCTCAGACACTCTCTATCACTCTCTATCACTCTCTGAAACACTCTGACTCTCTCTGACACGCTCTATCACTCTCTATCACTCTCTGACACTCTCTGACACTCTCTATCACTCTCTGACACGCTCTATCACTTTCTGACACTCTCAGACACTCTCTATCACTCTCTATCACTCACTGACACTCTCTGACACACTCTGACACACTCTGACACTCTCTGACACTCTCAGACACTCTCTATCACTCTCTATCACTGTCTATCACTCTCTATCACTCTCTGACACACTCTGACACCCTCTGACACTCTCAGACACTCTCTATCACTCTCTATCACTCTCTGACACACTCTGACAATCTCTGACACTCTCAGACACTCTCTATCACTCTCTGACACTCACTGACACTCTCAGACACGCTCTGTCACTCTCTGATACTCTCGAGACACTCTCTATCACTCTCTGACATTCTCAGAAACTGTCTATCACTCTCTATCACTCGCTGACACTCTAAGACACTCTCAGACACTCTCTATCACTCTCTGATGCTCTCTGACACTCTCTGACACTCTCTATCACTCTCTGACACTCTCTGACACACTTTGACACTCTCTATCACTTTCTATCACTCTCTATCACTCTCTGACACTCTCTGACACTCTCTGACACTCTCTATCACACTCTATCACTCTCTATCACTCTCTGACACTCTCGGACACTCTCTATCACTCTCTGACACTCTCTGACTCTCTCAGACACTCTCTGACACTTTATATCAATCTCTGAACCTCTCAGACACTCTCTGACAATCTCTGACACTCTCAGACACTCTCTATCACTCTCTGACACTCACTGACACTCTCAGACACGCTCTGTCACTCTCTGATACTCTCAGACACTCTCTATCACTCTCTGACATTCTCAGAAACTGTCTATCACTCTCTATCACTCGCTGACACTCTAAGACACTCTCTGACACTCTCTATCACTCTCTATCACTCGCTGACACTCTCAGACACTCTCAGACACTCTCTATCACTCTCTGATGCTCTCTGACACTCTCTGACACTCTCTATCACTCTCTGACACTCTCTGACACACTTTGACACTCTCTATCACTTTCTATCACTCTCTATCACTCTCTGACACTCTCTGACACTCTCTGACACTCTCTGACACTCTCTATCACACTCTATCACTCTCTATCACTCTCTGACACTCTCGGACACTCTCTATCACTCTCTGACACTCTCTGACTCTCTCAGACACTCTCTGACACTTTATATCAATCTCTGAACCTCTCAGACACTCTCTGACACTCTCTGACACTCTCAGACACACTCACACTCTCTCTGACTCTCTCCATCACTCTCTGACACTCTCCGACACACTCTGACACTCTCTGACAATCTCTATCACTCTCTGACACTCTCCGACACTCTCTGACACACTCTGACACACTCTATCGCTCTCTGACATTCTCTGACATACTCTGACACTCTCTGACACTGTCAGACACTCTCTAACACTCTCCATCACTCTCTGACACACTCTGACACAATCTGACAATCTCTGACACTCTCAGACACTCTCTATCACTCTCTGACACTGACTGACACCCTCAGACACTCTCAGACACTCTTTATCACTCTCTGACACTTTCTATCACTATCTGACACTCTCTGACACACTCTGAAACTCTCTGACACTCTCCATCACTCTCTATCACTCTCTGACACAATTTGACACTCTCTATCTCTCTCTGACACTCTCAGACACTCTCTATCACTCTGCGACACTCTCAGACACTCTCTATCACTCTCTGACACTCTCTGACACACTCTGACACTCTCTGACACTCTCAGACACTCTCAGACACTCGCTATCACTCTCTGACACTCTCTATTACTCTCTTTCACTCTCTGACAGTCTCTGACACTCTCAGACACTCTCTATCAGTCTCTGACACTCTCAGACACTCTCTATCACTCTCTGACACTTTCTATCACTCTCTATCACTCTCTGATAACCTCTGACACTTTCTGACACTCTCAGACACTCTCTCTCACTCTCTATCAAACTCTGACACACTCTGACACTCTCTATCACTCTCTGTCACTCTCTTTTGCTCTCTGACACACTCTGACACTCTCAGAAACTCTCTATCAATCTCTGACACTCTCAGACAGTCTCTATCACTCACTAACACTCTCTATCACTCTCTGACGCTCTCTGACACACTCTGACACTCTCTGACAATCTCTATCACTCTCTGACACACACTGACACTCTCTGACAATCTCTATCACTCTCTGACACACTCTGACACTCTCTGACAATCTCTATCACTCTCTGACACTCTCCGACACTCTCTGACACACTCTGACAAACTCTATCGCTCTCTGACATTCTCTGACATACTCAGAAACTCTCTATCACTCTCTATCACTCGCTGACACTTTCAGACACTCACAGAAACTCTCTATCACTCTCTGACACTCTCTGACATGCTCAGAAACTCTCTATCACTCTCTATCACTCGCTGACACTTTCAGACACTCTCAGACACTCTCTATCACTCTCTGACACACTCTGACACTCTCTGACACTCTCAGACACTCTCTATCACTCTCTGACGCACTCTGACTGTCTCTGACACTCTCTGACACGCTCTGACACTCTCTATCACTCTCTGACACTCTCTATCACTTTCTGACACTCTCAGACTCTATATATCACTCTCTGACACTCTCTATCACTCACTGACACTCTCTGACACACTCTGACACTCTCAGAAAATCTCAGACACTCTCTGTCACTCTCTATCATTCTCTGACACACTCTGACAATCTCTGACAATCTCAGACACTCTCAGACACTCTCTAAACACTCTCTGACACTCACTGACACTCTCAGACACGCGCTGTCACTCTCTGACACTCTCAGACACGCTCTATCACTCTCTATCACTCTCTGACACTCTCTGACATTCTCAGAAACTCTCTATCACTCTCTATCACTCGCTGACACTCTCAGACACTCTCAGACACTCTCTATCACTCTCTGACACTCACTGAAACTCTCAGACACTCTCTGTATCTCTCAGACACTCTCAGACACTCTCTCACACTCTCTGACACTCTCTGAAACTCTCTGACACACTCACACTCTCTCTGACACTCTCTATCACTCTCTGACACTCTCTGACACACTCTGACACTCTCTGACAATCTCTATCACTCTCTGACTCTCTCTGACACTCTGTGACACACTCTGACACACTCTATCGCTCTCTGACATTCTCTGACACACTCTGACACTCTCTGACACTCTCAGACACCCTCTATCACTCTCTGACACTGACTGACACCCTCAGACACTCTCTGTCACTCTCAGAGACTCTCAGACACTCTATATCACTCTCTGACACTTACTATCATTCTCTGACACTCTCTGACACAGTCTGAAACTCTCTGACACTCTCTATCACTCTCTATCACTCTCTGACACTCTGTGACACACTCTGACACTCTCTATCGCTCTCTGACATTCTCTGACACACTCTGACACTCTCTGACACTCTCAGACACTCTCTATCACTCTCTGACACTGACTGACACCCTCAGACACTCTCTGTCACTCTCAGACACTCTCAGACACTCTCGATCACTCTCTGACACTTTCTATCACTCTCTGACACTCTCTGACACAGTCTGAAACTCTCTGAAACTCTCTATCACTCTCTGTTACTCTCTGACACTCTCTGACACTCTCTATCACTCTGACACTCTCAGACACTCTCTATCAATCTCTGACACTCTCAGACACTCTCTATCACTCACTGACACTCTCTATCACTCTCTGACACACTCTGACACTCTCAGACACTCTCCATCACTCGCTGTCACTCTCTGACACACTCTGACACTTTCTGACACTCTCAGACACTCTCTATCACTCACTATGCCTCTCTGTTACTCTCTGACACACTCTGACACTCTCTGACAATCTCTGACACTCTCGGACACACTCTGACACTCCCTGACACTCTCTATCACTCTGTGACATACTCTGTCACTCACAGACACTCTCAGACACACTCGATAACTCTCTGACTTTCTCTATCACTCTCTGACACTCTCTGATACTCAAATACACTCTCTATCGCTCTCTGACACTCTCTGACACTCTCTATAAATCTCTGACAGTCTCAGACACTCTCTATCACTCACTGACACTCTCTATCACTCTCTGACACACTCTGACACTCTCAGACACTTTCTATCACTCTCTATCACTCTCTGACGCACTCTGACACTCTCAGACACTTTCTATCACTCTCTATCACTCTCTGTCACACTCTGACACTCTCAGACACTTTCTATCCCTCTCTATCACTCTCTGACACACTCTGACACTTTCTGACACTCTCAGGCACTCTCTATCACTCTCTATCCCTCTCTGTTACTCTCTGACACACTCTGACACTCTCTGACACTCTCTGACACACTCTGACAATCTCTGACGCTCTCTATCACTCTCTGACATACTCTGTCACTCACAGACACTCTCAGACACTCTCGATCACTCTCTGAATTTCTCTATCACTCTCTGACACTCAAAGATTCTCTCTATCACCCTCTATCTCTCTCTATCACTCTCTGACACTCTCGGACACTCTCTATCACTCTCTGACACTCTCTGACAGTCTCTGACACTCTCAGACACTCTCTATGACACTCAGACACTCACTATCACTGTCAGACACTCTCTATCACTCTCTGAAAATCTCAGACACTCTCTATCACTCTCTGACACACTCAGACACTCACTATAACTCTCTGACACACTCTGACACTTTCTGACACTCTCAGACACTCTCTCTCACTCTCTATCCCTCTCTGTTACTCTCTGACACACTCTGACACTCTCTGACACTTTCTGACACTGTCTGACACACTCTGACACTCTCTGACTCTCTCTATCACTCTCTGACATACTCTGTCACTCACAGACACTCTCAGACACACTCGTTCGATCACTCTCTGACTTTCTCTATCACTCTCTGACACTCAAAGACACTCTCTATCACACTGTATCACTCTCTATCACACTCTGACACTCTCGGACACTATCACTCTCTGACACTCTCTGACTCTCTCTGAACCTCTCAGACACTCTCTGACACTTTCTATCACTCTCTGACACTTTCTGACAATCTCTGACACTCTCAGACACTCTATTTCACTCTCTATCCCTCTATGACACTCCCTATCACTCCCTAACACTCTCAGATTCTCTATGACACTCTCCATCACTCTCTGACACTGTCAGACACTCTCTGACACTCTCAGACACCCTCTGACTCTCTCAGACACTCTCAGACACTCTCTATCACTCTATATCACTCTCTGACACTATCAATCACTCTCCATCACTCTCTGACACTCTCCATCACTCTCTATCACTCTCTGACACACTCTGACACACTCAGACACTCTCTATTACTCTCTATCAATGTCTATCACTCTCTATCACTCTCGATCACTCTCTATCACTCTCTGACACACTCTGACACTCTCTGACACTCTCAGACACTCTCTATCACTCTCTATCACTCTCTGAAACACTCTGACTCTCTCTGACACGCTCTATCACTCTCTATCACTCTCTGACACTCTCTGACACTCTCTATCACTCTCTGACACGCTCTATCACTTTCTGACACTCTCAGACACTCTCTATCACTCTCTATCACTCACTGACACTCTCTGACACACTCTGACACACTCTGACACTCTCTGACACTCTCAGACACTCTCTATCACTCTCTATCACTGCCTATCACTCTCTATCACTCTCTGACACACTCTGACACTCTCTGACACTCTCAGACACTCTCTATCACTCTCTATCACTCTCTGACACACTCTGACAATCTCTGACACTCTCAGACACTCTCTGGGTTAACGGTAGGGTTCTTGGGCATGTGGAGGAGCAGAGAGACCTTGGGGTCTATGTGCATAGATCATTGAAAGTTGCAACTCAAGTGGATAGGGCTGTGAAGAAGGCATATGGGGTGTTAGCGTTCATTAGCAGAGGGATTGAATTTAAGAGCCGTGAGGTGATGATGCAGCTGTACAGGACCTTGGTAAGGCCTCATTTGGAGTACTGTGTGCAGTTCTGGTCGCCTCATTTTAGGAAGGATGTGGAAGCCTTGGAGAGGGTGCAGAGGAGATTTACCAGGATGTTGCCTGGAATGGAGAATAAGTCTTACGAGGAAAGGCTGAACATTCTAGGCCTCTTCTCATTAGAAAGGAGAAGGATGAGGGGTGACATGATAGAGGTTTATAAGATGATCAGGGGAATAGATAGGGTAGACAGTCAGAAACTTTTTCCCCGGGTGGAGCAAAGCGTTACAAGGGGTCATAAATTTAAGGTGAAGGGTGGGAGATATAAGGGGGATGTCAGGGGAAGGTTCTTTACCCAGAGAGTGGTCGAGGCATGGAATGCCTTGCCCGGGGAAGTTGTTGAGTCAGAAACTTTAGGGACTTTCAAAAGGCTTTTGGATAGGTATATGGTTAAAGGAGAATGATGGGGTATAGATTAAATTGTCCTTGACAGAGGACAAAGGATCGGCACAACATTGTGGGCCGAAGGGCCTGTTCTGTGCTGTATGTTCTATGTTCTATCACTCTCAGACACTCACTGACACTCTCAGACACGCTCTGTCACTCTCTGATACTCTCAGACACTCTCTATCACTCTCTGACATTCTCAGAAACTGTCTATCACTCTCTATCACTCGCTGACACTCTCTATCACTCTCTATCACTCGCTGACACTCTCAGACACTCTCAGACACTCTCTATCACTCTCTGATGCTCGCTGTCACTCTCTGACACACTCTGACACTTTCTGACACTCTCAGACACTCTCTATCACTCACTATGCCTCTCTGTTACTCTCTGACACACTCTGACACTCTCTGACAATCTCTGACACTCTCGGACACACTCTGACACTCTCTGACACTCTCTATCACTCTGTGACATACTCTGTCACTCACAGACACTCTCAGACACACTCGATAACTCTCTGACTTTCTCTATCACTCTCTGACACTCTCTGATACTCAAATACACTCTCTATCGCTCTCTGACACTCTCTGACACTCTCTATAAATCTCTGACAGTCTCAGACACTCTCTATCACTCACTGACACTCTCTATCACTCTCTGACACACTCTGACACTCTCAGACACTTTCTATCACTCTCTATCACTCTCTGACGCACTCTGACACTCTCAGACACTTTCTATCACTCTCTATCACTCTCTGTCACACTCTGACACTCTCAGACACTTTCTATCCCTCTCTATCACTCTCTGACACACTCTGACACTTTCTGACACTCTCAGGCACTCTCTATCACTCTCTATCCCTCTCTGTTACTCTCTGACACACTCTGACACTCTCTGACACTCTCTGACACACTCTGACAATCTCTGACGCTCTCTATCACTCTCTGACATACTCTGTCACTCACAGACACTCTCAGACACTCTCGATCACTCTCTGAATTTCTCTATCACTCTCTGACACTCAAAGATTCTCTCTATCACCCTCTATCTCTCTCTATCACTCTCTGACACTCTCGGACACTCTCTATCACTCTCTGACACTCTCTGACAGTCTCTGACACTCTCAGACACTCTCTATGACACTCAGACACTCACTATCACTGTCAGACACTCTCTATCACTCTCTGAAAATCTCAGACACTCTCTATCACTCTCTGACACACTCAGATACTCACTATAACTCTCTGACACACTCTGACACTTTCTGACACTCTCAGACACTCTCTCTCACTCTCTATCCCTCTCTGTTACTCTCTGACACACTCTGACACTCTCTGACACTTTCTGACACTGTCTGACACACTCTGACACTCTCTGACTCTCTCTATCACTCTCTGACATACTCTGTCACTCACAGACACTCTCAGACACACTCGTTCGATCACTCTCTGACTTTCTCTATCACTCTCTGACACTCAAAGACACTCTCTATCACACTGTATCACTCTCTATCACACTCTGACACTCTCGGACACTATCACTCTCTGACACTCTCTGACTCTCTCTGAACCTCTCAGACACTCTCTGACACTTTCTATCACTCTCTGACACTTTCTGACAATCTCTGACACTCTCAGACACTCTATTTCACTCTCTATCCCTCTATGACACTCCCTATCACTCCCTAACACTCTCAGATTCTCTATGACACTCTCCATCACTCTCTGACACTGTCAGACACTCTCTGACACTCTCAGACACCCTCTGACTCTCTCAGACACTCTCAGACACTCTCTATCACTCTATATCACTCTCTGACACTATCAATCACTCTCCATCACTCTCTGACACTCTCCATCACTCTCTATCACTCTCTGACACACTCTGACACACTCAGACACTCTCTATTACTCTCTATCAATGTCTATCACTCTCTATCACTCTCTATCACTCTCTATCACTCTCTGACACACTCTGACACTCTCTCTGACACTCTCAGACACTCTCTATCACTCTCTATCACTCTCTGAAACACTCTGACTCTCTCTGACACGCTCTATCACTCTCTATCACTCTCTGACACTCTCTGACACTCTCTATCACTCTCTGACACGCTCTATCACTTTCTGACACTCTCAGACACTCTCTATCACTCTCTATCACTCACTGACACACTCTGACACACTCTGACACACTCTGACACTCTCTGACACTCTCAGACACTCTCTATCACTCTCTATCACTGTCTATCACTCTCTATCACTCTCTGACACACTCTGACACTCTCTGACACTCTCAGACACTCTCTATCACTCTCTATCACTCTCTGACACACTCTGACAATCTCTGACACTCTCAGACACGCTCTGTCACTCTCTGATACTCTCAGACACTCTCTATCACTCTCTGACATTCTCAGAAACTGTCTATCACTCTCTATCACTCGCTGACACTCTAAGACACTCTCAGACACTCTCTATCACTCTCTATCACTCGCTGACACTCTCAGACACTCTCAGACACTCTCTATCACTCTCTGATGCTCTCTGACACTCTCTGACACTCTCTATCACTCTCTGACACTCTCTGACACTCTCTGACACACTTTGACACTCTCTATCACTTTCTATCACTCTCTATCACTCTCTGACACTCTCTGACACTCTCTATCACACTCTATCACTCTCTATCACTCTCTGACACTCTCGGACACTCTCTATCACTCTCTGACACTCTCTGACTCTCTCAGACACTCTCTGACACTTTATATCAATCTCTGAACCTCTCAGACACTCTCTGACACTCTCTGACACTCTCAGACACACTCACACTCTCTCTGACTCTCTCTATCACTCTCTGACACTCTCTGACACACTCTGACACTCTCTGACAATCTCTATCACTCTCTGACACTCTCCGACACTCTCTGACACACTCTGACACACTCTATCGCTCTCTGACATTCTCTGACATACTCTGACACTCTCTGACACTGTCAGACACTCTCTATCACTCTCCATCACTCTCTGACACACTCTGACACAATCTGACAATCTCTGACACTCTCAGACACTCTCTATCACTCTCTGACACTGACTGACACCCTCAGACACTCTCTGTCACTCTCTGTCACTCTCAGACACTCTTTATCACTCTCTGACACTTTCTATCACTATCTGACACTCTCTGACACACTCTGAAACTCTCTGACACTCTCCATCACTCTCTATCACTCTCTGACACAATTTGACACTCTCTATCTCTCTCTGACACTCTCAGACACTCTCTATCACTCTGCGACACTCTCAGACACTCTCTATCACTCTCTGACACTCTCTGACACTCTCTGACACTCTCAGACACTCTCAGACACTCGCAATCACTCTCTGACACTCTCTATTACTCTCTATCACTCTCTGTCAGTCTCTGACACTCTCAGACACTCTCTATCACTCTCTGACACTCTCAGACACTCTCTATCACTCTCTGACACTTTCTATCACTCTCTATCACTCTCTGATAACCTCTGACACTTTCTGACTCTCTCAGACACTCTCTCTCACTCTCTATCAAACTCTGACACACTCTGACACTCTCTATCACTCTCTGTCACTCTCTGTTTCTCTCTGACACACTCTGACACTCTCAGAAACTCTCTATCAATCTCTGACACTCTCAGACAGTCTCTATCACTCACTAACACTCTCTATCACTCTCTGACGCTCTCTGACACACTCTGACACTCTCTGACAATCTCTATCACTCTCTGACACACACTGACACTCTCTGACAATCTCTATCACTCTCTGACACACTCTGACACTCTCTGACAATCTCTATCACTCTCTGACACTCTCCGACACTCTCTGACACACTCTGACAAACTCTATCGCTCTCTGACATTCTCTGACATACTCAGAAACTCTCTATCACTCTCTATCACTCGCTGACACTTTCAGACACTCTCAGAAACTCTCTATCACTCTCTGACACTCTCTGACATGCTCAGAAACTCTCTATCACTCTCTATCACTCGCTGACACTTTCAGACACTCTCAGACACTCTCTATCACTCTCTGACACACTCTGACACTCTCAGACACTCTCTATCACTCTCTGACGCACTCTGACTGTCTCTGACACTCTCTGACACGCTCTGACACTCTCTATCACTCTCTGACACTCTCTATCACTTTCTGACACTCTCAGACTCTATATATCACTCTCTGACACTCTCTATCACTCACTGACACTCTCTGACACACTCTGACACTCTCAGAAAATCTCAGACACTCTCTGTCACTCTCTATCATTCTCTGACACACTCTGACAATCTCTGACAATCTCAGACACTCTCAGACACTCTCTAAACACTCTCTGACACTCACTGACACTCTCAGACACGCGCTGTCACTCTCTGACACTCTCAGACACGCTCTATCACTCTCTATCACTCTCTGACACTCTCTGACATTCTCAGAAACTCTCTATCACTCTCTATCACTCGCTGACACTCTCAGACACTCTCAGACACTCTCTATCACTCTCTGACACTCACTGAAACTCTCAGACACTCTCTGTATCTCTCAGACACTCTCAGACACTCTCTCACACTCTCTGACACTCTCTGAAACTCTCTGACACACTCACACTCTCTCTGACACTCTCTATCACTCTCTGACACTCTCTGACACACTCTGACACTCTCTGACAATCTCTATCACTCTCTGACTCTCTCTGACACTCTGTGACACACTCTGACACACTCTATCGCTCTCTGACATTCTCTGACACACTCTGACACTCTCTGACACTCTCAGAAACCCTCTATCACTCTCTGACACTGACTGACACCCTCAGACACTCTCTGTCACTCTCAGAGACTCTCAGACACTCTATATCACTCTCTGACACTTACTATCATTCTCTGACACTCTCTGACACAGTCTGAAACTCTCTGACACTCTCTATCACTCTCTATCACTCTCTGACACTCTGTGACACACTCTGACACACTCTATCGCTCTCTGACATTCTCTGACACACTCTGACACTCTCTGACACTCTCAGACACTCTCTATCACTCTCTGACACTGACTGACACCCTCAGACACTCTCTGTCACTCTCAGACACTCTCAGACACTCTCGATCACTCTCTGACACTTTCTATCACTCTCTGACACTCTCTGACACAGTCTGAAACTCTCTGAAACTCTCTATCACTCTCTGTTACTCTCTGACACTCTCTGACACTCTCTATCACTCTGACACTCTCAGACACTCTCTATCAATCTCTGACACTCTCAGACACTCTCTATCACTCACTGACACTCTCTATCACTCTCTGACACTCTCTGACACACTCTGACACTCTCAGACACTCTCCATCACTCGCTGTCACTCTCTGACACACTCTGACACTTTCTGACACTCTCAGACACTCTCTATCACTCACTATGCCTCTCTGTTACTCTCTGACACACTCTGACACTCTCTGACAATCTCTGACACTCTCGGACACACTCTGACACTCCCTGACACTCTCTATCACTCTGTGACATACTCTGTCACTCACAGACACTCTCAGACACACTCGATAACTCTCTGACTTTCTCTATCACTCTCTGACACTCTCTGATACTCAAATACACTCTCTATCGCTCTCTGACACTCTCTGACACTCTCTATAAATCTCTGACAGTCTCAGACACTCTCTATCACTCACTGACACTCTCTATCACTCTCTGACACACTCTGACACTCTCAGACACTTTCTATCACTCTCTATCACTCTCTGACGCACTCTGACACTCTCAGACACTTTCTATCACTCTCTATCACTCTCTGTCACACTCTGACACTCTCAGACACTTTCTATCACTCTCTATCACTCTCTGTCACACTCTGACACTCTCAGACACTTTCTATCACTCTCTATCACTCTCTGACATACTCTGTCACTCACAGACACTCTCAGACACTCTCGATCACTCTCTGAAATTCTCTATCACTCTCTGACACTCAAAGATTCTCTCTATCACCCTCTATCTCTCTCTATCACTCTCTGACACTCTCGGACACTCTCTATCACTCTCTGACACTCTCTGACAGTCTCTGACACTCTCAGACACTCTCTATGACACTCAGACACTCACTATCACTGTCAGACACTCTCTATCACTCTCTGAAAATCTCAGACACTCTCTCTCACTCTCTGACACACTCAGACACTCACTATAACTCTCTGACACATCCTATCACTCTCTATCACTCTCTGACACACTCTGACACTTTCTGACACTCTCAGACACTCTCTCTCACTCTCTATCAAACTCTGACACACGCTGACAGTCTCTGACACTCTCTGACACTCTCTATCACTCTCCATCACTCACTGTTACTCTCTGACACACTCTGACATTCTCTGACACTCTCTGACACACTCTGACAATCTCTGAAACTTTCTATCACTCTCTGACACGCTCTATCACTCTCTGACACTCTCAGACACACTCTATCAATCTCTGACACTCTCAGACACTCTCTATCACTCACTGATACTCTCTATCACTCTCTGACACTCTCTGACACTCTCTGACACTCTCTGACACTCTCAGACACTCTCTATCACTCTCCATCACTCTCTGACACACTCTGACACTTTCTGACACTCTCAGACACTCTCTGTCACTCTCTGTTACTCTCTGACACACTCTGACACTCTCTGACACTCTCAAACACTCTCGATCACTCTCCATCACTCTCTGACACACTCTGTCACTCTCTATCACTCTCTGACACTCTCAGACACTCTCTATGACACTCATACACTCACTATCACTGTCAGACACTCTCTATCACTCTCTGACATTCTCTGAAAATCTCAGACACTCTCTATCTCTCTCTGACACTCTCAGACACTCACTATAACTCTCTGACACATCCTATCACTCTCTATCACTCTCTGACACACTCTGACACTTTCTGACACTCTCAGACACTCTCTCTCACTCTCTATCAAACTCTGACACACGCTGACAGTCTCTGACACTCTCTGACACTCTCTATCACTCTCCATCACTCGCTGTTACTCTCTGACACACTCTGACATTCTCTGACACTCTCTGACACACTCTGACAATCTCTGAAACTTTCTATCACTCTCTGACACGCTCTATCACTCTCTGACACTCTCAGACACACTCTATCAATCTCTGACACTCTCAGACACTCTCTATCACTCACTGACACTCTCTATCACTCTCTGACACTTTCTGACACACTCTGACAATCTCAGACACTCTCTATCACTCTCCATCACTCTCTGACACACTCTGACACTTTCTGACACTCTCAGACACTCTCTATCACTCTCTATCCCTCTCTGTTACTCTCTGACACACTCTGACACTCTCAGACACTCTCTATCACTCTCTGTTATTCTCTGACACACTCTGACACTCTCTGACACTCTCTGACACTCTCAGACACTCTATCACTCTCCATCACTCTCTGACACACTCTGACACTTTCTGACACTCTCAGACACTCTCTATCACTCTCTATCCCTCTCTGTTACTCTCTGACACACTCTGACACTCTCTGACAGTCTCTGACACACTCTGACACTCTCTGACACTCTATATCACTCTCTGACATACTCTGTCACTCACAGACACTCTCAGACACACTCGAACACTCTCTGACTTTCTCTATCACTCTCTGACACTCAAAGACACACTCTGTCACACTCTATCACTCTCTATAACTCTCTGACACTCTCGGACACTCTCTATCACTCTCTGACACTCTCTGACTCTCTCTGACTCTCTCAGACACTCTCTGACACTTTATATCACTCTCTATCACTCTCTGACACTCTCTGACACACTCTGACACTCTCAGACACTCTCTATCACTCTCTATCACTCTCTGACACACTCTGACACTTTCTGGCACTCTCAGACACTCTCTATCACTCTCTATCCCTCTCTGTTACTCTCTGACACACTCTGACACTCTCTGACATACTCTGTCACTCACAGACACTCTCAGACACTCTCGATCACTCTCTGACATTCTCTATCACTCTCTGACACTCTCTGAAACTCAAAGACACTCTCTATCACACTCTATCACTCTCTATCACTCTCTGACTCTCTCGGACACTCTCTATCACTCTCTGACACTCTCTGACAGTCTCTGACACGCTCAGACACTCTCTATGACTCTCAGACACTCACTATCACTGTCAGACACTCTCTATCACTCTCTGACACTCTCAGACACACTCTATCACTCTCTGACACGTTCTATCATTCTCTATCACTCTCTGAAACACTCTGACACTTTCTTACACTCTCAGACACTCTCTCTCACTCTCTATCAAACTCTGACACACTCTGACAGTCTCTGACACTCTCTGACACTCTCTATCACTCTCTATCACTCTCTGTTACTCTCTGACACACTCTGACATTCTCTGACACTCTCTGACACAATCTGACAATCTCTGAAACTTTCTATCACTCTCTGACACTCTCTATCACTCTCTGACACTCTCAGACACTCTCTATCAATCTCTGACACTCTCAGACACTCTATTTCACTCTCTATCCCTCTATGACACTCCCTATCACTCCCTAACACTCTCAGATTCTCTATGACACTCTCCATCACTCTCTGACACTGTCAGACACTCTCTGACACTCTCAGACACCCTCTGACTCTCTCAGACACTCTCAGACACTCTCTATCACTCTATATCACTCTCTGACACTATCAATCACTCTCCATCACTCTCTGACACTCTCCATCACTCTCTATCACTCTCTGACACACTCTGACACACTCAGACACTCTCTATTACTCTCTATCAATGTCTATCACTCTCTATCACTCTCGATCACTCTCTATCACTCTCTGACACACTCTGACACTCTCTGACACTCTCAGACACTCTCTATCACTCTCTATCACTCTCTGAAACACTCTGACTCTCTCTGACACGCTCTATCACTCTCTATCACTCTCTGACACTCTCTGACACTCTCTATCACTCTCTGACACGCTCTATCACTTTCTGACACTCTCAGACACTCTCTATCACTCTCTATCACTCACTGACACTCTCTGACACACTCTGACACACTCTGACACTCTCTGACACTCTCAGACACTCTCTATCACTCTCTATCACTGTCTATCACTCTCTATCACTCTCTGACACACTCTGACACTCTCTGACACTCTCAGACACTCTCTATCACTCTCTATCACTCTCTGACACACTCTGACAATCTCTGACACTCTCAGACACTCTCTATCACTCTCTGACACTCACTGACACTCTCAGATACGCTCTGTCACTCTCTGATACTCTCAGACACTCTCTATCACTCTCTGACATTCTCAGAAACTGTCTATCACTCTCTATCACTCGCTGACACTCTAAGACACTCTCAGACACTCTCTATCACTCTCTATCACTCGCTGACACTCTCAGACACTCTCAGACACTCTCTATCACTCTCTGATGCTCTCTGACACTCTCTGACACTCTCTATCACTCTCTGACACTCTCTGACACTCTCTGACACACTTTGACACTCTCTATCACACTCTATCACTCTCTATCACTCTCTGACACTCTCGGACACTCTCTATCACTCTCTGACACTCTCTGACTCTCTCAGACACTCTCTGACACTTTATATCAATCTCTGAACCTCTCAGACACTCTCTGACACTCTCTGACACTCTCAGACACACTCACACTCTCTCTGACTCTCTCTATCACTCTCTGACACTCTCTGACACACTCTGACACTCTCTGACAATCTCTATCACTCTCTGACACTCTCCGACACTCTCTGACACACTCTGACACACTCTATCGCTCTCTGACATTCTCTGACATACTCTGACACTCTCTGACACTGTCAGACACTCTCTATCACTCTCCATCACTCTCTGACACACTCTGACACAATCTGACAATCTCTGACACTCTCAGACACTCTCTATCACTCTCTGACACTGACTGACACCCTCAGACACTCTCTGTCACTCTCTGTCACTCTCAGACACTCTTTATCACTCTCTGACACTTTCTATCACTATCTGACACTCTCTGACACACTCTGAAACTCTCTGACACTCTCCATCACTCTCTATCACTCTCTGACACAATTTGACACTCTCTATCTCTCTCTGACACTCTCAGACACTCTCTATCACTCTGCGACACTCTCAGACACTCTCTATCACTCTCTGACACTCTCTGACACTCTCTGACACTCTCAGACACTCTCAGACACTCGCAATCACTCTCTGACACTCTCTATTACTCTCTATCACTCTCTGACAGTCTCTGACACTCTCAGACACTCTCTATCACTCTCTGACACTCTCAGACACTCTCTATTACTCTCTGACACTTTCTATCACTCTCTATCACTCTCTGATAACCTCTGACACTTTCTGACACTCTCAGACACTCTCTCTCACTCTATCAAACTCTGACACACTCTGACACTCTCTATCACTCTCTGTCACTCTCTGTTGCTCTCTGACACACTCTGACACTCTCAGAAACTCTCTATCAATCTCTGACACTCTCAGACAGTCTCTATCACTCACTAACACTCTCTATCACTCTCTGACGCTCTCTGACACACTTTGACACTCTCTGACAATCTCTATCACTCTCTGACACACTCTGACACTCTCTGACAATCTCTATCACTCTCTGACACTCTCTGACACTCTCTGACACTCTCTATCACACTCTATCACTCTCTATCACTCTCTGACACTCTCGGACACTCTCTATCACTCTCTGACACTCTCTGACTCTCTCAGACACTCTCTGACACTTTATATCAATCTCTGAACCTCTCAGACACTCTCTGACACTCTCTGACACTCTCAGACACACTCACACTCTCTCTGAATCTCTCTATCACTCTCTGACACTCTCTGACACACTCTGACACTCTCTGACAATCTCTATCACTCTCTGACACTCTCCGACACTCTCTGACACACTCTGACACACTCTATCGCTCTCTGACATTCTCTGACATACTCTGACACTCTCTGACACTGTCAGACACTCTCTATCACTCTCCATCACTCTCTGACACACTCTGACACAATCTGACAATCTCTGACACTCTCAGACACTCCCTATCACTCTCTGACACTGACTGACACCCTCAGACACTCTCTGTCACTCTCTGTCACTCTCAGACACTCTTTATCACTCTCTGACACTTTCTATCACTATCTGACACTCTCTGACACACTCTGAAACTCTCTGACACTCTCCATCACTCTCTATCACTCTCTGACACAATTTGACACTCTCTATCTCTCTCTGACACTCTCAGACACTCTCTATCACTCTGCGACACTCTCAGACACTCTCTATCACTCTCTGACACTCTCTGACACTCTCAGACACTCTCAGACACTCGCAATCACTCTCTGACACTCTCTATTACTCTCTATCACTCTCTGACAGTCTCTGACACTCTCAGACACTCTCTATCACTCTCTGACACTCTCAGACACTCTCTATCACTCTCTGACACTTTCTATCACTCTCTATCACTCTCTGATAACCTCTGACACTTTCTGACACTCTCAGACACTTTCTCTCACTCTATCAAACTCTGACACACTCTGACACTCTCTATCACTCTCTGTCACTCTCTGTTGCTCTCTGACACACTCTGACACTCTCAGAAACTCTCTATCAATCTCTGACACTCTCAGACAGTCTCTATCACTCACTAACACTCTCTATCACTCTCTGACGCTCTCTGACACACTCTGACACTCTCTGACAATCTCTATCACTCTCTGACACACTCTGACACTCTCTGACAATCTCTATCACTCTCTGACACACTCTGACACTCTCTGACAATCTCTATCACTCTCTGACACTCTCCGACACTCTCTGACACACTCTGACAAACTCTATCGCTCTCTGACATTCTCTGACATACTCAGAAACTCTCTATCACTCTCTATCACTCGCTGACACTTTCAGACACTCTCAGAAACTCTCTATCACTCTCTATCACTCGCTGACACTTTCAGACACTCTCAGACACTCTCTATCACTCTCTGACACACTCTGACACTCTCTGACACTCTCAGACACTCTCTATCACTCTCTGACGCACTCTGACTGTCTCTGACACTCTCTGACACGCTCTGACACTCTCTATCACTCTCTGACACTCTCTATCACTTTCTGACACTCTCAGACTCTATATATCACTCTCTGACACTCTCTATCACTCACTGACACTCTCTGACACACTCTGACACTCTCAGAAAATCTCAGACACTCTCTGTCACTCTCTATCATTCTCTGACTCACTCTGACAATCTCTGACAATCTCAGACACTATCAGACACTCTCTAAACACTCTCTGACACTCACTGACACTCTCAGACACGCGCTGTCACTCTCTGACACTCTCAGACACGCACTATCACTCTCTATCACTCTCTGACACTCTCTGACATTCTCAGAAACTCTCTATCACTCTCTATCACTCGCTGACACTCTCAGACACTCTCAGACACTCTCTATCACTCTCTGACACTCACTGAAACTCTCAGACACTCTCTGTATCTCTCAGACACTCTCAGACACTCTCTCACACTCTCTGACACTCTCTGAAACTCTCTGACACACTCACACTCTCTCTGACACTCTCTATCACTCTCTGACACTCTCTGACACACTCTGACACTCTCTGACAATCTCTATCACTCTCTGACTCTCTCTGACACTCTGTGACACTCTGTGACACACTCTATCGCTCTCTGACATTCTCTGACACACTCTGACACTCTCTGACACTCTCAGACACCCTCTATCACTCTCTGACACTGACTGACACCCTCAGACACTCTCTGTCACTCTCAGAGACTCTCAGACACTCTATATCACTCTCTGACACTTACTATCATTCTCTGACACTCTCTGATACAGTCTGAAACTCTCTGACACTCTCTATCACTCTCTATCACTCTCTGACACTCTGTGACACACTCTGACACACTCTATCGCTCTCTGACATTCTCTGACACACTCTGACACTCTCTGACACTCTCAGACACTCTCTATCACTCTCTGACACTGACTGACACCCTCAGACACTCTCTGTCACTCTCAGACACTCTCAGACACTCTCGATCACTCTCTGACACTTTCTATCACTCTCTGACACTCTCTGACACAGTCTGAAACTCTCTGAAACTCTCTATCACTCTCTGTTACTCTCTGACACTCTCTGACACTCTCTATCACTCTGACACTCTCAGACACTCTCTATCAATCTCTGACACTCTCAGACACTCTCTATCACTCACTGACACTCTCTATCACTCTCTGACACTCTCTGACACACTCTGACACTCTCAGACACTCTCCATCACTCGCTGTCACTCTCTGACACACTCTGACACTTTCTATCACTCTCTATCACTCTCTGACGCACTCTGACACTCTCAGACACTTTCTATCACTCTCTATCACTCTCTGTCACACTCTGACACTCTCAGACACTTTCTATCACTCTCTATCACTCTCTGTCACACTCTGACACTCTCAGACACTTTCTATCACTCTCTATCACTCTCTGAAACACTCTGACACTTTCTGACACTCTCAGACACTCTCTATCCCTCTCTGTTACTCTCTGACACACTCTGACAATCTCTGACGCTCTCTATCACTCTCTGACATACTCTGTCACTCACAGACACTCTCAGACACTCTCGATCACTCTCTGAAATTCTCTATCACTCTCTGACACTCAAAGATTCTCTCTATCACCCTCTATCTCTCTCTATCACTCTCTGACACTCTCGGACACTCTCTATCACTCCCTGACACTCTCTGACAGTCTCTGACACTCTCAGACACTCTCTATGACACTCAGACACTCACTATCACTGTCAGACACTCTCTATCACTCTCTGAAAATCTCAGACACTCTCTATCACTCTCTGACACACTCAGACACTCACTATAACTCTCTGACACATCCTATCACTCTCTATCACTCTCTGACACACTCTGACACTTTCTGACACACTCAGACACTCTTTCTCACTCTCTATCAAACTCTGACACACGCTGACAGTCTCTGACACTCTCTGACACTCTCTATCACTCTCCATCACTCGCTGTTACTCTCTGACACACTCTGACACTCTCTGACACTCTCAGACACCCTCTATCACTCTCTGACACTGACTGACACCCTCAGACACTCTCTGTCACTCTCAGAGACTCTCAGACACACTCTATCAATCTCTGACACTCTCAGACACTCTCTATCACTCACTGACACTCTCTATCACTCTCTGACACTCTCAGACACTTTCTATCACTCTCTATCACTCTCTGTCACACTCTGACACTCTCAGACACTTTCTATCACTCTCTATCACTCTCTGACACACTCTGACACTTTCTGACACTCTCAGACACTCTCTATCCCTCTCTGTTACTCTCTGACACACTCTGACAATCTCTGACGCTCTCTATCACTCTCTGACATACTCTGTCACTCACAGACACTCTCAGACACTCTCGATCACTCTCTGAAATTCTCTATCACTCTCTGACACTCAAAGATTCTCTCTATCACCCTCTATCTCTCTCTATCACTCTCTGACACTCTCGGACACTCTCTATCACTCTCTGACACTCTCTGACAGTCTCTGACACTCTCAGACACTCTCTATGACACTCAGACACTCACTATCACTGTCAGACACTCTCTATCACTCTCTGAAAATCTCAGACACTCTCTATCACTCTCTGACACACTCAGACACTCACTATAACTCTCTGACACATCCTATCACTCTCTATCACTCTCTGACACACTCTGACACTTTCTGACACACTCAGACACTCTCTCTCACTCTCTATCAAACTCTGACACACGCTGACAGTCTCTGACACTCTCTGACACTCTCTATCACTCTCCGTCACTCGCTGTTACTCTCTGACACACTCTGACACTCTCTGACACTCTCAGACACCCTCTATCACTCTCTGACACTGACTGACACCCTCAGACACTCTCTGTCACTCTCAGAGACTCTCAGACACACTCTATCAATCTCTGACACTCTCAGACACTCTCTATCACTCACTGACACTCTCTATCACTCTCTGACACTCTCTGACACTCTCAGACACTCTCTATCACTCTCCATCACTCTCTGACACACTCTGACACTTTCTGACACTCTCAGACACTCTCTGTCACTCTCTGTTACTCTCTGACACACTCTGACACTCTCTGACACTCTCTGACACTCTCAAACACTCTCGATCACTCTCCATCACTCTCTGACACACTCTGTCACTCTCTATCACTCTCTGACACTCTCTGACACTCTCAGACACTCTCTATGACACTCATACACTCACTATCACTGTCAGACACTCTCTATCACTCTCTGACATTCTCTGAAAATCTCAGACACTCTCTATCTCTCTCTGACACTCTCAGACACTCACTATAACTCTCTGACACATCCTATCACTCTCTATCACTCTCTGACACACTCTGACACTTTCTGACACTC